>NW_017728886.1:119425174-119442356 GCF_001723895.1 Crocodylus porosus
CCAATTAAATCACAGCCTTTGTAGTTTACAAGAGTAGAGGCAGAGGAGTTTGAAGGTATGTGTGATTTAGTGTTACAAAGAGATAGTAAATTAGCGAGATGTCCTTGGTGGTGTTTCTGCTTATCAGGTACGAGATACAAACTGTGCAGTTCTAACAATACTCTATTCACTATACATTTTTAATAATATTTCTAACAACTGCCTGCACTTAGTGCCAAGCACAGAAAGAGAGAAAGGGAGATTCCTAGAAGGGCCCAATGTAAGGAAGAAGAAACATAATATGTATAGACATGGTGCTGACTTCAAAGTATCTGATAGATGAAGAGGAGTATCTCACAGAGTTTGGACTGGTTGAAAACATTCTTTGATGTAAGAACAGAAATGCCCAGAGAGCGTCTGTCCTGCAGATCTTACAGCTTAAGTTTCTTGAATCAGTAAGACTTAAGTGTATTCTTACTTTAAATAGGAGATTAATGCCTTTGAAGGCCTGTACAGATTACAGGAACAAAATGGTGGAGAACTACTGTGGCTTTAAACTACTTTAAATTACGCTCTGCTTTCCCGAGTCTTGGTCTATTCAAGAACCCAACTAGCTCCTCATATAAATTAGAGAAATTTAAAGGCTGCTTTAATTTATGTTTTAGCTACAATGAATTCCTTTTGGCCACTTTCCAGCTAAGAATAACTGATGGAGATTATTTTCCACCCATGCTTTCTGCTAGCATGCAGGAAAGAGAAACAGAATAAACCCTTTTATAAGAGGAATCCCTTACGGCAAGGAATCCCTTATGGCGAGGATACTTGTGGGACCATTTATATTTTGTTTCAGCTACCCCCCATAAATTGCCAAAGGCATAAAAAAAAACCCCTAAGGCAGCTAGGCATGAGATCAAGAATGTGTGGATCCTGTAAGTGTAGAAAACTAGATGTCTTATCATTGGACTCAATATTTAGAAAGGCCCCAAGATTTTTTTCTCCTTATCTGATAGTTTTCCAAATCTGTACTGCTTAAGGCAATTTTCATTGTATTGGGTGAGTTTAATGTACTTGGAATTCAGTAGGTATTGATTGAAGAAGCTTTATTTCTGTGGATGGAATAATTGATCTGAGCCTGTTGAGATCCTGTAGAAGCTGGAGCAAGCCACTCATTACTGAAGCTGTCCCACTGTTTTAAAGTGTACACAAGTTAGTTAACTGTATTTCAAGTAACAGTCAATTCCCATATTAAAGTCACAGATCCCTTCTTCTAACTTGGGACAGGTTCTAGCTGAGAAGGCATGGTCAGTACCCAGGAACAGTATGTCAAAACCCTTATTTAATTGGCAGAGGAACACTGGGACAATGATTCCATGTCAGCAGAAATCTGAATGTAGCTACTAAATGTAGCATTCCATTTAGTATGTCCATGTCTACATTTGGATGTGGCCCTAAATGTGTTGTTGTCCCATATATACAAGACTATGTCAAGAATTGTGAAGGAACATTGCTAAAAGCAAGGTGAGCAACAGGCTGGCTCATGCGTACCACTGAGCCAGTACACCAAGTTGGTGAGGCAAGTCAGCTTCATGAGCACAGCATCACCTTACTGGTCAACATTATATCCTAGCACACACTTGGCCACAGCTTTGAGGGGATGCTTAATAAAAATGTATACACTTCAGCTCCTGCCAATGAAAAGTTTTGATCACTCTCTCAGTCAACCCAAGGCTGAAGGGCTTCAAAATGAACTCCATTTATATGAAGGTAGGAAGAGTCAAGGTGTTTGCACATTTATTACTGCTTTAGTTTCTCTTAAACTGCCTGCAGACTCAGAAAGAGAGAATGGGGTCCATTAGGTCCCATTCAATTGTGTTACTAAATAGAATTTTGCTAACTCTTAAGAGAATGAGGTGGCTTTCCTCTTTCAGGTGCATTGCTGGTGCTAATGTTCCCTCCATTCAACTTTGTCTGCAGTGTAAACATATTTTTAGAACAGGTGGAAGCGTTTTAGACAAATGCCCCAAATACAGCAACATGGTAAGAACCTACTTTCTTACCACATGCAGGCTACAGTGCTGAATGATTTAAAGCTGAGAAATGGGTAAATGTATCTTATGCTTAGTCACACTAAATGTATATAAGGATTTTCTCTGGCCTCAAATACACATTTTGCTTCTTTGTTGTGGAAGAGGAATGTAAACTACGAGAAAAGGAGAACATGCCAAGGAGAGACACAAATGAGCTGAATGGACCCCTTGGGCTAGATTTTAATGATCCATTTGTTAAATGTGTAAGTGGACATAGGCCTCTACGTGCAGTTCCATTCCACCTTGTCCAAGTTCCTGAAAAACAGTTAATGCTAAAAGTGGGTGGGTCCTCTCCCATGCTGCTTTTTATTTAAACTTAATTGTAAGAGTAAGTTGATTGTGTTCCAAAGGTAGATGCATTCATGGATTTTCAGGACTTGAACAGAGTGGCTTAGAATCACACTTAGGCACTAGGGCTGTGTGAAATTTCACTGTCTGTTTTATTCCGACACAGTTTTGACCAATTTCAAGGTCAAAATAGCAAAATCAGAATGAAACAAAGGCCGTTGAAATAGCCTGAAGACAAAACGAGGCTGGTCGAAACATTTCAAAAGTCAAAACATTTCGACCATAGACTGTGGATGGGAAGTCAGTCCAGCTAGGTTGACTCCCCATCCCCCATGCTAGATCATGTCAGGGGTGGAAGGCCGCCCAGCTGGCCTGCTTCATGGTACCCCGCACTAGATCGTGCTGGGGGCAGGAGGCAGCTCAGTGGAGCTGCTTCCCGGTGCCCCACACTAGATCGCTGGGCTGCATCTTGCTCCTGGCATGATCTAATGCAGGGGACAGGAAAGCAGCCCAGCTGGCCTGTCTCCCACACTCCGGCTTGATCTATCACAGGGCATCAGGAAGTAGCCCAGCTGGCTGCTAGATAGCACTGGGGGTGGGAGGCACCTCAGCTGGGCTGCTTCCTGGTGCCCCGTGCTAGATCTCTGGGCTGCCTACCACCCCTGGTGCAATCTAGCGCGGGGCACCAGGAAGAAGCCCTTTTGGGCTGCCTCCCACCCTGGTGCGATCTAGCATGGGGGACAGGGAAGCAGACCCACTAGGCTGCCTCCTGCTCCCGGTGTGATCTAGTGCAGGGGGAAGGGAAGCAGCTCAGCTGGCTGCTAGATCGTGCAGGGAGTAGGAGGCAGCCCAGCTGGGCTGCTTCCCAGTGCCTCATGCTAGATCGCTGGGCTGCCTCCCACCCCCAGCACAATCTAGCATTGGGCTCTGGGAAGCAGCCTCACTGGGCTGCCTCCTGCTGCCAGCGTGATCTAGCCAGGGGAAGATGGGAAACTAGCCCAGTTGGGCTGCCTTCCACATCCCAGGTGATCTAGTGCTGGGGATGGAAAGCCAGCCCAGCTTCCCATCCTCAGCAAAACTCAAAATAGTGTCAATACAGCCTTTCTGTTTTGATAGAATGGAATGGAACAGCTGTTTCGACTCGAAATGAAATTTGAGATGAAACTCTGCTCTCTTGAGCCATTTAAACATAAGGTGAAATGGAATGGTGCTGTTTCTCACAGCCCTATTAGGCACCTAACTACACTTAAAGCCTCTCTCCACATGACAGTAAAGGCACTATGGAACCTAAAGCACAATCCATACATGCATGGCAGGAAGCATAATTATGGGATGACAAATCAGATCACATCATGCCATACTGCAAGTACAAGGTCATTATTGCAAGAAGCAAATTCCCATGGTTGGGAATGCCCCCAGCTAACAAGCCTCTCAGCCTTAGGGGCTCCCCATGTGTGATGGCCACAACCAAAGAAATTAATCAATAAATATATGCTTCTTGGAGGCATTAGGAACTTTTGTCTAATATGAAGCTTGTATTTTTGTAACCTGCAAATGTAACTTGTAACCATTTGTGGAACTGACTAGGCCTCAAAGACAAAGCTATAGCTGTGAAATTAGCTGACCTAACAGTTCTTTCTCACTCAGAATTTAGCCTTCTTCTTTTAAACCTACCTCATGTTCAGCCCCTTTTGGTGTAGTCAGCTTTGAAGTCTGGGCCCTCACAATTTTTGCTGGTCTGCAATTTTTGCTGTACAGGTTTTTTTTGGTACAAGGTTCCCTCGTGCAATAGCCTTTCCTGCAATGCCACAAAGAATTCTATTTCTAATCAGAGATTCTGTCACGTTCCCGAAGGCACAGTTCTTACTCAGTCTCTTTAGTTCAGTCACATATTAATCTCTACTTACTCTGCACATAAAAAAAATCTGTCTCTTTCAAGAGTCTCATTCTTTCTGACGTGCAGTGCTCCTCAAATTTTGGACATTGTGACACTGTCGGCTGCTTACAAGTGCTGCTACAGGGTACCTACCTCTAGAGGCCTACTAGTTCCCACAGCCTCCAATCTCTCCCTTATTTAATAGTCTCACCTGCCATGTCCTGATGTCAATATTATTAGGGAAGGCTGCACAGAGTACAAGGCACACTTTTGAAGAGGCATGTCCTGTCTGGTCTGAGGCTCCCCCCAGCTTCATCTCAATTTTACTCTCACTGAGCCCTCTAGCTCAGGGCCTACTGTTCAGGGCAGCAAGCCCCTGGCTTAGCTCTGGTGATACTCCATGACCCCATATTCCAGACCCCACATAAGGAGCTAGGGGCCTTCATCCTGTTTTTCCCCTGCCAGCCTCCTGCCTTATAGTCCAGGCAAACTCAGCTTCATTCAGTCATAGAACATACTCTAGATCTTATTCTCCAGCCACTCAGCAGAATTTCAAGTTTGGGATGTCCGCATCACACGCTTTCCATGGCCTCTGCCTCCCTTATAGCCACAATCCAAACAAAAACCTCAAAATCCAAGTATCAGTCCTGGCTCAAAGGAATGTCCCACAGGGATGACAAGGTCAAACAATTATAAACTCCTGCAAGACCATTTCAGGCTGGACATAAGGAAGAATTTCTTTACTGTCTGAGCCCCCAAGGTCTGGAATACATTGAACACCTTCAAGAGACATTTGGATGTTTATCCTGCTGGGATCCTATGACCTCAGCTGATTTCCTGCCCCTTGGGCAGGGGGACTGGACTCGATGATCTTCTGAGGTCCCTTCCAGCCCTAATGTCTATGAAATCTATGGGGTTCACAACATCCCTTGGTGGCAGGCTGCAAGTAGACAGGAAAACAAAACAAAACATGCTTGGGGTATTCAGCTAGCTTCCTATTCAGGCACCCGGCTTTTCTTCACTCGGGGCTGCTGATTTAATTATGGAAAAATGTGGATTTGGGGTTTTTTTAATATATATACAAAAATTCAGGATTTTTTTAAATGAGAGAAAACCAGGATCTGCCTGTCACTGGAGCCAGTGGCTATCTTGCTTCAGGCTTCCCTGCCTGAGTTTGCTTCTGGCATCACCACCAAGGCACAGACAAAAAATACACAAAGAAGAAGTGTAAGGAAGTGAGTGGGAGAGGGGGAGGGAGTAAGAACCACAGAACAAGGAAACCAGGAGAGGATCTCAACCAGGGAAAGGATGTACCAGCAGACACACAAAAGGTAAGAGAGGAAAAGGTGGAAGGAGGAGGGAGCAAGGACCAGGTACCTCTGGATCCCCTTACCATTCTAGTAATGGTGTAGGAGCCCTATTACAGACACTTAATTGCATCATTTGATCCTCTTTACAGGTAAAGCTGTTATAAACAGCCAGGGCTTCCTCCCCCACAATATGTAAGAAGATAGATTATTTGACTTTTATCATTTTTATATTCTGCCCAGGGCTGCTAGCTACCACTCAAACCTTTCTCTGAATACCCAGAAGTCCTCTGCCATATTGCCCAAGAGTGGAAGGGCAGATAGAGATTGCAAAATTTCCTTGATTAACTTTCCTTAGACTCTTAACTGTGCAGACAGATCACTCTGTCCTTCCACGTGGCTGTGTTGCTCCACTTGCTCTCAGTTTCCAACTTCTTTTTCAGTTTGGAATTCACATTTTTCAAGTTCTTTCTCATTTGCCACTCCTGCCACCATGAAATAATCATCAGCTTCAGTAAATACAGGCATACAAGGAATGAGAAGAACAACAAATGTTAAACATGGAGCAGTAGGCAGCTTCTACAGACCTCCACAATCTGTCTGTAACTAACTAGCTATTTAACTGAGGGACCACATCTCAATTATTAACTTGTCTGGTGTCCTTAGATGGGGAGCATCTTTACATTAAAACTTCTATCAGTGCACCCCAAACCATTTGGAATGGTCAAATCATAAGCTGAAACTTTACTGAAGTAAATAATAAGTAGCTGTGCAAGAAAAGTTACAGCCAACATGTCAATATGGTGCTGCACCAGATTATTAAATAACATGCTTACTACCAATCAGGTAATGTCTATAATAATAATTAACCCCATAGCCTATTCCTTTGGTGCTTTGTGTAAAGTGAAAAACCCAGATGGCTTAAGCCAATCCACAGTTTGGGACAACTCCAGCAAACAAAAAACCTGGACATTTCAGGAATCCTAGCTGTAATTCACAATCAAGAAACCCCACTGAAAAGAAAACTATCCAGTTAGAAAAAGAAAGACTGAGAAAAGAAGAAATGCCTTGGGCTGGAATGCTGTTGGATACCAAGACCAGGCTTGTGCTCTTCATGGTTGGGGCTGATGATAGGTCACACTACCCTCCCCAGTATTTTTTCAACGGACTCCTGTATAGTCAAACTTGTTTGATAATATTTTTGGGATAAGTGTTTTTATATGCTCCCCCACCCCACCCATGGGCCAGAAAAATACATTCCTGGTCCTAGTGGCACCAGAAAATAAATAATGAAAAAGAGGAACTGCCAGATTGCTAATAGAGAGTTTCATGTAGTTGATAAAATTTTCTTTCTGCCTGTAACTCTTGCTTCTAGTTTTCTCCTTAATCAAATGACTCAAGATGGATGGGGTTGTAAAATGTTTATCAGTTGGATGGATTGGATGAATACTGTAAAAAAAATCACTTTCTCAAAGCAATATTTTCTCTTCTTCTGCCTACTAACTCACTGAACTAGGACCTTTAACAATTTCTTCCTTCCTCCCTTCCTTAAGAAAAATCTCCAAGTCAATTGACTGGTTCACAAAGATCATGAACTTAAAGATAATCTCATTTTTCTCAATGTCATAAAATAAAAATTTCCTGACAATTGAAGATCCTGTTTTGCTCAGCTCTATTCACAGAGCACTTGGATTGTCAGTTATTTCTTTCTATCTGTGGCAGGTTCACGCCCCATTGGGTGGCCATCATTCCCCCTGGTGGCCACATGACTCCTGCCCAGCTCAGTCCAGTTCTTACTAGACGTTGAATAAGGAACACTGCTCCTGAGATCTGAGTGCACCTGAGTGGGCGCATGAACGTGAGATGCTACATCACTGTAGTGACAAGCTACGGCAATATAGCTCATCACTATGGTGACATAGTGTCGGCGGGCACTAACCATGACACTATGTCATAGCAATGAGCTACTGCACTGTGTAGCAGGGTCAGAAACAACCTGATTCAGACTTGCATGACAGAGTAACATCAAAGCACCCCGTGGATCTGCCTTGACTGATTTTGTACAAGCCAATGAAAGCAGATGTGCGTCCATTTTGCAAGTGCAAGCAGTTGACAGAAAGCTGCTCGATATCTAAATCCTTGCATGACAAACTGCTGAGCACTTATCTTTGCAGACAGACTGCCTGCAAAACTGATCTTGCAAAGTGAAAGTAATGGTTGAAGCTTCTACCACTTCACATTTATCAGGTCTCTGATTTTAAGGAAAATATTAAAAATGTTACTACCTTGTAGATAGTTATCCTGAAGCACCCATGGCTCACCAGTCAGGGTCCCACAGAGGGTGGGGATTCTGGAAATGTCTTTCACAACTGGCAGTCCAGGCAATGTAAAGGTTTGTGGCAAGTAGAATAACTGGCCAGTTCCTCACTGCTGGTGGTGTGGCAAGGCTGCTAGTGGGCTCCTTAATAGTTTTTCAGTTGACAGATGTGTTTTGACCTGTGTTATGATAGGCAATGCCAAGACCTTTGGCAGATGGCTGCTTGATGGAAGCCTTAAAAGTCCCAGATGGCAGATGATTTGGTTGCAGGAAGGTTCCTTGGCAGCTAGTATTGAGTTTCAGTGACTTTTCCTTTTTCTCCTGTATAATACAAAACAGAATGTATTCAGAAGCTAGCTAGCTTCTTAAGACTGTCCTAAAACCAGCCATTTGGGACAACTAGGAAACAGGATACAATGAGAATCTGGATTAAGGCATTAGATCTGGATTAAAGTACTCTGGTATCCATCCAGTCATCCAGTGAAATCTCTGGAATTACCTAAAGGAAACAGACAGTTTGGACATGGATTTCAATGACAGCAGAAGTAAGGTACATAAGGTTTAACTTCCCTGAAACCATTTCAAATAGAGCTATATAATATAACAGCATTCCACTTTTCTGTGTGTTCATTTCCACTAAAACTTTCTTCTGTGGCCTCATCCAATTATATCGCTAGTTACATAGGGTTCCCTGAAGTCATTAATTTAAGAGAAAGCTTTGAGGGAAATTGGGTTTTTACACTGTGGAGGGGTAGTAATCTAAAGCAGAATTGTGGATAGGTAGAAAAGAGCTGTGCAGCTGCCATCTCTAACTGGGTTATTTGTCCATCAGTCTCATGGTGTTCCAGAACATGGTGCCCTGGTAATAAAACATAACAGTGCTATAACACAGACTTATAGTTTGTGCCCAGATACAGAGTTTGTGCACGTTTCTGATCAGGAAAAAACCTCATAGGTCATCTTTGGGTCAGTTTTTTGTTTGCTTGTTTATTCCTTAGGCTTAGAAATATTTTTTTCCTTGTATTCAGGAAATAATACATCAGCCTTTGTTACATTCCTACCTAGTGCTCTACCTTGGCAAGTCTATCAATATACTAACTCAGCTCTCCAGTCCTCAAACTCAAAGACTTTTACTGTGCTATGCAGACAGGTTGTGCTTTCTCCTCTGAAAATCACTTCTCTGCCACTCTCTAAGGAAGCAACAAGCAAATTGCAACAGGAACAAGCTGTCCCAGCACTAAAGTTTTATTACAATGTAATGAAATTCCATCACCAGGCAAAAAAAAAAAAAAGACTTAGCACCAATCTGAAAGCAGTTTAAGCCCCATGCATCATCTGAGTCCCTTGCTGAGAGATTAAATGTAAAAGAAGGGCAATCAAAATAAATTCAGGTCCCTGCCCTAGTAAAACTGGAAGGAGTTACATGAGCTGGTTCTTCCTGGAAAACTAATACAGTATCAGTCAGAGGTGTGAAAAGCCGCAGTGCCCGCATATGTCCCCTGCCATCTATGTAAATGAGCACGAAATTAATATCATAATTTACTTCTTAAAAAATGGACTTTCACCTCTTAAACAGACTTCATTTTATTTACTTCTATCAATGTTTCAACCACAACAAAGGAAGAAGCCAAGAATCCTGTTAGGAAAACAAAAGAAGAGAAAATCATTATATATGCAGTGTTCTTCCCAGACTCACAAAGAGTGAATAGACGTGTCAGAATAGTTACTTACGCAAAGTATCTAGATCTTGGCTCAGAAAGATGAATATATTATGTTCGAGGTTGAACTAGAGGACACTGGGTACGTCTACATGTCGTCCTATGGCAACATAGCAATATGCTACATCACCATACAGTGTACTATGGTGATGTAGTGATTGCATTGGTCTACACATGATCACCAGCTACATCACCATAGCAGCGTGCTCCAACATAGCAGTGAAATCTAACCATGCACCATGCACACAGTGAAAAAATGTCCATATTGCATCGTGCTTTAGTACTTCCAAAAGGAAGTTCTAAACATAGCGCTGTAACAACATCACCATATGGTGACATGTAGATGCGCCCACTGTGTAACTCTTCCTACACCTCATACGAGAGGTTTATACCCATTCTTATATATCACCAATGGCTGTACAATTTTGGGATACCCTGAGCTAGGCCCGTATGACCTTGGTCTGGACAATGAAGCTAAGTACCTTTCTTCTCCCAGGTACGGGCGACATCTGCATTTCAAATTGCAGTATAGTATACCTGCTGTTAACTGGATATGGAGCACTTCTTTACATGGAAAAACACATTTTCTGTATGGGATGGGTTTTTCAGCTCCTCACATGTAGTTTCAGCACTTTGTGCTTCTTTGTGAGAGTCTCATAGGCTTCTACAACTGAAGATCAGGGGCACTAGACAGTGTGGTAGCTTCATCTGGTAAAAGCCAAGGATTTGCTTTTCAATCTCACCTATGCATGACTTAATCTAGACCCACTGAAATGGGACATGTGAATAAGAAAAGAGCCATGATAATTGCCTGCACTGCAGAAAGATGAGAAATGTTAGGGAATATAGAAAATAAGGTTTTATTTAAAATTTGGTTCTTGGAAGGGTGATCTCATTTCACAGGGTAAGAAAATATAAAGATAAAAAGTATTATTTTGAAAGCTCAGTTCTTTATTCCCCAGTCAACAGACAGCATTGATTGGCTTCTTAAGATTTTTGAGTCCCCAGAATTTCTCTCTTAAAACTTTTCAGAGTCATGTATATGTGACTGATTAAAGGAGGGATACATTTTACCTTTAGGGCCAGATCAACACTATATAACAGTGCTGCTTGGCTGTCTGCCTATGTCGGGGGCAGATCCAGAGGGCACTGGCAGGCCGCACCCTCCTTTCTGACTACTCAACAGTAACAGAAGCTGGGGACTTTTTAAAATTTCTTGAAGGAAGTAAAATCCCCTCTTCTTCCCCACCACCCTCACCTGCTACTGCCACTGCCACAGCCACAGCCACAGCCACAGCCACAGCCACAGCCAGTGTCTCTGCTGTTCCAGGGGCAGGGAGAGCTCCACTCTTGTGGGAATGTGTGGGGACTGGGCTCAGGCCAGGACAGTGGCAGCAGCGGCTGCGTTTCTCCTCCCTGAACCTAGGCATTCCCCACCAGCCTGGGAGTAGGTCTGGGAAGGGGGAACCTGCCTGCCTGCTGCTGCCACTGCCACTATCCTGGGCTGAGTCCAGCTTAAGTGGCTCTGGAGGTCCCCTCAAGCCCTGAGACAGCAGGGACAGCAATAGATGGGGGAGGAGGAGGAAATGGGGAGGGAAGGGTATGTGCTTGTAAGCAGGGAGAGGAAGGGTAGAAAATTACCTGTTTTGGGGACTTAAAAAAATCCCTGAGTGCTGCTCCCATGATACAGTCTGCCTGCCCTGATGTGGAGGAGGAAGAGGCTGGGAGTTGGGGGGGTGCATTTGCCCCTACAGCAGCAGTCACTGCTCCTGCCCTTTCTAAAGTCCTGAATCTACTTTGTCCTATGCCCAAGGGGTTCCATCTAGCTTTGTCCACTGTGTGGAAGAACCATGACTGAAACACACCAAATATGCATGGAAGCAAATTTTGGATTCACAATTACAAGCATTTGCAGTGCAAACTTGATTCTAATAATTAAGCTCATCTGAGTAATGAAGGCAACCTGTTATATAACCTATGCATACATTCAAAATAGTTTGAATTGGGTCTATCACATGGATTCTCCCCCAACAACATATAGGCCAAGGATATTACACTTAAGTATGAAAAGGGATCAAATTCAAGAACGGTGCAATGTTTGTGATAATTCAAGAGTAGAAACAGAGGTGAAATCCACTGAATGCATTATTGCCACAGATTTGTTTTATCAAGCCTTACTCCTGACATAAATTAGATATATATCAAACTTAATTTAATTGCCCACAAAAGGCTCACAATATGGAGGACAAAAAGGACAACGGGCATCCATCAAACATTGATTTAATTGCTTACAATAGGCAGGACAAACAGTCCCTATCCCTCGTCCCCCTGGCAACCATAATTCATATTTTTACAGTGGTCCAAGGTCAGTAAACTAAGGCTCTGGCTATTTACCAGATAAGGCAACCTTTGTGGCTAGGAACCCTTTACTAATAGGCTAAGTACAGATGTTGAAAAAGCTCAAGGCAGAAATTGATCAATCTTAGTTGGGTCTCTGTAAGCAGCATAGGTTAATTCAGGAGTGAACAGAGCCCTTTGGTGGGAGGAGGGGGCACAAGGGCTACCTGCACTGGCCGATGCCAGCAGGTTGGAGGTGGTCCTGCATGTCTCCTAGTGGCACTCCTGGGGCTGCTGGAGACTACTGAGTGAAGCCAAGCACAACCAGGCAGGCTGGACCACCTCTGATTAGCTACTGGGCATGGTCAAACACCCCTCTCCTCCCCCTTCCCCATCATCATCAGCCACAGTCTACTGTTAACTGCACGCAGGCAACTGAAGCAACCATGCTTTCTCATCCCTTACAGTCTGGTCATGCTTCCTGAGGCTCACATGGACATGAAAATTCCTGGGTGGGCTCCTACACACCCACACAAGGTTTCCCATGCCCCCTGTGAGCACAACCAGGCTGCAGGGTATGGCTGAGCACTTCTCCCCCATTACAGCCACAGGTATCTCTCTCTGTGAGAGCCCAGAGGTGGGCCTGGCTGGGTGTTTAGCCAGAGCAGACAAGCACAGGATGAGTGCTAGTATGGCTCCCTGCAAGGGGAGGCAAGCAGGGCTGCAAGGCACTTGGGATGCCAGCGGACAATGACCTAACTTGAATCAGTAAAGGATCTGGTACAGAAGTTGAACGCTCTGTTCTAACCAAATCAATTAAGTTAGAGTGCACATCAGTCCAGGTCTCTCTTGGACTGAATTCTGCTATTTTTAAACCAGTCTCTGTGCACTGAACTTCTGTAGTGTTATAGGTTTACACCAGTTTCCGAGCACTTATAGCAATAAAAGTGAAATGTCTGTACCTGGCCATAATGCTTAGCTTTCAGTTCTCAAATATGCTGTCAGAAATTAATCACATGTACCACATCTGCTGCTTTAACGCTGAATAGGGAAACAGGTGGTTCCTCAAGTATCCAGGTCCCAAACCATACAGATTTTGCTGTGGTGTTAGAATTAGAGTGTTATTTACAAGTTATCCCTGCCTTCATAAGAACACCGAATGAAAACAGCAGTGGCTAGCTCCAAGAAGAACCAGGATGGATTTTACAGAGGCCACAGATGCTTCATCTATGTATATGGAAGGCCTGAAAATAGCATTCTTTGAGAGCATGGCTGAGACATATTGCTTGGGCTGAGAGGGCAAGCTATACCTCTTCTGTGGAAAAATACAGGGTATCAGGGCTGAGAATTAGAAGCATGTGTTCAGGAAGCTAGGTCTGCCCAATTGTCAATGATTTTCAATACACAGTAAGTTTAAAAGTTTGACTCAAGCCTCCAATATTATTGGGTTAGCACTGACCTCAGGACAATCTGTGAAAGGAGGTGAAGCAGCAGCATGAAAACAGCATAAAAGTGGAGCAAGGAGCACATAAGCATGCAGCTGAGCAAAACAAAAAGGAATATAGGGGCAGTGATATATTGGGGCCAGGAAAGGTGTGAGAGGAAGATTCTGATGAAAAAAGAGGTACAGTATATGAACAATATGTAGGACACTACTTGTGCTAGACTATCAAAGCTTTAGGGGTTTCTTTTGGTCTTACTACCCAGGTAGAATTTTCCATTATGCTAGGGAAAGATTTTATTTTATAAAAGTAAGAGGGATTCTGGCTTTCTCTGATTTTAAAAAATCCTCAATTTTTGGTTTAAAAAGTTACCCCAAATCCACATTTTTCCGTGATTAAAATGAACCTCCACTAATATATAGTTATATACATAGGGGTGTTTCATTTTAATCAAGGAAAAATGTGGATTTTGGGTTACTTTTTAAAAACTGAAAATTGGGGATTTTTTTAAATCAGAAAAAACCAGGTTCCCTTCAATCAGCTGCGGTACCTCACCATGATTCCATTGAAGTCACTCCCAAAAGAGCTAGTCTATTGGGTTCACACTGTCAGAATAAAGAGTTTACGAACTTCTCCTACTCTTGCAAAGAAAGAAATAATTTCCAAAATTTACAAACCTCACACACTATCAGCTTCAAGTTCACTAGAATTGTTCCCTCTGCTTTAAATTAGATGTTGTATCTCTGTTTATTTTCTAACATTATCTTGGGGACTTCCCACTTACAGAATGTTTCTCTCTAGACAAAAAACAGAGAGAATGGTCTGCAAATTTGTTGTTATTTTTGAAAAGGCAAACCTACAGGTGAGATTGTTTTCAAAGGATACAAATATACACAAAAAGATAAAAGCACATGAGAATAAGGAATTAATTGCTTACTGTAGAGTTTACTAATCCTCCTCTCTCTATTCATTTCTATTTCCTATCTATATAAACCTGCATGCCTTCAACCCTAAATCTCTAACCTCTATGTGTATCTGTTCACACATCATTCCTATTTCCCATCCAACTGTATTGTTCACTAGTTCCCTACCTCTCCTTTATCTCTTGCCTCTAGTATTATTTAAGGGATAGCTCCATGCACCCATCTCCCCTTTCTTCTAAATCCTGTTTGAAACTAACTAGGCTATTTAAGAGTTACCAAACCCAGCAAGCAACACAAAACTGGATGTACCTGACATCACCATCCAAAATATATAACAGCCCAGAGAGCTACTTCAGTTTTCTTATTCATCTGATAGTCTGCCCATATGGCAGAATAGACTGATCAGTGGAAAATAAATAAGCATAAGACATACAATATGTCCTTCGCCTTTCCACTTCTCCCCCCTGAAGACTTCCTGTCTCCTGTCACCTGCAGTCCCCATCCCCAGCTACTCACAGCCTCTGCCCCTTCTCCCCACCCACTTCCTTGCTGGGCCATACAGAAGCATTGGTGCTGCTGATTGGCTAGGCCGGGGATAGTACTTCCGTGCGCTCGGTGCCTGGGAGGGAATCCAGTCTGAGCCAGAGCAGCATTGCACCTAACAGTAAATAGAAGTAGAGGGGGAGGGGACAGAGGGAGCAGAAGCTGCAAAAAGCAAGCAGGGGCAGGGGCAGGGGCAGGGGGAGAGGGGCAGGACACTGCTGTGGGTCTGACTCTGGCCCCAACCTGGACTCAGAACCAGTCAGAGCTCCAACTGAGATTTACTTCCCCCTCCCCATTTTATGCGTGAATCTAAGTCAATTCAAGCTAACCGGGGGAAGGGGGACCCCTCATTTTAGATTTGAATAAATTCTAATATTATAAAAGCCTTAATCTGTCTGTCTGTCCATAACGCTTTATTTGTGCTCTGATTGGCTGACAAACAGCAAATCAGAGTGCAAAGAAGCATTGCGACAGGAGGTGGTGGTGCAGTGGACCACTGCCCTGATGGCAGGGACAATAGGGGGCAGGAAGTTAGGCCAGCACCTCATCCTGCTCCCTGGAGGTAGTGGCAATGGAGTGGATGGAACGGGGGAGGTGAGCCCAGCAGTGTTGGCCTCGCCCCCCCGCCCTGTTCCCTGCTGTTGGCAACAATGGAGCGGAGTGGGGGAGCGAGGCCACTGGAGTTGGTGTCACCCTGCACCTTGCTCCTTGGAAGTGACAGTGATGGCACGGGGGGGGGAGTAGGACAGGGACATTGTGGAGGGGGGACAGGTGTGGCCTCAGCCCACCCCTCCCCACTTCCATCATCACTGCCTGCAGGGCTGGCATGGCAGCGGTGGAGAGAGAAGCAGGCATGCAGGGACAGCGATGGTGGGCGGGGAGGGGAGAAGTGGACCTGGGCCTGATGCGGAGGAGGGGAGGGGGAGCAAGCCCGAACGAGAGGAGAAGCTGGCCCGGCGTGGCAGTTGGGGGGAGTAGTCAGCCAGGCCCGATGCAGTCCGACACGGCAGTGGCTGGAGGAGGGGAGGAGTGAGCCTCCTCCCTCCCTTGGGCTGGGGCCCACTCCTCTCCAATTCCCGCTCCTCCGTGTTGGCCCTGAGCCTGCTCCTCCCGTCCCCCTGCCACTGTAGCAGGGAGGTTGGGGGAGCAGGCCTGGACCTCAAGCCGCAGGAGGGAAGGCTGGAGCAGGCCCGGACAGGGGGAGGGGGAGCACAGGGCTCCGTCCCCACCCAATCCCCCCCAATCATTCTTGATGGGCAACTTGCTGGTATAGTAATAATAAAACCTCTGTTGCGGAAGGGCAGTGGGCAAGGGGCCTGCCTGACCTGTCTCCAGCCACCTGACCCTCCCCCCAGGCACTGCTTTCCTACTGTAATTGTCGGGGTGGGGGAAAATGAATCTAAGACAGTCTTCCAATAATTACATTATTTACCTGGAAAATTATAACACATTTATAATTTTCCATATATAGAATCTAATTTGCAGGGTGTGGGGGGATCATAGTCAGTACTCTCAGAGATTCCAGTTAACATGAAAGACACAACATCACATATAGGTACGGCACTTCACATGGAGAAAAATAAAACACATTCCCTCCCTCACAGTGGTTAAAATTTTAGCCACTGTTAGAGGTCTGATTTTTCAATGGGTAAATTGAGCCTAGATGATTTGATTACCCATTTCTGGGTATGCTCTATTATATACAGAAAGCACATTAAAATCTGCAGATGAAAAATGGTGCGTAAGAGCTAATTATGATAAACTGGAAACTGAGGCATTTTAACATGACAATTATGAGTGATGAATAGAACACTGAATACTGATTAACAAACTCCTGAAGCAAAGTTGTGATGTTTTGATGTTTGAGAACATTATCATGATCCTTGGGCTTAGAGCTGTTTGTAACTATCCCATATATCTCACAAGCAAGTTAAGAAAGTATGGGTTGGATTAATGGACTATAAGGTGGATAGAATGATGGTCTCAAAAGGTAGTAATCAATGGCATGATGTCTAGTTGGCAGCTGGGACCAAGTGGAGTGCCCCAAGGGTCACTCCTGTGGCTGGTTTAGTTTAATGTTTTCATCAATGATCTCCAAGATAGTGTCGGGGTAACCGAACACTGAGTGAATCGGGCCCCAAGGTCATGGTGGGCCGGGGTGGCAATTGGAATACGAACAGGTGGGATTAGTGGCAGTGGAGTGTGAGCTCTACGGGAAGTTTAAACAAATATGATTTATTTACTCATGCTTGGGAAGCGGAGGCTCAGATATTTCTTCAGTTACAGTATAGCGAACAACAAAGGGGTCTGTTGGCCCACGGGGTTCACTAGCAAGCCCTTGCTTTCTACTCCCTGAGGGATAGGT
>NW_017728886.1:119442824-119506753 GCF_001723895.1 Crocodylus porosus
AGTCAGTGAACTGAGCATGTGCATTAGATCAGATTACCTCATGCTCTGTGATTGATAAGCCTCCAGGTCACCCAGAGGGCACATTCTGGGGGCCTGTCTGTAGTTTCAACTCCCTGTGATGGCAGCACCAAACTTAAGATTTTTCCTTGACAGATAGGATGGAGTACACCCCCTACAAGTTTGCAGATGACATCAAGCTGCAGGGAGTAGTAGATATACTGGAGGGTAGGATTAGGATTCAGAGACCTCAAGTAATTGTAGGATTGGACCAAAAGAAATCTCATTAAGTTCAATAAGCACAAGTCTTAAGTCCTGCACACAGGATAAATTTGAGAGAGTCCAGCACAGGGCAGCAAAATGGCTAGGGGGTTGGGGCACATGGCTTAGGAAGAA
The DNA here is from genome assembly GCF_001723895.1 of Crocodylus porosus. Lineage (NCBI taxonomy): Eukaryota > Metazoa > Chordata > Crocodylia > Crocodylidae > Crocodylus > Crocodylus porosus. The sequence goes on from NW_017728886.1 coordinate 119,443,218, forward strand.
AGGCTGAGGGAACTATGCTTTTTTAGTCTGGAGAAGAAAAGACTAAGGTGGGTTTTCTCAGTGTTGGCAGATGACAGAACAAGAAACAATGGTCTCAAGTTGCAGCAAGAGAAGTTTAGGTTAGATATTTGGAAAAGCCCTCTCACGAGGTGGGTAGTAAAGCACTGGAACAGGCTACTCAGAGAGGATGGTGACTGGTAAGGCCCATTTCCATCCTCAGAGGTTTTTAAAACCTGACTAGACAAAGCTTTGGGTGGGATGATATAGTTGGGGATGGTCCTGCTTTGAGAAGGGGATTGGACTAGATGAACTCCAGCATTCCCTACCAACCCTAATTTTCTAGGATTCTACGATAACACATGGATAGCAATAATGCATTCAAGTTGGAGTGTGTATTTCTGAATCTATTTTGGACTACTTTTGCATTATACAGCTATATTTGCATAAGTAAATGGAAGGGAAAAGAGTCTTTAGTAGTTCTAAAATTATACCAACCACTTTTGTAGGTTCATACCAGTGATACCTAGTCCATGACTCACAGGTACTATATGCTCACAAACACCCTCATGTGCTGAAGCAGGTTGGGGTGTTGATGTAATAAGCAAGGGTAATTTTTTTATGGTAATATCTTTTGTTAGAACAACTGAATATTTAGGAGAGATGTTAGACAAGCTTTTGGGCTCAAAGTGCTAAGTTGTCAACAATGGCTGACAAATTGTCAAGTGCTAAGTTGAAAGTAACTTAACACAGCACATAACATTGATTTTATTATAGTTCCAGCCATGTCAAAGAAAACCCACAAGAACTAATTATATTAAATATCTTGTTGTAGGTGGGTTGCCTAGCCTGCTGGCTTCTGTAGGAAGGTTTTGCTCCCTGAGGAGCTCCTCAGGCAGTCCTCCCAAATAAAGCACAGTCCTTTAAACAATCATCCCAAGCAAAACAAAAGCCTGCTGTCCTGTCCTGGACACTGGGAAGGTAACCCCTTTGGCTCTAGCCCCAGCACAGCAGCTAGGTTCCTTTATGCGATAAGCAGTTTAACCCACAATTTACTTCCTCTTCTATGCTCTCCCATGAGGTTTTAAGCTCCCAGTGGAATAAACCCTTATTATCCAAATGCTCTGCAGCTGGGCTCTCTCAACAGGACTGACTACTCCCTCTGAAAGGAGCAGACTGCCCTGTTACATTTGCACAAAAACCTAAAGCTAAAGCGCTATAGTAAATAATATTTTCATAAATTTTACTAGAAATCGATTGAAGTTGCTAAAGGGCAAACCTAACCTCCAGAGCCACTAATGCAGTTTAAGAACACATTTGAATCACAAGTTATCATCCTCCAGTCACACTGACCATTGTAGCTCTACCAAAGATACTCTGTTCTCCTTTAAAAAAATAAAGAAACGTATTTCACACAACATATTTTTGTAACTCAGTGTATAATACAGAACTTCAGGGCACCTGTACACATGATGCCATTACCATGGACACATGATCAAAACGTCACTTTGTGTGGCTTAATGGCATCATGCTGTACATATACAACAGTTTTGAGGGTTTAAAATGAGTTTCCATTGAGGCAAACTAAACTACATCCCAATGTAATTTAGTTTGCAATGATGCGTTGCACCTATTAGTCAGCTCACCCCAGCTACATGAGACAGGCAGGCAGATTCTATAGGGAAAAAAAGGAGCGGACCCCTTGCTACTTCTGCCTTTAGCAGGCACCTCCAGCAAAACCAAGGAAGTGATTCTTCCACTCTACTTGGCGTTGGTGAGACCACAGCTGGAGTACTACATCCAATTCTGGGCACTGCAACTTTAACGAGGTTGTGGTAAAGCTTGAGAGAGTCCAGAGAAGGGCCACCTGTATGATTAGAGATTTGCATGGCAAGCCATACAAGCTAAAGCTGAGGGACCTGGAACTCTTCAGCCTGAAAAAGAGGAGGCTAAGGGGGGACTTGGTAACAGCTTACCACTACATCAGGGGAGTACATCAAGGGCTCAGTGAATAACTGTTCACCAGAGCACTCTTTGGGAAAACTAGGAATAATTGTCACAAACTCCTTGAAGACCATCTAAGGCTCAACATTAGGAAAAAATACTTCATAACTAGCATGTCTAGGCTGTGGAATAAACTCCCTCTAGAGGTGGTGCAATCACCTACCCTGGAAATCTTCAAGCAGAGACTGGACAGTCACCTTGCTGGGGTCACCTGACCCCAGTTGTCTTTTCTGCTTTGTGCAGGGGGCTGGACCCAATGATCTTCTAAGTTCCCTTCCAGACCTACAATCTATGAATTGATGAGGGCTCGATTGTATTTTTTTTCAGTGGAAACTACCTGCCTCTCCTGCAGCCAGGGGATGAGCTGCTGGTGGGCTGAGCAGCTTCTGAGCTATGCAGAGCTCCAGTCCTTCCTTTTGCAATGGCAGCTTCTCCCCCTCCCCCAAAGCTGTCTGGGTGGGCTGCTTTTGGGCTGGGTGATGCCCCAGCTCAGGGTTGGGAAAGAGTTGGATCGGGCTGGGTGCTGCCTCTGAGCTGGCACAGAACCCAGCCTGCTAGCAGCCTGCCCAGGTGGCCCCAGGGGGTGCTGCCACTGTGGAGGAAAGGATCAGGGTCCCCCATGGCTCAGAGGCCACTCAGCTCCCCAGCAGCAGCCTGATCCTTTTTTTGTGCAGAGCCCTTACCATGGTTGGGGGGGCAAGCTGCTGGTAGGCTGAGTTTCAGGGGGCCATGGTCCTTCCCTGGGTGGGTTTCTAGTGGACTGGGTGCTGCCCTAGCTTGGAGGCAGCACCCAGCCCAATCCAACTCCCGAACCCCAAGCTAGGGCAGCACCCAGCCTACTAGCAGCCCACCTGGGCAGCCCGGGGGGCATTGCCACTGTGAAGGGAAGCACTGGGGCCTCCTGTAGCTTAGGAGCTGCTCAACCCACTGACAAATCACCTGCCAGCCACGGGCAGGCTTGTCTGGGAAAAACGAAGAAAAAAGGAGCTCTGCTAGTTCAGGGGGTTGGGTTGGGGTGTTTATGGGTTGGTGGGTATGTGTGGGGGTGTGTGCATGTGTGGGGGTGTGGTGCTTCCCGGGGGTTAGGCCCCAGGAGTCATCTTGGGGTGAGGGGAGAGGAGAGGGCAGGGTCCATGTGCAGCAGACCTTGCCTGGGCAGTTCAGTCCATGGCTGCCCCTGCAGCACTCCACATGGGGCTGAACCCAGCCCATGACACACTGCAGCCTGCACCCACTCATCTGGCCCTGGCCCGGGCACACAATTTACCAGGGCTGCTTCCAGTGTAGCTGCAGTCATGCAGGTGCTACTCGGTTTCCTTTGCTTCCAGTGGCAGCTCCTCCTACTTCTGCTGTGATGCTCCGAACAGGGAGTAAACTACACCAGGAGCAGCCCTGTCTTTAAGCTGCATGCTCTGGTTGGGGCCAGGTGGCAAGCAAGGGTGGAAGTGCAGAGTTGGCTGCCCTGGGCAGGGCTTGACCTTATGCAGAGGGCCTCAGGGGCAACCATGGGCCAGAACTAATCCCACAGGCCAGTTCCAATCATTCGGTGAGCAAATCTGGCCCACAGGCTGTTATTTTGCTCATCCCTGGCTTAAGCCTTTTCCATGGCTAGAGTAGAAGGGAGATACAATATAAGAAGAGCCTGGAAGAAAGATGAGTAGGTTTAAGGCAGAAGCAACAACAGCCAGGATGTTTACAGCAAAGTAAAATCTTGTAGTTATTTTGGAAATTGTCTGCTTAAACATGTAAAGGCTTAAGAAGGTCACAAACTTCAGTGATAGTAAAGTTATACCCACCTCCACTATCTATCACCTCTATCTCAACCTGGTATTGCTTGCATAATTCCATCCTCATGTTTCATTTTCCTGAACCCTACTGGCCAGGATCTGCCTTGAATAGCTTTGCAAGATTTGGTAGGGCAAGACTCCCACCCTGGTGATCCTAACATATGAAGTTAAACTTTGTGTTTGTTAAACTAAAACAGCTAAAGAAATTCAAATGCTAAAAGAAAAAAAACCAAAAAGTCTTTGTTGAATTACAGAGCTAAAGCTGAAAAGGTGTTTTTGTGTACTAAAATTAGATAGATAGAGCAGAGGAGAGTTTTATGGCAGTGAGGAAATAATCTGATCTCTTAACTGTTCATTTCTAGACAGCCTAACATCTTATTTTCTGTAAAAGGACTCCATTTTTATGAAGTGTATACTTCTTTGTTAAGGTTAACTAGGTTCCAAACAGACATGCATTCAATTACAACACTTTTAACAATGTTTTCAGTTAGGACTATTGCATTTTCAATTTTACATTAATATCATATTGACATTCTGTTGTCCTAGGAAGAAGCAAATATAGTGCCTTTTATTTAAAGGAAGCAGTCAGTTGTTTGAGTTTGAATCTTTGTGGTTTTGTGTAATATTTAGATTCCTTGGTGAATGAACCACTAACATGGCTGGATTTTATATCAACTCAGAATTCACACGTAATCTTTTAGAACCATATTTAGCACAATTAGTACTGCTGCAAAAAGTTGTAAATGTTATTGTGACAACTCCAGATTTTGGTCAAATTGGAAGAGCTTTATTGTTGTGAGAGAGGATTTTGCTATAATTGACTGTAAATTGTTCTGATAGTGAATGGATGACAAAGGTTATATTACAGAAGTTGTAAGCTGAATTGAAAACTAGTTAGAAATAAGATCCATGGGGTAAAAGACCTGTTTTATTATCCCAGACACAGACTGATGCAACCTGTTTGGTTTTATCTAATCTTTGGGGAGAAACTCTACAGCCAACAGTGCCATTGACTGTCGGGTAGTCTACTGCAATCCTTATTTTGTTCTCAGCTGTCAATATGAACAATTCTTTTCCAGCCTGATCCTTTCATGTTATGAAAGGAAGCTGGTGACCTGTGTGAAATGCAGAGGGAGGTATCTGCTTCTTGAGGGCCTGGAGGAGAAGTTTCATGATAATGCTGACTAGCTGAAGAAAATGTCACGTCCGCGCAGTCTCTGAGGTGAAGAAAGCGTTGTTTGCCTAAGCTACCACAGGCCAACATTACTATTTCTGAACCTACTGACTAAAATCAGATTAGAAGTAAATTAAGAACAGGAAACAAAGACCACAGGCCTGCAAACAATCATGCACATGGTTAATTTATGCAACATCCCTATCTCCATTATCAGACTGAGCATGGAATTCCATAGTCTGGAAATAAGAGTTTCTGCTGCTTGAATTAGATAAAGGAGATGCATAAATTCAGAGGCACAGCCACCTCTCTGTACTCTAACCATTAACACCGACAAAGATGCACACTGGTGTCATGGGGTCAGTTATGTAAGAAGCATTCACAACTGAGTAGTTGCAATAAACTCAGCAAAACTACCCAACATGCGAAAATTTATTTTGCCAAAGGACCTAACGAAATTTTGGTTTTGAACAGGACCAGGAAAACAGCTCAGAAGAAAAATAATCTGGGTTTATATTAATATCTAGAATAGTTAGACTTTGAATACCATGAACGAGGCTGAACTCCCTTTGGGGGTGTAGGATTTAACTCTTTTTTATATATTCAGTAATTGTGATCTTAATTTCTATAGTATGTTTCATAAAAAAGATAGTAGTATTAGAACAGAGGTTTTCAGTCTGTGGTTTGCAGGCCCCTGGGAGTCTGCAGACTATGTCTAAGGGGTCCCAAAGATGACTATGATCAATCAAAAGTATGTGAATACCCATACTTACAATTCAAAGGGTTCTGTACCACCATTCACAATTTCCAAAGGGGTCTGCACCTCCATTCAAAATGTTTTAGGGATCTGCAAATGAAAAAAACATTGAAAACCACTGAATTAGGGGGATGCTTTCATAGTTTCATAGTTCCATAGTTTGTAGGGTCAGAAGGGACCTGAGCAGATCATCAAGTCTGACCCCCTGCCTTGGCAGAAAAAAGTACTGGGGTCAAAAGACCCTGGTGAGGTGTTCATCCAGCCACCTCTTAAAGACCCCCATGGTAGGAGCCAGCACCACTTCGCTTGGAAGGTGGTTCTAGATCCTAGCCTCCCTAACTGTGAAGTAGCACCTCCTGATGTCTAATCTGAATTTACCCTCTGCCAGCTTGTGACCTGTTATTTCTAGTCACTCCTGGTAGTGCTCAGGGGAACAGGGACTCCCCCAATGCCTGCTGGTCCCCTCTGACTAGTTTGTAATAGGCCACTAGATTCCCCCTCAGCCTTCTCTTGTGGAGGCTGAACAGGTTTAGGTCCCGTAGCCTCTCCTCGTAGGGCCTACCCTGCTGCCCCCTGATCATGCGAGTGGCCCTCCTCTGGACCCTCTCCATGTTGTCCACATCCCTCCTGAAGTGTGGCACCCAGAACTGGATGCTGTACTCCAGCTGCAGCCTGACCAGTGTTGCATAGAGGGGGAGTATCATCTCCTTGGACCTGCTCGAGATGCAGCTGTGGATGCATGACAAGGTGTGGTTGGCCTTCTTGAGTGCATCCCCACACTACTGGTCCATATTCAACTTGGAATCAAGGGATCCAAGATCCCTTTCTGCCTCTGTACTGACGAGAAGGGACTTCCCCAGCCTGTAGGTATGGTGCTGGTTCTTCCTCCTCAGGTGCATCACTTTGCACTTGTCAGTGTTGAATCCCATCCTAGTCTCATCCGCCCACCCCTATAACCTGTCTAGGTCTGATTGCAGCCTATTCCTCCCATCTAGCGTGTCCACATCCCCCCACATCTTAGTGTCGTGATGGTCCAGGAATTATGTGAGAGACAAGGATTTCTTTTAGTGATATCTTTGACTAGACTAATTGCATAGCAGGGATAAAATTAGACCAGCTGTTAAATGCATAGCATTCTTCTTTGGGTCTAAGGAGGAAAGCAAGCACAGCAGTTCTTAAGAAGAATGAATAGACATGAAATTGGAGGGGAGATAAATTTGCAGACAAACAAGCAAAAATTAGCAGAACAAAAGAAGCTGATTATCAGACCTTTCAAAAAAGGGGAGGGTCATTATCACCTGTAGTGTGTAGAAAGAATTTCAGGAATCAGATAGATTTTTGTAATAAAATCAATATTGATGTTCAGTCCTTGATTCCTACTCTCCAGCCAGCTCATGAATTTTTATTTCACCTAAGATCACATCTAAAGGTGTTAGATTTCCCATTAGCACAAGGATAGTGTGGTCAGAAGGGGAAAATCAGTGTTCTGTGAAAAATATGCTACTAATGGTGTGTGTGCATCTCTGACCTTCTGTGAGAGTTCATTCTGATGCATAGTCACTGTTTAGTTTCAACTACATAGGTATCATGAGAGCCTTTGGGGTGCTTGCAGATGTAAAAAAACCCCAAAACCAAAACCATGCTTTACTTTAAACTCAGCGTGTTCCTGTGCCAAGCCCCACACATGCCCAGAAGAGGCAATGCGTTACTTCAACCCAGCTTGCCTGACAGCTGTATAGATCAGGCACTTTACTGGGGCTTTTTTTGGTGCTTTTATCTAATAGCTGATTGAATCAGGTTTAGCTAAAAGCACCAAAAAGCCCTCCTGAATCTTTACAAATGCTGCAGAACTGGATTGAAGTACATTTAAAAAAAACCTTTTTAATGTCTGCAAGCACCCTTGGTACACTGAATCAGGTATATCATGCTTTGGGAAAGACATGTAGAACCCACAGATTCTCATGGGTTCATTGTGTGGGGTGTTGATTATAGTAAGTGAAGATTTGTTAACCATCTGGTGTGTAGACTGTGTCCCATTTGATGTCTGTTAAGCAGTGGAGAATTTTCTTCTGATGGTGATTTGGGCAAGACTAGGGAGGGTCTGGTAATATTACTCTCAAGAGTCTGATCTTTGTCCAGTATAAGCTGTAGTTTCTTGATGATTCTTCTAATTGGTTCCAGCCTGCAGTGGTAGGTGACTACCAGGGATGTGCAGTCATAGGTGGTTTCTTTTTGTATTGTAGCAGGTGACTGTGGAGTATTTGTGTGGCTCTTTCAAAGATATGGTCTATTTTTCTATTGGAGTGTCCTTGTTAGAGGAAGGCAGATTTTAGATTGTTCTCTGCAGAGAAATCTTCTCCTCAGAGCAGATGCAGTGGTATTCGAGGGCCTAACTGTAGATTATACCTTTTTTGGTGTGCTTGGGATAATAGCTGATCTTGTGGATATATTAAATACCCACAAGATATTGAGGTTGAGGTTGTGGATTTTGTGCATATGGTAGTTTGTAGGGTACCATCCAGGATGTGGATCATGGTATTAGAAAGCTGATCTTAATGTAGGAATATTCCAGAGAAAGTTTGAGGGATAATAGTTCTTCAACCTGTGGTAGAAGTCAATAAATGAGTCCAAAAACCAGTGGAAGAGAACTCTCTATCAGATGATGAAAATGTCATCTACTGTACATAATACATGGATACTGATGATTTGATGGTGAAGTTTTTCTAAGAATTTCTTCTCCACATGCCTCATGAAGTGAGGGCATATTGAGGGGCCATTTTTGTACCCATAGCTGTGCCCCTGGTTTGAAGAAAGTGTCAGTTGTTGAAAGTGAAGGTATAAATGAGGATGAAGTGGATGATTTTTGCAACATATTGTAGCAATTCTGGGTGTACTCCATGTTCTCGTAGGCATTTCAGGCAGGCATCTGTGTCTTCATTCTGTGAGATGTTAGTTTACAGGCTGGTGGCATCCGTGGTTGCAAGTATGGCCTTCTTGGGGAGGTGGTTGGTGTTCTGAGTTCTGCAGAAGCAGTCCTTTGAGTCTTCTAGAAAACTTGCCCTTTGAGAGAAAAGTGGATTCAGGATAAGTTCTGTGTTGTGATTAATTAATAATGATGTTGGTTGGCTGCTGTGACCTTGATTCTCTCTGTGTTGCAGATGCACTGCTTATAAGGTGTCTGCTGTTGTGATAGCTGATTCCACTTTTTCTTCTTATGTGCATGGCTGTCACCAAATATATTTGGTAGTACATTTGAGTCTGCTTCATAGTACCCAGCTATGTCTCCATGCATCATAACAAGGACCACTCAAAACACTTCCAGTTTTCCCAACCAGAAGCACGGGGTGATTGTTGCTTTGTTTTCTTCCAAGAAAGAAAACCTGTAGCTTTTTCTGACTGTCACAACAGCTAGTGGAACAGAACTCTTTATCAGAGAGCATCTTCGTTGATACAAGCAGAAAAAAGTCAGGTTTTCTGGGAGTACATGCTCTACCTCAGCTAAAGCAAAGAGACAACAAGGCAAGTGATGCAATTCATAGATTTATTCATAGATTCATAGATGTAGGGTTGGAAGGGACCTTGCAGATCTTCCAGTCTGACCACCAGAAAGGAGACAATATTTCTATAAGCTTTTCCATATAGTTTCTCTTGCAGACACAAAAGTGAAGAGCGACTGTAAACTCTGATATAAAACCAAAGATCATTCAAGGACAGTTTGGACTGCAGATTAACTGGGCACATTTTGCTTAAGGGGAAAAAAATAAAAGCTACAGTGCCAATAGCGATGCTACAGAGATCTGCTCAAGAACTAAACCCACTTGTACAGGGCTTAATGGCAATGCTTCTATTGTCCTCACTGGAATTAAGAGGGGTTCCTGAAGTTAAGCTAATGCACCTGCTTCTAATTCTCCTTATATTGAGTTTTTACGTCTGCAGAACAGAAAAAATTATTTTCTCAGGACCAGATTCTTACTTAGTGTAACTTGGCACAGCTCCATTGAGATCGCTGGTGCTGCACCCACTTGTACTAGCACAGAACTTGGATCACCCCCGTAAGAGATTTCCATTGACATGGAATATATTCATAAAGCACAAGACCTATGCCCTCAAACCAAAAAAGAATTTAATGCATAAGAGAAAATCTTCATTATAAAGGTAAAATCCCACCCAACATCATCTTGGAACCAAAGAAAAGATGAGCTGTTGTCTTTTATAGCTGTTGAAAGCTGCCCAAATCTCCATTTTATGATGTCTCTAACACACTGTGTAAACTACTTATTGGATGATAAATCATGGTCTTAAACTAAGTGAACACAAAATGAAATGAAAAGTTATCTTGCTTGCTTTTTGTGCTTGGAACCAGAGGTGAATATATGCACTTGAGGTGCAACTATCCCTAATTACTGGAGATGAAGAACCAGATCTTTAGCATGTGATTTGGCCAAGTTTCTTTGCCTTTGGGGGAGCTATTGTAAGACACATTAGACATGTCCTGATGAACGCGCACATGCAGGGACATGTGTTTCCCGCAAAACAAATAGCAGCGGCACATATTTGTGATGCTGCTGCTTAATGTACACCCCAGGGTTATGTATTGTAGATGAGGCTGCACTTACAGGATTGGGGTCTCATCACTGTACAAACCGTTGACTCATAAGCTTGTGGTGCACAGTTTATTATCCAGCTCCTTGGTGTTCTATCACTAGTGACTCATTAAAATTTAATAAAGAAAGCTTTTAATGCTGTGCCATTAAAAAAGAAAATCTAAGAGCAAGCATCCCATTTCCTTGGCTTCTGTACAAGAAAACAATGTTAATGGGGAAGTGGACAAAGAGCTTTCACTGAAAGCCCACTTTACACCAGAATTCACAGCAGGCATTTCATCTAACCTCAGAATACTCAGGGAGCTTTCAAAATCTTTATGCATTCCTCTTCTCCACATTGTTCAGTAGCTGATTTCTCTGATGAAGAGGAATCCTAGTATCTAACAACACTCATTTACCCCACGTAATATATGATTGACAGCCCTTCTCCTCTCTACCCTCTGAGAAAGACAGCTTTTCTCAAAAGACAAATGCAATACAATGTAAATAAAATATACAAGTCAAGAGTGCTTTTTCATTTCATTACATCAGGTGCAAGTTCAAATATACATAGCAAGGACTTGACATCTCTTATTTATGCAACAGTGTGAGTTCAGGTCTGCTGTTAGGAAACCTATAAACAACATTAACTCAGAGGCCACAGCTTCTACTTTCACGTTTATAGTGGATACATGTCCTTGCTACCATATACTGACAGGTATGATATTGGGATGTTTTCCAGAAAAAAACATTTATGTCAGGCAAGCTGAAGGACATACCACTACTCATTTCTTTGATGCATATGGTTTATCTGCAGTTGTGTGCTTGAAAGTGTCAGTGTTATTCTTCAGTCGCTCAGATATTGATTTTCTGTACCTAGGCTTATTCTGTGGCAGGTGGTATTAAATACATCAACGAGTGTACACCAAACATGTGAGCTAATTTTGTTGACTATAGCAGCACGTGTACCAGAGGTTTCTTGAATCAACACTGGTGTGATGGAAATGTAAACCTGCTTAATACTAGGCTTGGATAACCAGTTCTTGCTGTGGTTACATTCTGGTTAGCCTCAATGCAGGCTGATACATTCTGCAGGCTGCAGTTGAAAAATGATAAGCAGGAAAATTTCAATGAATGAATGAACACTGAGGTATACTATACCCTTGTGGCACAAAAAACACAGAAACATGAGGAGTCACCTGTTCAAAAAAGTTGCATTATAACCTTTGGGACCCTTCTGAAACCACTCTACACTGTGCTTCCGATTCATTTTGTTCACACTGGTGTAAATTAGAATTGGTTCCACTGAATTCAGATGTCCTTACATTACTGTAACCTGAAGCAGAATCAGTTCCTGTTAGGCAGCTCACTTATGAAGAGTTTCCATACAATTTTTGTTTAAAAAAAATAATAATACCACCCCCACTTTCATAGCAATATTAAGAGTGTGGGTCAGATTCTCATCTACTGTGAACTGATGTAGCTCCAGGGAAGATGATAAATACAGTAATCTTTATGGAGAAGGTTCATGGTGTTACAAATTGCAAATATTACAACAAGTTGTGAAGACCTAACTTAGCCGATCCCCTCATTAATGTAAAAATACAATATTGGAGAATGATAACAGACCAATAACCATGGTTGCCAGCTGGCACACTCTCCTTTCAACAGGCAGGAATTTTGGCTCGTACCTCCTGCTGATGGCAGACATAATTGTTTTCTCTTGTTACACATCTCTGCTTTTGCTGTGGCAACATCAGTTTATAAACTCCATTTGTGAATCTACTTTGAAAAGGTTACCCATGCCAGACTCCCCACTTCCTTATACACTTTGCTAGCTAAATTTGAAAACACAGAATGAAAATGTATTTCAAAAGGTGCGAAGGATGACTTTAAATGTTTTCCTACATTTTTCAATAAATATTGCGCCATCTGTTCTAGTGTTTACAAGCAAGGCTGACCGGAGAGCCTTGGATGCGCATTATCTTACCAGTGTTTAAGTATCTGGGAATTAGGTTTTCAAATGTGTTCAACAGCTACCATGTCCTAGTTTGACTCCTTCCTAAAGATGATCAAAGTGCTGACTGCTTTTATAAAGTGATGCACAGAAGCATCTTTGCTTGCCCAAGAGTGGGAGGTTGATACAATGCTTGAGGAACCAAGCTAGAACGTGGGAATTACAGTTTCAATGCCATGTTTCACTACATAATTCCTATGTAAACTTAACTTTCATAGGTTCTCAGCATGCTAGTTCCGTTTCTGTAAAATGGTACTAACAGAAGAACTGGTTGGAAGATGGCAAATCTATTTCACAGGAGGGTTGAAAATCTGTTTTCAGCTTTTGTTAGAACAAAAATAAAACCTTTCTATGGCTTTTGCAAAAAACCAGTATTGTGGCAACATGCTTGTTTTCTAGATTAAAACCACAGCTTTTCAATTCAGAACAGGATACATGTGTATTACTCTAGCAACTGAGACAGAATGTTGTTTCATGCTCAGTAGCTTCCATGTTTCATATGGAATAGGATTGCAAATGGTGCATATGTGCAAAAAATGTCACTTGTGTGGCTGGAAGACTGCCACTTGGGTGCATGAAGTGACATTGGATTCTGCTGCCAGTTCAGGGCACTGGTCTGGGATGTAGGAATCCAGGTTCAACTCCGGTTCTGTCAGTCAAAGGACAGAGTATTTAATTCAAGCCATTCTGAATCAGGGAGAGCCCCCCACATCCCAGGCCAGTGCTCTCCACATTTGACTATAGAGCAGGGGTTGGTAACCTTTTCCTAATCCAGACTAGAGATTATGACCTGGCCATGGATGCAGGCTGGAAGTCTTTCCCTACCTGCAAGAGTGTCCAGCTGGTTACACTCACCCTTGCTTCAGAGACTCATTCACCCTGCCATACAGGAAGTGCAGACGAGGAGTGCCATGGAGAAGATAATTGGCACAGCACAACTCCATGCCAGATCAGACTTTCATGGGCCAGAATGGACATGTTCACAGGCTAGATCCAGTTCAAGGTTGCTGACCCTGCTCCAGGACATGAGGTATGGCTCAAATTTTGTTTCCTCCGGTATTCCTATTGCAATAGGGCCCTATAGAATAGACAACAATTATTTGTGGGATGCTCATTTTAAATATTTTGTTCAGGCATATTGGGTAATTTTTTTTTAAACTACACAAATCCCTTCTCAAAAATGACTTAGGCTCCTTCATGCCACTGAAATTCAATGGGGCCTCAACTTATAAGTTCGTAAGTCATTTTGGAAAATATTGTCCATTTTTTATCAGGCAGTTCCTGATGGGTTGTAACTTTTATGATCACAGAAAAGTCTTGAATCTTGATTGGTGCTTAATTGGGAGTCTGTACACACCTCTGAGGAGAAAGATTTGATCATGACAGGCCCTGAAAATAAAGCATTGTATAAACAGCAGACCACGAGAATTCTACTGAGAAAATAGGCCAGAAAAAATCAGAACACGTATAACAATTGTCCTTAGCTCCTGTAAAACACTTTTGATCTGCAAATCTCAAAGTACTCACCAAGTAAGCTGCCAATTTCAATTTAAGTCACTTCAAAGGGACTCTATTTACATGGTAAGTGTTGCCAAAGAGTAAGAAAAAGACAGACTCCAGAGGTATCTGTCAGAGGCAGATCTGGGATCCTCACGATAGGCTTACACGTTCTATTTGAGGTTTGATCCCTTGGGCCCAGTTGTTATTGTGGTCCTCTGATCCATGGGCAGAGTGTTGCAGAGCACAGTTTCATCCATGCCATATTGCCATCTCCCAGGGTAAGCCAGTTTTTTTTAAAATCATTTTTCAGTGGCATGTCTTAGAAGTTTCCAGGTAATTTGGGGTGACATCTTTTCCACATATCTTGTGTTTCAGGCACTAGAGTAAAAGCCAGTTGTCTGCTTCAACCCTCCTGTTACACAGAGCACAGAATCTCAGATTTTATCACTGTCCTCATTTTACAGGTAGGGAAACTGAGTCACCATAAGGCTAAGTGGCTTTCTCAAGACCCTCCAGTAAATCAAAATAGAGCATCTTCTATAAACTTTGTCTGCCTGCCTGCCTGCCACCCTCCACCTGTTTTTCAGAATGGGAGGGGAGAAAGGGAATGGACGAAGTCCTGTCTCCATTTTCTAAGCCTCCACAAGTCATTCCAACAAGACTATTGGAGCCTCCCCACTCCAGGTGGTGGGGCTCCAATTCACCCACCCCACCATCCAGCACTGCTGGGAACCCCTAGAATGAGGTCCCCCTCTTCCCTTTCCCCACTCCCATTCTGAAACAAGGACAGGCTGGGAGAAAGGAAGGGCCATTTTATAGGGGAAACCAGCTCCAGGCTCCCAGCCAGCAGCTTGATTCCTGTCCTCCCCCTCCAACCAACAGTGAACCTTTGTGTAGTCTGGGGGATCATTGTAACTCAGAACACTTTCTGTAAAGCATTCTCAGTTAGAGGTGGGAGCTGCACTTCTGTCTGCGTCCTATTATCACGGCAGTCTAGATAGCAAGCAGGAACCTTGTAGCTCAGAATAAACTCCTGGGGTTCAAAAGGTATCGCTATACCTAACCTCCTTCCACTGAAGCTCAGCTCTTGGAAAATAGAGGCTGCTTTGACCTGTCTCCTTATCAATCAAATGCCAAAAAATGTCATGTTATTAGGGCTATGTGAAGCTTCATGTACTGATTCAATTTGGAGGAGATTTGCCCTGATTCGGTGTCCAAATCTCTGTATCTGAATCAAATCAGGAGACCAATAAAAAGGTTTGAATCAATTCAAAGCTCTCTGAATTGATTTGGAAAAGGTTCAGAGAGCTTTGGAGATTTGAGCAGTCCCTGATTGCCTCTTCAGGAAGCTGGACCTGGACTCCATGCCAGTAAGTAGGAGGCAGGGGTAGGGGGCAGACAGGAGGAGGGGATCATGGGGAGCCCCCCACCAGGTCCCATGCCCTGTCTGCTCCCACAGTGCCCCTAACTGGCCCTGACCCCCACCTGCTCTCCCAGCCCTCCCCCCACGGCAGTTCTGGGGGCTTGTGGTAGAGCCCCCCATGCAGTGCAGGGCAGTGGGGTGTAGCAGGGATTGCTCCCTCCCCACAACAGCCGGTGAGTTCCAGGCTTTTTTTTTTAAAGAGCTGGGAGGCTGGGGCCAGGCAGGGCAACTGGGGTGGTGGTGGGGGATCTGTTTGATCTGGAGATTCAGCTGATTTGGTGGTGGCTGAATCTCTGAATCAGATTCAGCTGAATCCATTCGGGACAGTGATTTGAATCTTCAAATCAAATCACTATTCCCTGAATCAGCCAAATCCACATATGAAGCAAATACTAGCTGCTTTGCACAGACCTACATGCCATGTACCTGCTGTCTGGTGTGTACTCTGCACTGCTGCCAAGCTCAGGTGCATTTAGGTGTGGGCCCAGTACTGCTCTCAAGGCTGAGATGTTACGTGTTATTCAGAATGCGATGTATTTAAAGTGGGCAAGGTGCATTTTCACATTAATAGCCCTTACCTGGGTCACAGATTATATAGATATGCCCTTAATAGCTTTATAATGTGGGACCTCTATCTATCAATTCTGAGTTACCACTTTGAGGTAATATCAGAACAGTTGGCTATCATATGTGAAAATTCATGGAGGTCAGGGTCGGACTTGGATGACTGAAAAAGTGCAAATAGAGTGGCCATATTTAAGAAAGGGAACAAGGAAGATCCAGAAAATTACAAACCAGACAGTCTGACTACAATACCAGGACCTATTATGGAGCATGTCATCAAGGATTGTTTTTCTAAACACCTAGAAGAAAACAAGGTGATCAGGAACAGCCAGCATGGATTCACCAGGAGCAAATCATGCCTGACCAATACGATGTTCTTCAATGACAAGGTGACAGGCTTTTTGGATAGGGCGAAAACAGTGATCTTGATATACCTTGACTTGAGCATGGATTTTGACAGTCTTCCCTGACGTTCTTATTAGTAAGCTAAGGAAATGCAAACTACGGTAGTGTGAGGTGGATACAGAACTGGTTGGCTCACCATGTTCACTCAGTAATCATCAATAACTCAGTATTTAGTTGCGAGAAGTTATTCAGTGGTGTTCCCTAGGGCTCTGTCTTGGGTCTGGTGTTGATTAATATTTCATTAATGGTTTAGAAGATGGGATTGAGTACAGATTTAACAAATTTGCAGTTGACACCAAATTGGTTGGAGTTATAGGCACTCTGGAGGGTAGGGTTAGGATTCACAATGACCTTGATAAACTGGAGAAATAGTCTGATATCAATCAAACAAAAAATAAATAAGGACAAGTGTGAAGCCCTTCACTTGGGACAAAACAATTGCATGCACAAATACAGTTTGGGAATGAGTGGCTAGGCTGCAGTACTGCAGAAAAGAACCCAGAGGTTACAATAAATATGAGCCAAATAACCCAGCCATATGACCCAGCCATATGCTCTTGTTGCAAAAAAAAAAGGCCAATAGCATGCTGTGCTGTATTAAAAGAAACTTCATTTACAAATAAATGGAAATGATTCTCCCATTCTGTTTAGTACTGGTGAGGCTTGACCTAGAATAATGTGTCTAGTTTTAGGCTCCACACTTCAAGAAGGATATGGACAAATTATACAGAGTCCACTAGGGAATGAGAAAAATGATTACAGGTCTGGAACACATGATTTATGAGGAAAGACTGAAAGAATTAGGATTATTTAGTTGGAAAAGAGAAGCCTCATAATAGTCTTCAAATACCTGAAGGGTACTTATATGAAGGATGCAGATAGAGTGCTCTTTGTGGCTGCAAGGGACAGTACAAGGAACAATGGTCTTAAATTGCAGCTAGGGAAATGTATGTTGGATATTAGGAAGCATTTTATCACCACAAGGTGTTAACATCCTTCAAACAGGGTGGATAGGTGAAAAGAATTTAAATGGACCCTTGGGTCATTCCAACCATTGTGAGAAGTTTATTGCTTAATTGACAAAGCAGAATTATTGCAAGATTATTGCTGAGGATAAGCGTAATATTATGGGATGGCTCTTGACTGTCATGAAGTGAAGCTGGCCAAACTCAGGGTCTCCTAGCAGGGGGGTTTCAAACAATCCAGCAGGTAGGCAAATGGTCCAACAGGTTAACAGTCCAGCAGGCATCCTCGAGAAGTTCCCAAGTTTCCACCCCTCCCCACACCTATACCTGCTATTTATACATGGCTGGTAAACATAATCCTAATATTCTAATAAATGATCCCTGTTTAGTTTTATTTACATTTATTTTTTTCACTAAAACTTTTAGAACTGGATTCAACTAGATTTCTTATGGGCCAAGAAGGTGCCAATTACTTAAAATTTAAATTTTTGAGAAAGTAATAGGGGAATAGGAAAGGCTTCTTACCTCCATTCTTCCCATGGTAGAATACTGTTTTAACCCTGGATAATGAGGTTACCTTGTTCTTATTGATTGTGTCCAGTTAGACAGATGGATGATTTTCTCTGTTTTTCTGATGAAGCCAGCAGCAGCATCTGCAAATGGTAACATTATGGTACAACACTCAAGGACAGGCTTCAGGCCTGTTGTTGCCACTTAACTATAGACTCTTTGAAAATAGCTAAGCCTGGCAGCAACATACCCAAGGCTAATGTCACACGGGCCTATGCACAGCTTATAGAGGATGGTTAAGCATTGGAATGGGTTACCCAGAGAGGCTGTACAATCTCCATCCTTGGAAGTTTTAAAGAGCAGCTTAGACAGACATTGGGATGGATGACCGGGAGTTTAGTCAAAGATGCTTCTGTTGTGAGCAGGTGGTTGGACTAAATAACCTCCCTTTTAACCCTATTATTCCTTGATTTGACAATCCTCATTTTGTAGAGAGAGAATTTCAAATGCACAAATAGCAGCAAGATGTCTAATTTGCAGTGAAAGATAACTGCCATTTGTGCCTTCGAAAAACTCCCCCAATGATATTTTAATTCTTTAGGTCTTAAGCATCTGCTGACTCCTAGTTAAGCATCCTTGTAGAACTAACAGTAAGTCTGCTTCTCCCAAATAATTAAACATTGTTGTAGTTCTCTGGATTGCACGTTCTGATTACTGACTGATTATTGTTCTTCCACTCTGAGAATGTCAATTTGTTGACTATAGAATAGATCAGAATGCATTTGCTCATAAAAAGGGATTGCGTAAATTTACAATCAGTATTTTTACTTAGACCCTCCCACCCTCACCCAGCTTTCCTCTCCTCCCATAAAGAAAACAGATAGAGGTTTTCTACACTCAATCCCAAAGAAGGATTTTTGTAGAGGCTGAGCTCAATGAGAAGTAAGCACATTGTGTGCGTTAGAAATTACCCCCCATGGTTCCTATTATCTTTCATAGTTCTGTATTTGGCTAGTTGCACAAATGTGGATGGCTATGGAAAAGCACAACCATTTTCTTTCTATCTTGCCAAGAAAATCTTATTATCCATTCTTGCCTCAGTTCCTTTCTTATTGATTGTTCTCAGCTGGGCACATTAGGTATGCATTGTACATAGCAGAAACAGAGTAAAACTTGAAGTAGGTTTCTATGGACCCCTCTACATGTTTAGGTAAAGGTGCAATGGAATCTATACAATCGTGCATTAGATCCCATCATGCCTTATTGCCAGTGCTGGGAGAGCCTGATCCCAGGCTCCCCCTGCACCGTCAAGAATCAAGATTCTGGGGCTGGGAGCCCCCTCAGCCAAGAGGCTCCTACCCATGAGGCAATAAATGCAACAGTGAGACTTGGAGATGCAGCTGCTGTGATCTCCCAGCATCAGGAGTGTGTGAAACCTCTGGGGTTGAGAGATCAAGGACCTGATCGGGGCTTCCATCTCACGGGGTTGTGATCTGCTGACGGGGCTGTGATCCGCTGATATAACTCCCAGCCACAGGGGAAACTTTGCTATACATGCAAATTAAAGCTTGATAGCAACAAGCTATAAAGTTGGTACACATGTGCAAGGTCTAGCTTCTGTAGCCGGTTGGAGCTTTTATGGTGTGCTAGGTATTTTGCACATGTGCCTGGTTGCAAGGAAATCGCAAATTAACCAGTTAATTGTGCGATACCTGCAACTTGTAAAGGGGGTCTATGCAAATCAAATTTGCTATGCAGATTTTTTAATTGTATTGAAACCTGTCTAGTGAAGCTTTCAATAGAAAAGTGGTACTTTAGAACATGACAAACCAGTTGACTTTATGGTAGTTTTGTTTTTAAATTGAAGGGAACTATGATGTAAGTTGTATTGTTTTCTGATACTGAAGTTTCACATATGTCCTGGCTATATTTCTGCATAAATGAAATTAAAAATTAAATATTTATTTTAGCATTCAAAATGTAACATTCCTTACCTTAAGAAACTTAGCAAATATTTTAAAAAGTTATCATGTCTTCTGAAATGGCCAGTAAAAATGAAAAAGACAAAAAAAACCCTGAAAAAACTGACTCATTTACCATGTTGTTGAAAGTATTTCTGTCTTCAGAATGTTTTGAAATCTTGGGAAAAATGATTTGTAGATCAAAATGGGCCCACAGGCAGTTTTATCTTGCATGATTGGCATATATTCCACACACTGATGTTAGGTTCCTATTTCACATGGATGACCTGTTGTTGAACAATTTCTCTAGCAAGTCAGACACCAAAGAGATGTAGCTACAACCTCAGCTAAGCTATTTTCTTTCTATTTTCTTTTTTTCCGAGAAAATCGTATTATTAATTCTTGTTGGAGGCTCCTTTTCATTGATGTTTCTCAGCTGGTCATGCAAAAGGTGCAGACAGAGCCAGCCTCTGTGCTACTTGGTAAAAGTGCATGTGGGGTTACCCAGAGCAAGAAAAAAAGCTCCAGTATGTTGATGAAGCTGTATTCTGTGCTCACTTGGAAGCAGACCTTCAGGCAATCATCAACTTCTTTACCAAGGCATACAAGAAAATAGGACTGTTGCTTAACATTCAAAAGACTAAGATCCTCATCAATAAACTCTTAATAAGCTGTCCCCAGGTCCAGCAATTCAGATTCAGGGCAAGACTTTGGAGAACACTATTTCCCATACCTTGAAAACCATCTCTTGCAGAAGGCTGACATCAACAAAGAAATCCAACATTACCTCAAATGTGCAAGCGCAGCCTTCAGATGCCTGAGGAAATGAGTATTTGAAGATGGTGACATCAGATCCAAAACCAACCTCACTGTTGATCTAGCAGTCATAATCCCGACCTTATGACACTTATGAAGCTCAGAAGTGGACAATGTACAGAAGATGCCTCAAATCACTGGAGAAATTCCACTAACACTGCCTGCAGAAGATGCTTCAAATCTGGAAAAACAGACACATTAGTGTCCTCTCACAAGCAAACACCACAAGCATTGAGGCAATGATTATCCAGCATCAGCTTCGCTGGACCAGCTATGTCATCCAGATGTCTGACTCCAAACTCCAAAGCAAGTTTATTCTCCCAGCTCAGTCAAGGTGTACACTCAACAGGTAGGCAGAAAAAGTGTTTCAAGAATGTTTTCAAGGCCAATTTGAAAAAATGCAACATCAACATTGTTGCCCAGGACCACCCCAACAGGAGGAAGAGTGCCAAAATGTTCTCAATACTTTGAAACCTTCAGATGAGAGTAGGAGATGGAAAAGTGGGAGTGGCAGAAACATGCCATGGACCAAATCAAGAATATGGAGCCCCCTCACCCCACATGGAAACATATGCCTGAGTTGCGACAGAGTCTGTCAATCCTGTATCGGCCCTGTCAGCCACCTTCAGATCTACAGATAAGACAATCATGAAAGACAATTATCTTTGACTACAAGGGACTGCTGAAGATGTGTCAGTTCCCTAAACCACTTGTGCACTGAAAGCTGGATCTATTGACTTGATTTTATTTTGGATCATGCCCCATTTTCCTTTTATGTTAGAATGCTAGGTGAATGGTGCATGGAATGTTATAAAGAAGTAAATCCAGTATGCCATCAAAGATCTGCACACAGATAGTGTGACTTAATTTCCTTCTTTTAGTTATTGTGGCATTGAGCCAAATTACTGGGCTAAAAAAATGTGATTAATTAGTTTTCTTTGTTTTTACAACTGAACATTTCCATAGGTGGCAGAAGCAGACATTTGGAGCATTTTCTAATACATGAAAAGATGAATGTATAAGGTGCAGTGGTGCAACTCAGGTGGGGTGCCTGGTACAGATGTGCCAGGCTGCAACTTGGGAGGGGGGTGGATAGAAAAAAACAGATGCTAATGCAGCTATGCAGTCAAAATTGTGATTATGAGGTGCAGCACTAACTAGAAGCTGCCCTCTGTGTGGCAGCTGCCCTGGATTCCTGGCTAAGTTGTTATACCTCTGATAAGATGACCCCCCTAACTGGATAACATTGTACTTTGAAGACATCTCTACTCCATCTTATGCTTTCTCCGTAAGTCCCTGGACGGTGATCTTCTAAGGTTTGGTCTGAGATGCGCATTGCAAAAAATTGTGGTGGGTTGCTACAGCTTCCCTTCCCTTCCCCCGACCTGGACTGTCTACTTTCACCAGCATTTCTGGTCTTGTCTTTGAGATTATGGTATGTACTATTGAGTATCTCATGTTTTAGCTTTTGCAGCTTCAGTATACCAGGCATGCCTTGCTTTAAGAGCTCCTTTTGAGAAGCAAATAGAAAATATAGAAACCAAGAGATTTATACTGGGTTATAAGTCTCAGATAGGTCAGCACTGATTGGAGGGCTGTCTGTATTTTTCTTCCAAACCCTGGTTAGGTCATGACCACATTTGCACATTGCAACAACTCATTTGCTCCTGTTCCTGTTGTAATACAATTTGCCTGCTACTCCTATTAATCAATGAGAACTGACAAAAATGGATATGTTTAATGGCTAACTGAACACAAGCAATATCCAGGCTCCACCTGAGATGTAGGAGTGCACATAAATGACTCCAGGGTCATTCTTCTTTCAGAGGTGAAACAACTTTCTATATTTTTTCAATTAATTTTTTATATACCATAAAGATCTAAAACTCCTTAAGTATTTGTATTTGTAAATAAATCAGAAATTTTGTGTTGAAGATATTTCTAATTCTCCTTTATAACTGCTGTTGTGCTTTTGTTGTTGTCCCCATCTCACCAAAATCCCAAGAGCTAGGTATCAGATACAAAAAAGTGAACAGGTTTTTATGGGTTCAGGAATACATATAATAAATGTGAAATATGTGAACAAAATCATTTTATATATCAATAAAACTAACCTTTGCTACATTTTTGTTGCTGCATTACACTTTAATGAACAAAAACAGACAAGAATTTGAGATCCAAGCCCTACTTTTTTCTTTGGCAGTTAAATTACATCCTGCTTTCCCTGGGGGGAAAGAAATTACCCACCCATCTATGCTCCAATCAGAGGATAGTCTGACCAAGGCCTAATTCCCACAACTGTGCAACTCTAAGACATAAAGTGGATAACAAGAAAGTTCCCAGGGGACAGGACCTATCCTTTGTTACCATTTTAGCATGCATCCAGACATGCGTGGACATTTGGCTCCCTGCGGACAACTAGCAACAGTGCACCTTGCACCACAGCTACTTGTCCCAGAGGGGAACACCCATGCCACACGTTACTCTGGGGGTAGTAGAGGAGGCTGGGGCCAGCACTGTGCTGGCTCCAGCAGCCTTACCCTGGGCTCTTGTGGTCTCCCAGTTCAGCAGCCACAGAAATCCTGCCGAGTGGACCCTGGCTGGCAATTGCAACACAGCTCCTGGTGGTCAGGTTCAGCTTTTGAGGAGCATGTGTCGCTCCAGGTTTTTTTTGACATCCAGGGTTGTCTGTATGTTGGAGTACAGGACTAGAAGGGGCCCTCTGGGCTACTGATTTGACTTGCCAGGTTTCACAGGCACCATTAATCCAAAGAGTCTTAAAAATGTGCACACAAAAGCCCTTCGCAAACAGCAACCTCACAGCATGTTACGCAACCAGAAACGCCCTACATTGTGCTACAGGGGAGGCAGGGCCACTGCCTAGAGCAATAGCAGAAAAATTAGCTGTTAATAATTGCTTGGAGATTCTCATTTAGAGGAGTATGCCTTATGCTTGTGCATACAGAGGCATATTTCCAGAAGAATAATATCTGCTGTAAATCTTTTTAAAGTTGCTGAAAGTGGTTAGTGTTGAATTGAGCAAATAAGCCTAACCTTCCTAGATGTAAATATACTCAGTCCAACCTCAGACCTTACTTAAAATCTTTAGCAGATGTCAGCTTAAGTCCCCATGTAACATACTCCAAGGATCAAGAAGCACTGGAGTACTGCTAAAATGGCTTAACAGGGATGAAATTATCTTATGCCAGAAAGCAACTGTTAAGAGACCGAGCTACCAGCAGGGCCATTTTTCTGTCTGCATTTAAGATACAGGAAAAGCATCAGGAAAGTATTTGTTTCTTAGAGTGAGGGAAACATACATTCATGAACACCTATAGAAAGACTCTGCATCTCGCAGACATTGCTTACATCTTTTGTTCCTTTAGAGATAGATTCTTCCATCTTCATTCATATATAGACTCATTTTGGCCATTTTGTGATATGTCAACCACAGTGTCTGGTGCTGTTGTTCTACTCTTCTAACCTCTCCCAATCTTCTTTTTTTCATCCTCCTTCCTATAAATGCTCCTCTGTAGTCTGCTCCCTACAGTTTCTTCACTAGGGCCTGTGAGAGAAATCTGAGGGCCCGGTATATCCTGAGGGACACTTCCCATTCTGGAAACAGGAAATAGAGAATGATCTGATTGGGAGGAAGGCAGTACTACTGTCGTCCCATTTTCCTACCCCATTCCTTAAAGGACACTGCCTGGCCTTGGATAAATCATTCCACTTTCTCTTGCATCCCTGTTCCTCCTGAATGGGCTTGATTCCTTTCTCTCCTGAACATGCTACTTATACCCCCAGTGCTTTTCATCTCCAATACAATCTAAGACTGCCTTACTTCCTTTTCTCCTGGGCCTCTTCTTTGGTTCCTGGAGGACAGCTTGAGTTTCATGGTTGGTTGCAGGTGATAGAGGATGAGAACAGTGGTGGAGGGAGCAGCCCTGATTTTCTTTCCTCCCATGCACACTAACAGCAGTCCCTAGTCGATGTAGGTATGTTTTCTTTTGTCTGTTTCTATCTGTATTCACATGTTCTCATATTCTATGCAATGAACAGCCTGGATATTGAACAGAAGGAGCTAGTACTATAGAAACAGAAATTCTGGGCTGGAAGGGATTTCTACAGAGGGGCTGGGGCAAGGTCTAATACACTCACACCACCTACAAAAGAAGTTTGTCTAACCTGGTCTTGAATAACCTTCAGTGAAGTAAATTCCACAATATCCATCAGTACCTGGTTCCACTGTTTCACCACCCAAACAGTTACAAGGTCTTTTCTAATATGTATATTAAATTATTTCTGCCTCTCCGTCCCCCAGGGACTTTGGAGAACAGCAAATGTAGCCAGCCAGCTTTCTATCCATATATATAGACCAGTTTACAAAGCATTATCTAGTTCAGTAGGCATCTGGGGTTTGGGGAATATTTATGACTAGCAAATTGCCCATCATGAATGACGGGGCAGGGGCAGGGATGGAGTGCTGCCCTCCCCCAGTGCCCCACTGTGCTGCCAGATCACTTCCAGCCCTGTGCGCCGCCCCCCGCATCTCCCTCATCCCCTTCCTCCAGCTCCATGGCCCCCCTCCACCCCCTGTATCCAGCTCTGTGGCCCACCCACATCTCCTGTGTCTGGGCCTGTAGGGCCCCCCCGCCTTGCTGCTCCTGGTATGGCCCCGTATACATCCCCACCCCCTGCTGCTCTACCCTGCACTACCACTGGCTCCCAGGAACAGGGCAGGGAGGGGAGCTTGCATGTGGAAGCATGCAACATGCCCCCTCTCCCTCTCTCCTCCCTCCCTCCCTCCCCACCATCCCAATCTCTGCTGGCTGGTGGCAGCAACATTGGGGGGGGGCACAGCGGTTATTGGAACCAGGTGGTGGCAGTGACAGTGGGGGGGCACAGCGAGGGGTCCCTGCAACTGGAAAACCCCACCTTCCTCCTCCCGCTCCCCTCCCTCCCCTTCTCCCCTCTTCACCACCACCTCCCCCTCCCCCTCCCCCTCCCTGCTGGCTGTTATTGGGGTGGGGGGAGGTGCAGCAGCTCCCTCGCTCCCTCACCCCTTCTGTTCGTAATGCTCTGGGCCCTCAGCCAATCGGTGCATGCCCTCTCAGCAGCACACATGCAGTTGTTGGCCCAGAGCATTACGGACAGACAGACAGACTAAGGCTTTTATTATATTAGAATTTATAATGAATATTGGGATTTATTGTGTGTTATGAGCTGGAAAGAGGTGGGGGTGATAAAACTATTATAGAAGAGATCAGAATGGTGCTCATGTGGCACTGAGAACTGATTGAGCACTATATCCAATCACGTCAAACAAAATTGTTTTTATAGCAGAAAGAAATAGACAATATAGCTATTATTTGATCAAGCTGGTTGAGCAATACAAAAATGTATATGATAAATAATATAGTCAATGAATAATAGAATTGCTCTTCAAATGCATTATTCAACACATGGTATTCAGCTAGCTCTGGAGGTGATATCTGCCTGAACGTTTTGTCCGAAATGTTTTTTGTTTGGGAGCCTGTAGTTCTGCTGTCTGTTTGAAAAGTTCTATGAAAGTAGCCTCAGGCTGTCAAACTTTGTTTTTTCAGATATGTTCATTTTTCATCTTGTCTGCAATGATCTTATAATACATAACATGCCAGGAATATGGCAATTCCACAAAGGTTATTTGTGCAACCAGCAAGAGAAATAATTGTGGGTTGTGTTTTGTTTCTAGAAATAACTTCAACTTCAGGAGGATAAACAAAAAATTCGTGTTCATCCTACTGTAAAATGTCAGGTCATGAGTTAGGAGTGCTAGTTGCTCCCCTAACACATCCTGACATTAGCAATTTTTGAAGTTATGAATATGTGCCCTATAGCTTATTGATTCTCTTTTATTTAAACCTTTTCATCCATGTTTGGGGAAGTGTCTTTTTCTTGCCAGGTTTGGTTTTTTTTCACTCAAGTAGGTAAAACATTTGAACTTAGGTGACTCCTCACGGAGTTAATGGAGCAATGTTGAGCGACACCTACTTAGGATTTGGTGTCGCATTCCTGGCTTGAATTCTGTCAAATGACACAAAGCTAACTTATCTAGTGCTAACACAGAAAGGAATGGCCTGACTGAGATTGTTCGTTCCCATGTCCTTGCTCTCACTTCAGAAATCCTCTGTTCTTCTCAGATACCTTTGTTCTTCTTCACTGAGCCTCTCAGCACCTTCCACATCCCATCAGCATTCCAGCAGCCTTCATTCATTAATATGCTGCTTTCTTTCTGGTGCATCAATAATGTGCCAAAGCTTCCTGTTTGGACTAAGAAACCTGGAACAGTACACCTTGGAAATATAATGAAGGCAGTTAGTTATGCATGAATGACTACCAGAAACACACACAGTCATAGAAAGTATTTAATACATAACAAATTTAATCTTCCCTCTTTCCAGTCATGGGGTAGAGCATTCAGCCATCTCACCCTGGTTGGTCAGTTTCTGTCACACAAGATCTTTGGCTCATTTTTAGGGGATGTGGAAAGTTCTTGTTATTTCTTCTCAGTCTCTTGCTTCCCTGACAATCTGTAGTAGGGGTGTGTGAAGTGGGCCCTATTCGATTCAGATTCGGATCACTGTCCCTGATTCAATCCGGCCAAATCCAAATCTGAAGAATCAAAAATTCGGACATAGACACAGCTTTAAAATTTTTTTCTATATACCTTGAAGTAGCAGGCATGCTTGTGATAACTCTGATGCTGGGGCACATGGAGCATCCCACAGGAATGCAGAGGGGCCCTCCACGTGCTCAGCGGCTGACCCAGAAGTGGACTGGAAGTGCTTCTGGTCTACTTCCGGGTCTGCTGCTAAGTGCGCTGGGGAGCCCCCTGTGCCCCCCCCGTGTGGGATAGTCCCTGAACCCCAGCATCGCAGCACAGCAGGCGCTGCTTCTCTAACAGCACAGCAGGCTCTGCTTCACAGCGAACAGTGTTTATTGTGCCATTCCAGTTCCGTTTGTCCTCAATCAGACTTTATTCTGTCTTCCCTGGGACTATTCCTTTTCTCTCTGTCCTTGCTAGGATTTTTTCTTCTATCCCCCTGGGAGCTTCCCTTTTAATACTCCCAGCTTACTTGGAGCATACGCATTCTCCTCTGTTTCAGTCAGCCACACGTGCAACAATGCAGTTACCAAACTATTGTGTTCACTCACCCAATACAGTGAAACATTATATCATAGAGAACCAATCAAGGAGCAGTCTCCAAGGCCAGCTACCAGGTGCAGATTTCCATCTCCCCTTGGGGTGCAAGGCCATCTAGGTTTCCTGCTTCTGCAATTATTTACAGCAAAAACTGCTCACACTGAACCCCACAAAGTGTTCCCCACTGGAACGGCATGCTAGGACTCAGCCAACCCAGCCTCCTTTGTCACACCTCATTCAGTTTCATCCTCTTTGTGCTGGTCAAGGTTCATCCTCTTTGTAGTGATCCATAGAGTGATCAACAGTGCTTCCTAAAGTGATATCTGAGGATTCTCCTGAGACAGAAAAAAACACTAGCTGTCATATTTCAGGCATCAGACATTCCTGGGGTGTGGGTTGAGTACTCTGTGCTGAAATGACCACCTCATCCTGTGGCCTGTGCTGAGCGTGGAGTGGTTGGGATCTGAGGGTCTAGCCTTTTTTCTTTACTATGCAGCACTGCAAAAGCCACAGTTCAACATATTTCTGGTAACTTTATCTCCTAAATTTCTGATGCTGTTAAAAATCTTTTAACTACAAAATATCATATCAAACCATTTAAAGAAATTATTAATACCACATTTCTGGGTCTCTCTGTTATTAGATAGTTAGTAGGGTTGGAAGGGACCTGAGCAGATCATCAAGTCTGACCCCCTGCCAAGGCAGGAAAGGGTACTGGGGTCAAACGACCCCAGTGAGGTGTTCATCCAGCCTCCTCTTAAAGACCCCCAGGGTAGGAGCCAGCACCACTTCTCTTGGAAGTTGGTTCCAGATCCTAGCCTCCCTGACAGTGAAGTAGCACCTCCTGATGTCTAATCTGAATTTACCCTCTGCCAGCTTGTGACCTGTTATTTCTTGTCTCTCCTGGGAGTGCTCAGGGGAACAGGTACTCCCCCAGTGCCTGCTGGTTCCCTCTGACTAGTTTGTAACAGGCCACGAGATCCCCCCTCAGCCTTCTCTTGTGCAGGCAGTACAGGTTCAGGTCCCATAGCCTTTCCATGTAGGGCCTTCCCCAGGCAGTGCAGGCACTGAACATCTGTATGTAGCCTCAGTCTACTAACACTCCTAAGCTGGGAGATGCCTCCCCCAATATGGAATGTCAGAGCTTATCAAGTTTATGGGACCATTACCTTCACCTGACTATCCCCTAAAAGCATATGAGCTGGAGTAGTACTACTCAAGGGGGAACCTTCTGAAGATTGCCAGTAATGATGAGATATAACAGGCAATAGTTGGGGTTGCTGGAGTCTAACATAATAATTAATTCATTAAATTAAGTGCAAGACTTGTAACAAGCCTTAGGTGAGATTCAGAATCTTTGTAAGCATATACACTCTACTGGCTTGAATTTGTGGCATCCCATATTAGGATTGAATTTGGCTTTATGCAGCCAGATAAAGAGTACAGAAAGTTTCCCTGTTGATCCCATAAAATAAAGTGAACTATAAACCTGCCAGACTAAATTTACAATTGGGTGTTAGCAAAATTTCCATTTTGCTGATGCTCAGCTAGTTTCCAGTTTGTATAAATTAGACAAAATAAAGATTATTTATAGTGTGTTTGACACTTTACAGTATGTAATGTAAATTTACAATGATTTTTGACACAACATTTTGCATATTGGTATAAGCATTGTTGTAAACATTTCAAATATGTGAAGAATTTAATATTGAAAATCAAATTATTTGGGGCAGGTTGATGTGAGAGATTCAGACACTAACAGTGTTTAAAAATGTATGCCATTTGAAACTACTTCATAGCATAAAAAGGAACTCTTCTTGCTTGGTAATGAACTGAAATGACATTGTAATAGTGAGGAAAAAAATTATTACAACCTTTTAAGTGTAGATGAAGCATTATACAGGACATGCCCATCAGTCATGAAAAAATCTGAATTGTTAAAGTGGTAAGAAAGTCAGGAATGAATGGTGAGGTGGACCTGAAGCCGAGCTTGATTGAAACAAGATTGCTGCTATTTTAGACAACCAAAGACAAGAGTAATTTATTAATAACAGAGGGCTTATTCCTGTTCCTATTGGAAGTCAGTGGCAAAACTCCAGTCATCTTAAATGAAGTAGGCCCTAAATCTGTATAATACCATACTGATTATTATAGAATACACAGTGTCAATCCTCAATTTCTGCAAATTGGTGTAGCTCCATTGACTTGCTGATGATCTAGCCCAGAGTGTGAATTATTCAGCATCAATTCTAAAGCATCTAATCTTAGACAATTATGGTGAGCATCAGATTTATTTGTGAGTCAAGTGGTATTTAGCATTCTTCTTAAAGCCCCAGCAGCTGCCATCATGCTGTTACAAGATAATCTCAGGTCTCATTCAGAAAAAAAGGTGCTCCAAGCCCTTATCGTGGCAGAGAAAATCTTGGAAATATAAACTGTAGGGAATCAACAACTTAAATTTAAATAAAGTGTATCCCCAAATGTCATGATTTTTAACTCAATCTTATAGATTCATAGATGATTTTGAGGGATCTGAGTCATAATTTTTCAACACATGGATCTGCTGACTCCCACATTATTCCCAGAGCTAGCAATTACGGTTAGGGTGACCATATTATTTTTAAGGAAATCTGAGACACTCCTCTCCTTTTTCCCCTTCCCCCCTCCCCCCATCAGTGGCAGTGCTGCAGGCAAAGGCAGGCAAGTGGGGGCCTGGGCCACAGCCCAGGAGGGAGATGGAGTGGCCTGGTACACCAGGCAGGCGGGTGGATAGGCAGCACTGCTGCTGCATGGGAGCCAGGAGGACAGACTGGAGCAGGCACCACCCTACCCACAAGTGCCCAGCCTGTTCCTCCTGAGCAGTGGCTGGATGCGGGGGATGGGCTAGGCTGGGCACCACTTCAGTCTTCCTGCCTTGCTCCTGCACAGCAGCAGCAGTGTTTAACTGCCGTCCTGCCTCTCCACAGGAGTGCGTCTAGTGCCCCTATGATTACAGGACTTTTGGTTCAATTTTCACCCAGCAGTTGGGACCAGCCTACAAAATCTGGGACTGTCTTAGCCAAAATGGGATCCATGGTCACCCTAATTATAGTATAATTAAAATACATAGCTTAGATATAAAATGTCAGAATTTAGCTTCTGAAGACCACTTGCCCTTAGTACCCTGATTAAATACTTCTCCAAGTAGAAGTATTTTCTGTTTTAGATCTATCTGATTGCTAATGGTTAGAAGTCTCCTAGATATGTGCACAGGATCTGAATGCCTGATAATAGCTATTTTCTGAGTTCTCCTTTTTTCATCCACATGAAACACACATGCACAGTATTTGGCTAATGTATTCTACAATATTTCATTCCTTTTTAACTTAGTTTCATTGATTTTAGAGAGTCTATTTGTACATCTTAAAAATTACAAAATGAATTAGGCTTTACAACAATATATGAAATATCAACACATTTGTTGCATTCTTCTTCCACTTGCTTTCCCTGTAAAGGGTCCTAGTGAAACATCCCTCTATCATTGTTATGTCTGAAGAATTCAGATTATTTGAAAAGCTTCTTCTTCATCATGTCTCCAGTCCAATCTTTCTATATGGTCTGCTCCCAATATTCTGCACAGGTCACTGCTTCTGGTGTAGGTGTTGTGAGGTGCATTGTAGTGTTACAGGGCATCTTGGGAGACGATCCATGCTTTGCTTCTCCTGACAAACACATTTGTCAGTTGCATAGAGGCCCCATGATTCCTTGAGAAAGTTGCACCTGCTGAGACTGACTCTCAATCTGTTCAGGCTCTGCCATGTGCGCCATTTGTAATTGGAGTCAGATGCTAACACCTCACTGGTGGTGATTCCTCATCAGCTCTACTTTGCCTAGTCTCTCCCATTTTTTGCCAGAGGGTAGTGCTGGCTGATTGCAGTGATGTGATCAATGGTATGGTAGAGGACAAGAAGCTATTTCTCAATGAGAGATAACAGTGCACTGGTTGATGTCCATATAGTAGGTGGTGGTCATCTGACTCATACCTTCTGGTCACTGTCACCCGCTACTTTCCTCCTGATGTATCTGCTATGCCAGATAATGCATATAGGCAGGGAACAGGGGTGGGTTTTAGGCTTAATTCTACATGTATCATTTAGGGTGGTGTCAATGTGTTTACTGTGACTTGAGTGGCCCCAGGCAGTGCAGGCATATTCAGCCACAGAGAAACAAAGTGCTAAGGCAGTAATGAATAGGGTGGATGGATGCGCCCTATTCAAATTCCCGCCTGGAATTTGCGAGCTTACTCAGAATATTGTTTCATGTGTTGACCTTGACTTTGTTATTTAATATGTACTTTTTGTAACAAAGTGTACGGGCCAGTATTAGCCCTAAATAAACTAGGTAGTTCTGAACTTTGAGACTCTGGTCACCTAGGTGACATTCAGGTGTTGTTCTGCAATGCAGTTTCTCAGACAAAAAGCACAGATTTGAGTTTTGCTAGGGTTGGGTTTGAGATAATTGTTTAGGCAGTAATCTGACATCTCATTCAATGCCCTCTCCAGGATCTTTTCTGTGTCCTCAAAATTCTTCTGCTGTTTGGTAATACAGAGATCATCAGCATAGATAAAGGGCTGACATTTGGCAGGAAGTGGCTGATTTAATGTAGATGCTGAATACAAGTGGGGTGAGCACATTGCCTTGTGGTAAGCCATTCTTTTGGGAGTGCCATCTACTTTTCTGGTCATTTAGTTCCATGTAGAAATGCCTATTTTCCAAAAGGATACAAATGGTTTGGCTTGGTCGTCAGTCATGAGGTACACTTTGATGATCATAATATGGTGTTGGACAGTATCGTATGCAGCAGATATAAAAAGCAACAGCTAATCACTAGTCTTGGGATGTTTACAGAATAATTTTTAAATAAATCGAATAATACTGGACAACAACCTTGTATAAATTCAGTTCAACTTCTTCCTTGGAGCTTGTGCCTTTGTTATCTGTTTAGAGATTCTGGTGAGGAACTTTTCTGGGCAGGCAAAAAAAAAAATCAATTGTGTATTTCCATTAGGACTGCTGCTATGATAGGGATGGGCAGGTCTATTTTGAACTGGGACTGATATTTTGACTTTGTATCTTATAAAATTCTAGCACATGAATACAAAAAATTAATTATGTGAACATTAGTGTAAATGTTCATGGTATTTCCAAGCAGAATGTGCCCACTGGGTTTCTGAATATATTGATTACACATGAATGTTATGCTGGCTTTAATGGAATGCAGTTGTGCTGCACCTGAAACACAGACTCATCAGGGAAGGTCTCATACCCAGTTTTACCAAGAGCCTTGCATGCATGGTCAGTGAATTGTATAGGCATGCTGTGTCTATTTCCAAGGATTTATGTGCACACATAGGCAGGGCAGAAATAAAGTCAGAACCAAGATGTGGGAAGACACAGAGAATTAACCAGACATAACAGCACAGAGAATCTGAAAAATATTTTCTGAAATATTCCATCCAGCCATGTTGTTTCCTTGTCTAGATGCAGATCAGTAAGATACCTTGCCACCTATTAGCTCTTGAAAGCCATGTTTGATTGTGATCCTGAACAATCATTGCCTTGGCACAAGTGAAAGAACGCAGCTGCCTATCGAAGAAACGTTTGACCAAAAATTGAAATACTAGTCAATGCTGCCAGTTTTTAATGTCTGGGAAATTAAAACCACAAGAGCAGATATACAAAAACTGTTTTTGTTCATGTAATCATTAGGATGATGCTCTTGTAGATGTATTTTGTACATATTTCCCTAAAAAGAACTTCACTAAACCATTTAACCCTCAGATTGCTGCCACTGTAAACTGTACATATCCTTGTCAGTCTAGTTAAGAGTTTAGGCTTAATTTTCAGGTATACATTTCCAGAAATAATGAATATCTCAATATGCATAGATTTTCAAGAGTTCTGTTTTCCTATTTCTCCATCTCTTTAACAGGACAGGCCAGTGTAAGAAAAGTCATCTGTTTTAGAAAGTGGTAATGTCATTAAATGCCTTATGTCTCAACATACTGTACAACAAATTGGCATAACTTTCTTGTCCAATACTTGGGTATATTTCATTCCCATCTGCTTATTTTCTTTGACGTTCTCAGTAATAACTGACAGTCACTTGGGTTTCTCAGCTATCATCTGCACAAATAAAACCTGACACCGCTTTCATAAAATAATGTCAATGGTATATCAAATTCTCCCTACAAACTCCCTGCACAGCTGCACCAAGTGACAGAAACAAAAACCACCTTCAAACATAATTTATAAAATCATAAATGGAGTGAACTGTTCTCCTTTGTAAAAACAGAGCTCAGCTACCTTGTAAACAAGATGACAAATCACCAGTACGTTGGTTTAGGGTTCTCTTCTGGACAGGAAAGGTCACTGGAAATGTTTTCATCTTATGCCTTCACATGAAAGGTAGCGCGATGGAATGCAGGAGTAATTAGAGAAAAGAATGATTAATAGAAATTGAAATGCTTTTTTTATGTAGTCACAGGGTTTTTTTTCCATAAGTATCCAAGACCTTTACAAGTGTAATAGATTTGAAGTCTTCCTATGTCCAAGATCTGCCTGGCTATAGCTTCCTGGATCTTCAGCATCTTCCCAAACTCCAGCATCAGCTCATATAGTCTTGGGGCTCTTCAGCTCTCCAGTTATCATCCATCAGGAGTATAGAGCTCTGCCATGACTCTTTTTAGGATTAGATTCAGGGTGGGCTTGGCTAGCAGAGGAATTGACTGCTACAGATATGCTAAGTGGGAAGTTCTCCTCTGCAAAGGGAAGTCTGCAGAATCTGGTTCCTTTGCCTTTTCTTACCAGATTATCTTGTCCAGTATTTATTCTGTTTTAAAATACATATTTCTTTGCTGAAATAAAATAGCATACATCTACTGTACATATCCTTAACTTCAGTGATATCCACCTAAGCTCCTGGCTCTTATCTTCCTCCCTCCCTCCTGCCCCACCACCTTCCAGTTCCTGCTGGGCACCACAGGGCTTCCTTTTCCCCCTTCCCTTCCAGACTGTGTCTGGGCCCAGGCTAACAATAACTGATAAGATAAAACCAGTTATCACTGAGCTGATTGGTTAAATGATTAATGGTTTAACTGTTCATATCCCTATTAAGCTGTAATTTTGAACTGTGTCAAGGGGAATCCAGGACAAATGCTATCCCGGAGTCATTCAACCTGTGACCAGGACTTGATGTTTACATTTTGGGACTGTCCTGCTCAATTAGGGATGGGTGGTCACCCAACTTCAAGGCATAAAGGAGTATTTGGGCATCACATCTTCAGGAGTGTCTATACCTTAATGGAACAGGAGCTTGGGCAGTGCAGATCAGAGATACTCCTTCCCTGGAGTGGTGTAATGAGTGCTCAAAACCACATTAAGGTGTTAATGTGCAGGCAGTCCAAGGATTAAGAACTTTGATCTTGGCTGGAACCTATAGTATAAAATTACAGAGAAAACTTTTCAGTAGTTTTCCTTTATAATCCTAAAGGAGGAGTGATTATGGCAGGGCAACTTCTCCTCTTGCCCACGCCATTAGCTCATGAAGCTAGCCAAATGCTGAGGGTAGCACAAATTGCCCCCACCTAATAAAGTCCATGAGAAATCCCCAGTGTTTCTGAGAGCTTCTTTGATGTGATGTAACTCTGAGGGCTCTGATCTGTGTTGCAGTACATGTCTGTTTAGTGCTGTGGGACTCAGATCTTTGTTGGCGCATATTGATATAAATAATCAGTGGAAATAGTTATAAGAATGATCGTAACTGACTTGATTGTGGCTACCCAGTGACAAAGACAGGATTAGAACCTAGAGTCAAAACATGACCTGTCAGCAGCCCATACTGTGCCTCAGAGCAGTGGTCTCCAAACCTTTTTGATCGTGCACCCCAATCAGTAAAAATTTTTTGAGCACGTACCCCCAATATATGTACATTTATATAAATATAAATAGAAGTTCTAATATTTTCTTCCCGCAGCCCAATGGATTGTCTTGCGTACCCTCTGGGGTGCACACACCCCACTTTGGAGACCACTGCCTTAGAGGACTGGGGGAAGATATTTTTGCATTTGGTATGTAAAACACGAGACTTACATCTCAGTATGACATGCCTATAGACTTCGTCTCTGCATACTACTTGTGCAGGACTAATGTAAGAAATGATGAAGAGCACTTCCTACAGGTTTGTAGAGGAAACCTGTAGGAAGGAAGGATTTAGGTGGGGGTGAAATTAATTGGTTTGGGTGAGCTGTTGCTCATTAGGAGAGTTCTAGTAAGCAAGATCATCAGGTGTGCTGCATCTCTTACACAGCCTTTTGTGAGGCAGTCATTAGCAGAGTACATCACTCCTTCAGTTCTGACTTCCTCCCTGCTCCCAAAGATGGGGCCAGACCAGTGTTCACCACGCCTATGCATAGCTCAGCTATAACACATGTCATGTTGTTTCTTTCCTCAGTACAAGGGCAGAGATCAAATTCTGGTTACACTAAATCTAGTGCTGGACTGAAGCTTTAGGCCTAGCAACTAGCCAAGGGCAAAGTATTACTCTGCTGTCCCTGGAGAACCTTTGGGAAAAACTGTGGCTCAGAGACCGAAGACAGTTTACTCTGGACTTGGAGAAGGTGTAGAGCCCCTTACCTATGTACTCAGTCAGCTCTTCTGGAAAGCTCAGAAGATGAATCTCCTCCTATCTCCTCCTTCTGTCTCTACTTCCTAACTGTAGTTTCCCTCCTAGGAGAAGTATCTGGAATGCTGTTCTGGTTCCTATCTCAAGCCAGAGCTCCAAGACCCTGGTAGCCATATAATACCTTTGGACAAACTGAAACAAAAAAACAAAAACTCAGCAGTACAGACTGGCAGAGCAGGCAGTAGCTGGTGTGCTCATGTGTCATACTCAGGGCATCTCCACGTGCACTTTACTGCTGAGTTAACTAATTAGCTCCATGGTATAACATCACCATCTACATGTATGGTGCTATTAGATAACAGTAAACTAATTAAGTCCACTGTAGGATAGCACTGGCTGACACAAGTAGTATCCTGTGGTGGAGCTTAGTGTATTGCACTGCATGTGTAGATGGTAACAGGCTGGTTGGGGCATGAGGGTGGCTACAGTGTGGGGGCTTCCTGCAAGCTAGCCCCATGCTGTAGCATCCTCATGCCCCAGCAGCCCCTCCACAGCATGTTAAGCCAGGGCATAGCAGCTCCAGGCTGGTAGGCTGACCTCCTGGGCCCACTGCAGCTGGGGCTGCATTGCCCTGGCTCAATGTGCTGTGGTCCCAGGCAAAGATGGCCCAGGACAAATCAGCCTTTGCAGGACCCCACCCCCAGACGCAAGGAAGGCAGAGGCAGATTCAGTGGCAGGGGAGTGGGGTGGCAAGTGGCCAGACCTGCCAGATTCGGGGGTTGTGGCATGTGGTGGGGGAGACCCAAGCAGCTGGACATGAAGCCAGCAGCAACATGGACTTACTGCGGCTGCTCTGCCTAGCTCCACAGGGCCCCCCAAAGTGCAGGGCCCAGGGCAGTCACCCCAATTTGCCACCCCCCCCCCGGGACAGCCCTGGTCCCAGGTACCTGTGTAAACACTACACCCCAGAGCAGTAACTTGAGCATGAACTGCACCAGAATTTAATCCGTGGTCTAGGTTGTAGCTGTGTTGGTTTAAGGACATAGACAGACAAGGTTCTTTGGGTAAATCTGAAAGCCTTTACTAGACCAACTCAAATAGTTGGAAAAATTCTTCAGGAGAGTTTATTCAGGTACACTAATTTCACATGTAGATATGCCCACTGACAACATTTCTTTGTTAATGTTCCTGAACTTCCTGTTCAGGAATAAATTCTTTATGGTGAGGGCTGCCAAAATATGGAATGGGCTTCCAAGGGAGGTGGTGCTTTCCCTTACCTTGGAGGTGTTCAAAAGGAGATTAGACAAGCAACTGGCTGGGGTTACTTGACCCCAGAGCTGTTTCTTGCCCAGAGCAGGGGGTCAGACTCAGTGATCTAATAGGTCCTTTCCGACCCTAGAAATCTATGAAACTGTAACTGGACAAGGATCAGTTAAATGTAAAGTTCATCCCAATAAGATTGTCCCTTTCGCTTCCACCATGCTTTTGAACACAAGCTTCCTGTTATGCCAATTAGTTCTTGAGCTGTGACAATGTATATCACAATGGCTTTTCAGCCGTTTGAAGTCCCTCATTGGTTTGAAAAAGCTTATTGAGAAATTGCTACATTACCACACCTCATCATCAGGATTTCCTCCCTCATTGTAAACCTAAAATGAAAGCCCTTTTATTGTTCTACAGTGCTTCTTTTTAGAAAAAACTTTGGTTTATTTACCTATTCTGTAAATGGTAATTTGAAGCCTGATTTTGCAAAGAGCTGAATGTCACCTCGAAGGCCCTGAGCATCAGTAATTTCTACAAGGTGAAGTACTCAACAGCAAGCCACAGGGCATGAACCTTGGTTACTAGGCAGCAAGATTATATAAATCAGTTAGAACACACACACATGCACATGCACACACACACACCCATCTAAAACAATTATGAAATCCAAGAATCATTGTGCATGTTCTTATGTTGCATACAGTCCTAGACCTGCTTCTGTGCTATAGGTTTTTTTTCACCTTGTGTATCTACTGCTCATTCCTGCAACTTTTTCTTCTTTCTTACTACAAATTGTCCCAGGGGGATGAACCAGGCCCCCAGTGTCACGGTTGGCTGGGGTGGCAGATTGAACACGAAACAGGTGGGATACGCGGTAAGGAGTTCTGAGGCACAAAACTCGTATGGTTACAAATAAAGGTGGATTTATTAACTTATGCTTGAGGCGTAGGTAAAGATGCTCTTCAGTTACAGTGATGGAACAAATAAACAACAACACAGGGGTCTGTTGGCCCACGGGGTTCGCTAGTGAGCCCTTGCTTTCTACCCCTTGAGGGATAGGTGCGGCTGCCCACTAGCTAGTCCCAGGGCTGGTCAACAGCTCATTAAATGGGAAAACGAACAACAAAAACTGTAACTCGTAGAATGAAGAAACGTTGTGACGCCAGTCCAAATGGACAACGATTGATCGGAGAGCGGTGAATGGTGCGGAGGTCGAATGCCAGGTAGGATGAGACGAAGTCGTGATCGAAATAGGCTGGGATGATCCAAATCGTAGTCGGTAGCCGGTGTCAAAGTCAGCCCAATAACCAGAAGATCAATACGAAGATAAACGAAATCGAAAACTAATACGCTGTGTGGAGTGGTGAGGAGAAGACCCGGGGCCTGAGACCCAATCTCTCCCTGTCTCACAGTCCCTGTTTACAGGTTGAGCAGCTCTTTCTCCTAAACCCTCACACACCAAACGCCCACACCAAACACCAATGCCCACCCCACGGTGGGGGCTCACAAGCCTTTATAAGAATTTGGTGGCCAATCAAATCGCTCTCTACAAAGAAATTTCTAGTCCAATTATGTCATGCTACAGATGGACTGAGCATGCGTCTGGTTACTTTCTGTGTGGTGACTGGGCATGCACAGGGCTGAAAAGTAGGTCACAGGTGATTGACAGGCTTATAGGTCACCCAGAGGGCACGTGCTGAGCACACCCTGGAATTTTCCATAGCCTGTCTTCTCTGCGCATGATCATAACTTAACTCTTGTGTTGCCAGCACCTTTAAAAATTTTACTTGGACACAAATAACTAGTGTGGTCCATCTGAAAAGCACAAGCTAGCAACCTTTCTTTCTTTCAAACCACAGTTTGACATTACACTATATTACTATTCATGCATTCTTCTTCAAATATTAATATCCAGGCTTAATATGCATAAGTCAAATCACGGAAGCCAGTACTATAATTGAGATCTGCCACTAAACTAGGACCATCCTGAAGCATATGATTATACATTAATTTAAATTATTATCTAAATGTCGGGTTCCCCCCACCCTACCCCTACTCTGCATTTATTAACTAGGCATGTTTTATACACTCAATACTTCTGGCAGCATGTGTCTATATTACTTGCAAGAAAAAACTATGGTAAAGAATATCATTGAGGTTGTAACGTCAAGTACTCAAAAGTTAAGCAATGGCAGAATTAAGATTTTCTGCAGTCATAGGTCAGCTGACTTGTGCATTTGCATTATGATACAGTCTCAATTGCATACCATTTTTTCCCACAGGACTTCTGGCACTTTCAGTATATTGCATGAATGGTGCTTGGTACAACATTTTTCCCCTCATTGCTCAGTGTGTGCCCTCCTGTCTCATCCTAATGCACTATTTAAGTCCTGCAATGACGATGGAATGATTTATTCCCATGTAGGCTTTTCTATGCTGCTCCTGACTACAGTAGACAAGTGCTTGCCAAATATTCTTGTACTTCTTTTCTTTACATTTCTGTGAGGTAAGGGGGAACTGTGGAGCTAAAACATGGAGAGATTAAGGTGAGAAGTAATCACTAATTTTCATGTCCTATTTGAATGTCTTTCAGTTCTACCTAGGAGAGCTTTTACTATCTTTTCTCTGATGCCTGATGAAGGGTGCTTGTGCCCAAAAGCTTGCAATTAAAATTTTTTTTTGCAAAAATCTTGTTGGTTTAACAAACTGAGGAGAAGCATTGTTTGGTTTAAAAGTATTGAGGACAAGTACTGGTAGCAAGAATGGTCAGGGCCTAGTGCCAGCCTGTCTTGGACCACAGATTGGCCATTCTAACCTGTCACCATAAAACATTGCCAAACATGGCTGTCAATCATTAAAAAAAAGTCTCAGGATATATATTTTTAATGGGTAAAACCTAGCTTCATTCTTGGAAATGGCCAAACAATTTTGGCTGAGATGCTCCAAAAATAATTCAGCTTGAGGCAGCGAAGCTATCAACCACTGAAAACATGGTCATACAATCATAGAACCATAGAGAAAGAGGGCCTAAAGGGACCTCCAGAGATCATCCAGTCCAACTCCCTGCTTCAGGCAGGATCATCCCTATCCTAACCATTGTAAAGAAATGCATAGTCTAACCCAAGGGTGAGCAATTAGTTGGGCCCGCAGGCCATATGGGGAGTTTTGTTGAAGTATCATGGGCTGGGTCAGCACCCCACCCCACTGTGCAACAACTCATGAAAATTCCCTACCTGGGATGGGGCTGAGGGTGGGCTGGGAGTGGTGTTCAGCACTGGGATGGCTGGGCAACGCCAGGATTATGGTGCGGGTCATAGGGAGGTGACAGCATGAGGCTGGGGCACAGCTGTGACCTGCTGCCTGCATACCCCTGTGACAGTTGTGGGTTTCACAGGCAGGGGCATGCAAGGAACAGATTGCAGATCTGCCCCAGCCTGGCCCTCCACTGTCACCACTCGAAGTTCCCAGGGTCTCCATGGAGATTGGCTGGAAGCCATGCAGGCAGGGTGCTCTGATTGTGTCTCCCTGGTGGAGCATCCTACCAATGTGGCTTCTGGTTGATCTCCATGGAGACCCTAGAATCTTGGGGCAGTGACAATGCAGGGCTGATGCAGAGTCCCAATTCTGTGGCCAGGGATGTAAGCTCAACACATCACAGCTCTACCCCAGCGCTAGCCTTGGCCCTACACTGTTACTGTCCCAAGAACCTGGGGTCTCCCTGGTTCCTCCCATCTGTCCCACTCCTAAACACTGCTGCCCACCAGCCCGCAGCCCCATCCCAGCTGCTGGGCCACGTGCCCTGCCCATGTGAGTCCTACTCTTGTTAGTGGGTGCAAGGTGGACAAATCAGAGTGCCCGGGCAGTGGGGATGGATCTGACAGCAGTGGCAGCTGAAAAGAGCCCCCACTGCCACTGAGGCTATTTGCAAATGGCATCCAGCAGCTGCACTGCCCCAGCCCCACTGCACACCTAGGCACATGTCATGGCCTGGGCTTCCCTCATGCCTGGGTCGGGAAGAGCCAGAAGACCTGCCATAGGCATGGCAAAATTGCTCCATGGACCAAATCCTGTCAGTGGGCTATATTTTGCCCACCCCTGGTCTAACCTATTAACAAAGCTACACAGTCAGTCCTGACATACTAAGAATGCATGAGGCCCTAGTCTATCACAGAAAAAGCAGGGGGACCATGGATGGCCAATCTCCTGCTGCAGCAAAGGTTGTTAAAATATGCTCCTGAGATCTAAGGAACAGGCCACACCTCCAACTACAGAGGAAAGCAACCCTTCCCCCCCAAAAATCAACCTTAGTCCAGACCATGGGGTACAATTCCTTCCTGACCCCAAAGATGTTGATTGGTCTGA
This sequence comes from Crocodylus porosus, assembly GCF_001723895.1. Classification (NCBI taxonomy): domain Eukaryota; kingdom Metazoa; phylum Chordata; order Crocodylia; family Crocodylidae; genus Crocodylus; species Crocodylus porosus. The sequence goes on from NW_017728886.1 coordinate 119,485,151, forward strand.
CCCTGAGGGGAAGTGAAAACATTTCTAACTAGGAACCTCTGGGTTTAAATCCCAGCCAAAGCACTTGCATATCCTAGTCAAAATTCCCAGCCTTGGCTGCAGCCAATACCCATTGGTTCTGCATCCCTGACCAGTGACTGTCCAACCTCTGTTTGAACACTTCCAATGACTGAGAATCCACAATTCCCCTAAGCAGTCTATTCCACTGCCTCACTGTTTTAACAGTAAAGAAGTTTTTTCTTAATATCTATTCTGAACCTACTTTGCTGCAACTGAAGCCACTGGTCCATGTCCTACTCTCTGCAGCAAGAGAGAAAAGGTGTTTTCCTTCTTCTTTATGGCAGACCTTCAGGTATTTGAAGACTGATATCATGTCCTCTCCTAAGCTCCTTTTCTGCAAGCTGAACATAACTATTATTTTCAGTCTTTTTGTATGCTTTACCTTCCAAGATTTCTTTTCTTGTGTTGCCCACCTCTGGACCCTTTCTAAGTTCTCCACATCCTTTTTAAAATGTGGATCCCAAAAATGCATATAATATCCTTGATGAGGCCTAACCAGTGTTGAATAAGGAGGGGGCACTATCACCTCTTGTGACTTGCATCTAATGCTTCTATTGATGGATCCCAAAACTGCATTCACCTTCTATGCTGCTGTACCACACGGCAGACTCATACTGAGTCTGTGATCTACCAAGACTTTCAGATCCTTTTCTGTAGTGCTGCCATTCAGACAGGTGTCACCCACTTTCTATTTATATTTTTTATTCTCCTTCCCAAGCTATAGCACCTTCAATTTGTCAATATTAAATTTCATCCTGTTAGTTCCAGCTGAACTTCACAACCTGTCAAGATCCTTCTCAGTTGCACTCCTGTCCTCCAGCATGTTCACAGTCTCTCCCAGTTTCATGTTGTCTGCAAGCTTGCTCAAGAAGCTTTCTGTTCCAAATTCCAAATAATTAATGAACACGTTGAACAGCACTGGCCCACACCAGGACAGAGACTTGTGGGGCTCCATGTGGAACCTCCTGCCGTTCTGACATGGATCCACTTATAATTCCCTTTTCTTGGGACTATTGAGCCAGTTGTCCATCCACCTTGTGGTGTCTATCCACACAGTTCTCCGATTTGTTTATGACAAGGTCATGAAGGACCTTGTCAAAAGCCTTGCTGAAGTCCATTCCCTTCATCTACCCAAGAAGTTACATTGAAGGAGATCAAGTTTGTTTATGACAATGTATTATTAATAAATCCATACCAAGTGTTTGTGATCAGTCTTGCCTCTTCCAGATGACTGCAAATGTATTTTCTGAGGATAGGCTTCAGTAACCTCCCAGTTATTGAGGTGAGGCTAACTGGTCTGTACTTCCATGGGTCCTCCATTTTACCTTCTTTTTAAAGGGGACACTATGTTGGCCCTTTTCCATTCTTCCAAGCAAGTTGAAGGCAACCTTAATAATTAGTGGTGTTGTCAATTTTACCATCATGTAAGTGTACTAGCTTTATCTAGTTTCCATTTTTGCTAGCTCTGGACTCTGCACAGGAAAATGAGCTCAGTTTAACATAAGACATCACTTGTGAGCAGAAAGAGAACACTGGAAAAAGAATTATTCTTAAGGGAGGGATTGATGTAACTGCCAATAGAAATCTTTGTGGTTATAGCCAAATGTTTGCATTCAGTTTAGTGAATTAAACAATTCAACTCTATATCCCAATTTCAAATTATGCTTTTATTATTACATGCTGTATTTCAATTATCATCTGTCAGCTTATTCTAGCTAATTTCCTTTACTAAGATCTAGAAAAGGCTTCAATTACTTTCTCACCTTACAGTATGTTATTTTAAGAATCAAAACCTCTGACTTAAAAATATCAGACTATATGGCTTTGACACCAAAGTCTATAAGATCTGCAGGAAACTCTGAAAGGACTGACACTTTCATGAATAAAAGAGATGTTAACAAAAGCATGTATTTTAAACCTACTTTTTATTCTGGTTAGAAGTGGATTGATGCTAGAAGAGTTAGACACCATAGCATGCCTTTTGCCCTAAGCAATTAAGATTCCTGGGAAGGCTGTGAGTTGAAATTTGTGCATCAAAGGATGGAAGCTCAGAAGGGCTGGTTATGCATGTGTAAGGAGGAGAAGAAGATAGTGCTAATGCTACCTGGGAGCAGGCAAGAGATGGTGAAGGAAAAGAGAGCTCCCCAGGAGTCGCATTTCCATAGTTACTGCTCCATAAAGTTAGAGCGGCCCCGAAAAGAGGAAGAGATGGTGAAGGACACGGATGAAGAAAAAGGGAGTGATGCCATATGGGAAAGATGAATTTATAGGTCCTCAACTGCCAGCATATGTAAGGGTGCTGAGGAAACGGTTACAAAAAATCGGGGAGGTCACTCAGGGCCATCTCCTTCAAGCTCAGTCAGAACAAAAGGAATCATATAACCAGGGTGCACAGCAGAGAGAATTCCAGGTGGGACAGAAAGTTTAAGTATTCCTTCTAAGCATCCTTCTGAGCATCGTTAGTAAATTCCTCACTAATTGGCAAGGACCCTTTGAGATTATAAGTAAAGTTGGCCCAAAGATTATGATGTGTTCCGGCCAGGATACAAGAAAGAGAAACAAATTTTCCATATCAACCTGTTGAAGTTATGGAGGGTAAGAGAGGGCCTATTATCCACTCCCATACAATAAAGGATAAATACCAGTACTAAAGAAGGATGTGATATAACAAAGGAGGCCTACCTAGGAGTGCAGTTGATTGAGGGACAGAGGGTACTTATCACAGCTAGTAAGAGAGTTTAGGGATGTATTCAGTGAAGTTCCTGGTTGTACAAAAGGGATAAAACACTGAATTATCACTCCTGAGGAAAAGGTGGTGCAAGAGGAATGGTGGAGAAGCCAGTATTATTGTTATGATCTTATATGAAAGGAGATAGACAAAATGTTGGCACAGGATCATGAAGCCCTTGGGGGAGTCTCTTAGTAGCCGTGCCTAAACATGACAGCTCACTCTGGCTATGTGTAGATTTTCGCAAACTAAATGTAATTTCCAGATTTTACACTTTTCCAATGCCCCAGATTAATGAGTTGTTAGAGAAGGTTGGGCAGGCTAAGTTCATTTCCACATTAGACTTGACCAAGGGATATTGGCAAGTGCCAATTTGCAAGGAGGATGAACCGAAAACAGCTTTTGGCACACCTTGAGGACTTTACGAATTCAAACATATGCCGTTTGGTTTGCATAGTGCAGTGGCTACATTTCAAAGGCTCATTGATTGGGTCCTAGCACCACATCAAGGATATGTGGCCTACATAGATGACATTATTATACACTCAGAGGGGTGGGAGCAACATCTCCGACTGGTCTTTCAGGAACTTCAGGTAGCCAGCCTAACTGCCAAACTGGGATTTTTGGTTGGTGAAGGCAGAATCCTATCCCTGGCAGATAAGATAGAGGCAATAAGAGACTACTCTCCCCCTCACACCTGAAAACAGCTAAGGGCCTTCTTAGGATTAGTTGGTTATTATTGGCATTTCATCCCACATTTTGCTGAGGTAACATCATCTGTAACCGACACTTTGAAAGGGAAAGCTTCAGGTCCAATAAAATAGGATGAGACCCACCTCAAAGCTTTCAACAAAATGAAAAAAGCACTGTGCAGGGATGTGGTACTTCAGACTTTGGATTTCAAACGACCTTTTGTCCTATAGACCAATGCATCAAATCAAGCAGTATTGTCGCAGGAAACTGAAGGAGTGGATCAGCCCATAGTATATGCCAGCTGCAAGCTAAACCCCCAAGAAGTAAAGGTCTGCAATGAAAGAAAGAGAATGTTTAGCTATCAAATTGGGGGTGGATATTTCCATTATTACCTTCTCAGCTGGGAATTTATGTTAATCACTGATCATACTCCTCTAAAACGGTTACAAGCCACAAAGACTGATAATGCTTGCATGATCCGGTGGACCTAAGCCTTGCAACCTTTTCATTTTTGTATCAAATACAGGCCTGGCCAGATCAATGTGGTAGCAGACTTTCTATCTAGATGCCATTCTGAAGAAATGTATTTGAACGCCAACAGACACCAACAGCCATGCACATCCCTAACCCTAGGGACAGAAAAAATGGTTCATCTTAGGAGGGATGATGTGTAAGGAGAAGAAGACAGTGCTGATACTGCCATGGAGGTGGCAAGAGACAGCAAAGGAAAAGAGAGCTCCCTAGGAGCTGTGTTTCTGGAGTTACTGCTCTGTGAAGTTAGAGTGACTCCTAAAAGAGGAAGAGATGGTGAAGGACCTGGATGAAGAAAAGGGGAGTGACCACACAGGATGTAACCTGGGAAGATGGCTGTGATGGCTGCGACAGTGGTGAGCCTGCAGCCAGCTGGCTGACGGGCTTGGAAGAATTATTCTAAGCCGAGAGACACCGGCTGAAGAAACGTGGTGCCAGAGCCAGGACAACTTCAAAGAGAGGGAAGGCTAGTGAGGAGAAGTCAGCTGAGCCCCATCAGAAACAAGTACTAACTTTTCCTTTTTGGTTTCCATGGTTAAAGGGCAAGCTGAGCTGATGACTATAGAGAACTACAGGTTCTAGAGCCTGAACCTCTGACCCAGTTAGTTGGGTTAATTGGCAAAGAACACTCTTTGCATTATTTGTACATCCCTAAGAGAGGGTTGGATTGAACAACCACAGCCCAGAAGGGCTTGTACTCATTTCATTAGTTATCCTTATTTATTTTTCCTATTTTTAATGAAGACTGTACATTGTACATTGCCTGAGGCTGACAAAGCTGTCTGTTAGTATTTGGAGATGTACGTCTGTCACTCTAGGCACGGGGAGATCCACGGTACCTAGACAGCAAGAGAAAAAGAATTTAATCAATAAAAGATAATAAAGAGAGCAAGCATTGTGAGTTTTAATAATAAGAACTGCAGAATTTTCAGCATCACTGAGTTGTGTTACAAGAGCGTTCAGAGCCACAAGAGAAACCAAGCTTGGTTCTGTTGTCTAGTGGTGTTTAAAATTCAACCCTTGCGATAGAAATCCTTTTATATCAAGATGTGTCATTTGTAGAAATGAACCAAAACTAAGAGGTTAGTACCTGAACCAGCCCCAAATTAAGTTGAAAGTCCCAAGTCAACTCCACTGGTTTTATTCCTGTACCACAAATTGAAATAATCATTTTCAAACTGAAATCAGATGAACGAATGTGTGGATTCTTGTGACCCCAGGTTTAAACCTTTAGAACCTGGAGGTATTTTATGAAAGATATGATGTGGATGTGATAGGAGCCAACCCATCACAGCAGAATCATTTCGGATTTCAGACACTATAAAATAATCTAAAATGCATATATTCTGTTTCCTTTCCCCTAGTTGGTTAAATAAGATGATGTGTTATTGTACAGAAAATTGATTTGAAAGAGGTGAGACTTGTGGTCACCCTACAGAATGGGCAGGCCAGCTATTGAAGAAAAGACCCGTCTTTAGTTCACAGTGATAGTATGAATGTGTTGGGGGTGGAATCAAACAGAAATAGGCTTGATGGCTCAGGAAGCTTCTTCTAGCCCTATTAGGTTAGGACAGAAAATCTTGGGTAAGCTTAAGCATGACCTTTCTAATAAAGACACAAAAAAATGTGTTGCTATTAAAACACAGCATGCAACAGCGCTGGGCCCATTGCCTGTGGACATTAGATGTAATGAACCAATAAATACTAATAGATCAAAACCTAATTGGACCTAATGGACCAAACCAATGTACTTAATGAAACAATTGAATTGGCAACCATTACACCACAATTGAGTCTCATTCAGATTTTCAGCTGGATTTCATGTACAAGAAAGATTTCAAATAGGCTGAACTAAAGATGGGAATGATAACCCGTAACTACATGCATTGGTCTTTCAGTTAAGTGGTAATTCAGGGATACCTGGAAGAATGGAACTCACAGAATGGTCAGTCAAGTATCTGAGGTTTGTATGTAAACATTTTTTGACCACTAGAGTCCTGATCAGCCAATGAGAGAGGTTCTGATGATGTATTGCTCCTATGTTGTGTTTCCTCAGTAAGAATCTCATTCTTCTGACCTGAGCAGCAGAGTAGCACAAACTGTTGAAGACTGAGATGGCTTCTTCCTCCATCCCAGGGAGGGCCATGAGCCACAAGGGTCAGTAGATATGTGTGAAGAAAAACGGATCCTCCACAGATAGCCCTTTTCTCAGAAGGATCCTGTGGTATCTATTTGTATGACTGCACAGCCCACAGATGGCTCCATGAAGTGTGCCTTGCCTGCTCACTCCTGCTGAGGCACACGGACCAGTTGTGTAACTAGGGCTGGGCAGGTTGAAGACAACAAGTAAGGATGCATACTGGAATTTCCCCTCACCCCTCAAGAGCCTGCACCGTGACAGCTTACTCATGTCAGGGACTCCAGTCTCCCCTACTGCTGCTACTGCTTTAAGAAAAACAGCCAGGGCAGACAGTGTGCAGGGCAGCAGCAGCAGCAGCTCAGCCAGAAACTGTTTAGGAGTTTCTGGCATGGGTAAGTCTGCTGCCCCCCTGTAGCCCTGCTTGTAGAACCTGCTCTCCCCCCTCACCCGTTCCCTTCCCACCCCTCATGGTTTTACCTGGGTGCCAACTCTGATTGTTTTGCCACTAACACTGATGTCCAGAAATGAGGCAAGGTAGCTGTCTCATGGGTAGCCCATGCCCCAACCTGCTCTTACTGGCACGCACTCAGGTTATGTTGTTTCATTTCTGGAATCTGGTGGGATCAAATGGCTGGAGCACATTTTCTGGTGATACTCCAGGATGTGGCAGAGAGGAGGCATGGGCACAGATCCATGGAGCCACGAATATGCTGTATTATTTTATTTATAAAAAAACCAAGCTGGATGTAAGCCATTGTTCTCTGTGATGTTTACCTTAATCTGTCTCTGCATCTTTACTAGACATGAGGAAAGTTTGTCTAGCATCTCTACCAACTATACAGTTAAGATATCACCAAAAAACCCCAGCAGTTACCTAGATACCACATGTATTTACCTTTGCACTCTAGCATTTACTAGAGTTTCCTCTGCCTGTCCGACATGCCAATCTAAACTCTTGCTTATGCTTTTTAATTCAGAGAAACTAAATTGTTTAGTTATAATTAGCTGTACTACTATTTAAGTAATAACATTAGCGCTTTAGTCAGTAATATTAACATCCAGTATTTCCTTGTATGATACAGGAAAATGATTCAACTCCCAGAATCTCTGCTGATCTTTTTCAGTCTTTCAATAATTTGAAGAAATGCCTAGATTCTTTTTGGTTTGGACAAAACAAAACTTCTCTCTATCCCCTTTCCTCAATGTACTTTCAAACCATATGAATTGAGCAAAACAAGAGATTCTAGTAAATACCTATAGATAATGATTTAAACAGAAAAAAACACATATTCTTTTAGATAATTTTAATTTATTTCCATAAAAAACAAAGTAGGAATTCTCTCATTAAATTTTCTATTAAATGGGAATGGCAATAAAATTATAAAGCTATTTTTTCCCCAGCCTTTATTATAATGCCTGTCATTAAAAGCTCATTCCAGCTTAGGCCAGTTCTGACATACTCCTCTATATTATAAATGGAGGACATCATTAGAATAAACAGTATCTTTAGAACCAAAATAATCTTTTAACTTGTAACTTCTGTTTCATTTGCATTATGACATTCAATATAGTCAACACTTCTTTTAGTATCCTAACTTATTTTTGAGCCAATAGATAAACCTGACATATAAGAGATTACAACTTCCTTCAGATAATGGCTCTTTCTATCAAATCTTTGTATTTATCACCTAGCAACCCAGAATCAGATGAGAACACTTCAGTTTTCTTACGATATTGACACTTTGGCCAAATCATTGGATAAGGCACTAGATCCATACATCCTTCTGACTGACCTGCAACATGGTCCTGAAAGAAAATAAATGATTTAGGAGTAGGTAGATGGGTAGGGGTGCACGGTGTCTTCTCTTCCTTACAGTAGGGTAAATCAGGAACAACTCAAAGTCACAGGAATACTACTACTATATAACTAGTGTGAAATGGGGCACAGGCCTATCATCAACATAGGCAATAAAGACTTGGAAACATGCAGATACATATAAGAAAATACCTTGATCTTGCCCATCTGGAAACCCCTATAAGTTCCTAAGAAGTTCTGGAGGACAATGTCTATATTACCCTAGCACTGTATTAACCTACCCCTCTATCTTTTTCAGTGTTACCAAGATCACTGTGATATCCAAAACCACGATGCTTAAGTCTCCCAACTAGAGCATATCAAAAAATTCTCAGCAGAGTGAATCTCCACTGGAAACCATAGTTTCTAGAAACTAACATTTTCTGAGCAGACTGATTTTCCAAACTCTTACAGTTTTTCTGGAGGAAATATCAAAATGAAATATTTCCTTTGTTTGGATTGAAACAACCCCAAGTGGAATATTTTTGAGGTGACCTCTTCCAATTTTGAATCAGACTGGGGAAAAAAACTCAAAGCAATTGTGGGCTGTATTCCCTGTGGTGCAATGATTTATTGGAACTGTAGTTCCAGCCTCTATTCTATCTTTTGGTCTGGGCTTGCTGGAGAACTACCATTCCTGTAATGCACCATGAATTTTAATGAAGAAACTCTGGATGGAAAAAGGACTGGCAGGATGGGGAGCCTTTTTATGTGATGAGACTGAAAAGAGCTTGGATGGCTTCAGCAAGGAAAACAGAGGCTGAGAGGAGATTCAATTGATTTCTGTAAATAAACCAGAGGGATAAATACTGTAAGGAGAAGAGCTACCTAAAGGACAGTGCTGGAACAAGAAAAATGGGTTTAGATTCACCCTGAATAAATGTAGGCTACAAATTAGAAGAAGGCTCTCAACCAGAAGAAGAGTGAGATTTTGAAACAGCCTTCCAATTGAAGCAGTAGGAACAAGCCATGAATTTATTTTAAGGTGGAGTTTATTACAGTGATTATTCAAAGAGACTGCCTATGATAGCAGGGATTTGGACTTAATCATCTGGTAAATCCCTTTTAGTACCACATTCTAAATGCTTATGATTAAGACAGTCGGGGGCCTCAGACACTGATTTGATTCTGTAGCCACTTGTTGGCCCTCCCATCACAGCCCTCCCTTCATACCACAGCCACACTGCCACTTGGAAGAGCAAAGTTATCCACCTTCAATCATTCCTGAGACAGGTATAGGTGTATGAAGACATCTTTCCTTACAAGGACACAAGCTTCCCCTCTTCACTGAATCAGAGTAGGACAGCAGTGCTTACTCTAGTAACTAGAGCATATATGCAATGGCAGATGAACAAGGCCAACTTAAACACTTCTTGTCATGTCACAAACAGAGCCCTTTGCTGTGATGGTACTGTCAGGAGTGATGAAGAAATAGGCCTTGAAATTTTTACCTTGCTGCAATGCATGGTTCACGTCATCCTCCTTCAAATGGCTGTTTTCAGGTTCTGCAGACTCAGGCAGAAACCTTTGCTTTGGTCAGATTCAGGTCAGAGTTTCACACTTTTCTTTGCTATCTTCAGGCCTAGAAAACAGATTCTGATTAAACTGTGTGATTCCAGGATCTTGGACCCTAGAAAAGGGGTTAGGGCCAGATTCTGTTCCATGAAGTGGATGTTCAGGTAGACTTAGGTGTTTAAGTGCAATTCTATTTCACTTTGCACAAGTCCCTGAAATCCATTAATGCACCTACCTTTGTAACACATGAGGCATGTTTACACATGCACCTCAATACGTAGTAGACTATTTTACTGTGCATTAAAGTATTGTGTAGAAAACCATGACATTACGCTAATGTACAGTAAATTAATCTACTGCACATTAAGCATCCCAAAAATGTGTGCAAATGTGCTACTGTACATTAGCACAGCCTAATGCACATTAATTTAGTACCTCATATTGAAGGTACTACATTTAATTCACATTAGAAATGGCACATTAATGCACATGTAGATGTGCCCACTGCCATCTAACCCTTAAGACTGAATCATAAAAAAACAGTGAGGAGAAGGAGGACCCACAGCAATTTGTATAAACTCTTTTGCAGGGATTCAAGCAGGGTAGAATACAATCACACAGGTTCTTAAGTCTATCCCTTAGTGCCTACTCCTCAACTTACCATTTCCTCTTCCTACCAACATTGATTCATTCTATCTAGTTTGAACGTGAACCAATAGCTTTTCATCAAGACACTTACCTTGCCCAGTATGGGGACATCCAAGTGATGTCCGTCTCCACATGGGATAACAATGAACTATGGAGCTGAGCATTATACAAGAATGATTCTTGTGGGACTTTACAGAGTAGAACAGGATCTGGATCAGGAGGAAGCCCAGGACAGAAGAGGTCTCCGGGATACTTCTAAAAAGAACATTTATGTTGACTCCACCTACCTCTTCCAGGCTCTCAAAAATGAGACCATTAGGACCTTATGGTTAACTGGCTTCAAGCAATATTGGTATAAGCACTGATTACCATCATTCCACTCCAACTTTGTGGAGACTGTCCATCAGTGCCTTCTCTTTGCCAAGGCCTTGACTAGTCTCCAATTTGGAAGAGCTGCTGTTGAGTAGCTTCCGAGGTTGGCTTGCTGCTACCTTCTCAATAACCCTGATTAGTAAGGAAATATAAGATATAAAAATTTAGCTGGCAAGAGCATCTTGTATTGGAAAAACATGTTCTTAAGCGCTGGACCAAGTGGAGGGTAGCCTGTCTTCTTTGAAAGAGATTCCACAACACTCATCTAATTCTTGTCACCACTCAGCAATCAACAGAGCTGAGGGTGTATTCCATGAATGGTGGTTTAGCTTTCACATTGGACTTTCAGGGCTGGTGACTCAGATGGGTAGAACTCTGTCAGGAAATGTTTTTATGTTTGCCATGAACCCCTGTTGGGGTTCTGCCTGTTTGGATGAAAGCATTTTGTTTCAGATTTTTTTGATCTGTTCAGCCATGTTGGGAGCTGTTCAGAGAGGGAGCAGGGGCTGGGACAGGATTAAGGCAGCCTTTTCTGAAATTCTTTGCTACTTTTATTTTGGATGTTATTAATATTCTGCAATGGAAAATACAATTAAGAAGTTTTAGATAGGAATAGAAGAGAGTTAGACTATCTGACTTTACCTTGCTATAAGTATACACCAACCCATCTATAAAATTCAGTTAGAATTTCATCTGCTTATATTGGAGCAAACATCACCACCAACTGGATGCAAAATTCATTAAAGGAAATGAAAGCAGGACCTGCTAGGATGTACTAACTATCCCTACACCCCACCAGAAATGTAGACCTTCTCTATTCTCTGTTTTAACTAGTAAGGAAAGAACTATTAGAGGACTAGATGGATACATAGAGCCAAATGTTCACTCAGGAGTCCTCCCGTGTACTTTGCAGAGCCCAAATCCGTAGTCACATCTCTCAAGGTACCATTGTGAATCTTTTCTGTGCCCACACCTCTTCAATTTTGAAAAGCTCTTTGGAGAATTCTTTAATATGAGAGTTTCTCTAAACTCTGCTATTTGATATTGCTATTATATGATTTTCTTTTGGATAATAAAAAGTTCAGAACCAGATATTAAAGACAATAAATGTTTTTTTTAAATATATTAAAGTTCAGATCTTGGTCAGCATTACAGGCTTAAAGTGCAACCCAGTCCCTTGTGGGTCCACTAATCTAGGTGTGAATCACTTTATGTGAGTGAAAAAATAGCACTGAGTAGTGTCATAAGACATTGCTGCAACTTTTAAGTAAAAAAAAAAAAGAAAAAAATGATGTGTTACCTCAATATTCAAACATTATAAGGGTAATACTTAAAAATGTCAAGAGAAATATCCCTCCCTTCACATGCCCCCACTTCCTGAGAGGCAGCTTTATAATTTCTGATAGTGAAAAATACCAAATTCTGATCACCTTACCTAACAGCAAAATTTCCTTAGGAGTTAAGGTTATTTCAGTCCTCAGGGGTTACCAACAGTAGGTGAAACCTGCCGGTTAGTTAAAACACACTTTTTAGTAATCTGTGCTAGCAAATCTTATGAGCAGAAGTGTACTAGAAACGTCGGGGCTGAATTCATCAAGAATGTCCATGTTCCTTCCTAAATGAATACACTGAGAATTATTTACAATACTAGACACTTATTTACTCAAATAAAATTAAAATCCTCACTATCCACCAGATTTTGTACCATATATTATGCACATATAATATACATATAAGTGTGATCCTATTCCACCCTGCCCAAGTCACTGCAGAGCATCTAAATAAAAAAGGTAAATGAGTCCTCCTCCTTCTTGCTGCTTTTTTGCAACACAATGTCAAGGGTAAGATGACAATTATTACAATTAAATTGTACACAGGTGCCTAAGTCTTCCTTCTCTCTAGTCAGCATGTAAAAATAACACAGAGCAGGTTACCATGCTAATAATATTTCCTGACAGGGTCCCCATTTCATGATGTAAAATTGCAAAGAAAAAATATTTAAAACCAAAGTTCCAAACTTGTGAGGAAAGTTTACTAATTTAAAAAAACCCTGGTTTTATTAATTCAGCATTTTTTAATGGGGAGACTGATACAATGGTAAAAGGGAAGGATAGAATTTGAAGGTAATCAAGAAAGGTCATTACAGGAAATGGATCCTGAATGGTATATTGGACTATAATGAAGTGGACTGTGTGGAGATGGAAAAAAATGCGAAATTTGAAAGTATACAAGGGTTATGGCAAATGCGGACTCTTTTGCCTCCTGTAGGCTGTTCAAATAACCCAAATGCAGGTGAAGCAGGCACTCACGCCACAGCCCTTCACAATCTAACTGCAAGAGACACATGGGGCACATTTACCTGGCCATAGCAGTGGCCGCTGCTGCACCCTGGTTGAGAACCACTGACATAAGCTGAGCTGAGAACCACAAGAGTGGTTCTCAACTGGGGACTGCCAAACTGAAACAAAAATTGTAGAGGGATGCTGTCACTCTACAAAGGCCGAGAGCTTCTAATCTAGGAGAAGGGAACAGTAAGAGCCTGGGGGGGCATTTGATATATTTTGCTGATATTAATAATTTAGTTTTTGTTCCCTTCACATTTTGCTATTTCAGGGCTTCTGTGAGGAGGCTAACTGATTCATAGATATCCCTGTGTACAGGAGTAGGGCTCTGACAAGCAAGATCCAACTCCCACTGAAGCAGTGGAAAAGTATTAGACAGACACTTGGTTGGGATGGTTTAGTCAGGGATGATCCTACCTTGAGCAGGGACCTAGACTAGATGACTTCTTGAGGTCCCTTCCAGCCCTGATTAAATATCATTATATGATCCTATGAACTTACATGGAATCCCCAGCTCTACAGAGCAGCCTCAGCTGACTGACCGAGGATAGACAAAGAGAAAAACCTCACTTTTCTAATGTCCCTCATACCTAACCCTGAGACAGTTTGCTGGACAACCAGCACATTATTTTGTGCATTAAAGTAAATTTCTGCCTCTACAAAAATTGTAGGAATTAGGAATGCAGGTAAGGGAACCCTCATCTAACACCTTTGCTTCACTCAGAGGATCTACTCTTAACTGGATATTCCAGTAACAACTCTACAGGGAAAATAATATAAGCTTGCATTATTTTTTTTCTGTAGTTTGAGAAGAAAGAGATGCCAAAAAAAGTCTCCAACTCTGCCACTGAGTCTTTGTGTGACAGAGAACAACCTAATACCTTTGAGTTTCCTCATTTACATGATGAGTACACAATATTGATCTGCTGTACAGCAGAGAGTGTCTGGGAAGCTTACTTAGTTGGCAAGTACACTGCACATTTTGATTAGGTAAGTGAAAGTTGTTATGCAAGTAAAAATATTCAATATATAAATAAATAGCAGTTTTGAGAATACTATGAATATTACAGATATTCTGACTTTAACTCTCCACTTCAGTAAAGATAGCACTGGTTTCAGTAAAGATACCACTGATACCAGACACCTGAAATTTTTAAAGCAGGATTTCTTAGGTGTGAGCTCCTATTTCCCAGAAAACTGCATAGGCTACATCCAGACAGGCACAGATGTTTTTGTTTAGTTCCCTGGAGAACGCCTGATCACTTGGAGTCAAAAGAAAACCCCACACTGCAAGGTAGCAGTGCAGGGAATGCCTGACTGTGTAGTGTGTGGCACCACAGATGGATCTGCAGCATCACATACTGCATGGTTTGTGCTCATCTGGACACAGCCATAGAGGGCACTGGCAGTGACTACTGGACAACACGACACACAAACTAACTGCTGTTGAAAAGAGGAAAATGAGGGCAGGTAATGGTTAGAAATGGTGAGACTTATTTGACCAGCATATGTAGCACAAAAGAGGCACCCAGGGCATTTCATTTTGGGTTTAGCTGAAAGGCAAAACTAAGCAGAATACAGAAGTCATCCTAATCAATCCTCAAATAAAGGATACTGAACAAGAGATCTGAATTTGAGTCTTTTCCTCTCACAAACCAATGTTCATTTAGTTTCCTGAAGTATCTTATAACAACTATTTCAAGAGACAGTCGACCTGAAAGATAGGGTTTCACACTACAAACGTTTCTTTTGAAATTATGATATTTGAGCTAAATTTTCAAGAGTGCCTGGAGATTAAATGTACTAACACTGGGGGCACTGAACTTGAAATGCATGAAGCAGAAACAAAATAGAGGAAACAGAACACTCACCCACTGAAAATCTGGCCGCTTTGGCCTCCTCCAAATGAGTATGGCCATACAGTACCACAGACCTGTCTGCACCGCCACACACTGCACATTCAGGCGTTCCCCATGCTACTACTTTGCAGCATGAGGGGGCAGCAGGGGTTTGATTCTGGGAGATCCTGGGGTCCAAAAAAATTGTGCAGAAAAAAAGCAGGGTGGCTCATGTAGCAGGAGCGTGTGCCACCCAAAACCAGTCCTGGCCTGCTGGAGCTACAATCCAACTGCTGACCAGGCTCGAAGCTGCAGAGGCACAATGGCTGAAGGTTTCCTGGCCCCCAGAATCCCAGGTAAGACTGCTAGGCCAAGTATGGTTGTTATCCCCAACCTCTCCTACCTCACCTGCTGTGCATCAAAGGGTGCATGGCATGGGTGTACCCCAGGGAAAAGCAGCAGCAGCACAAGGTGTACTGCTGCTTCTTGTCTCCAGGGAACAGCACATTTGTGCTCGTCTGGACACAAGTCCACACATATAGGCATGTGCACTTGCAGCAGCTTAAATAGCACAGCACAAATTTGTGCTAAAGATTAGTGCCTCAGCACACAGGCCTGAATGTGCACTTTGGTGTGGAGCAAATTGTGCCACTTGGGGCAAACTTACTCTGCCCAGATCCTCCTGGATCTCAGCCAGGAGGAGCTGGAGGCTGGGGCCAGCACCTGTGGTGTATCCCCAGTGTTGGCCCTGGGCAGGCTTCTTTGCCTGGGTTCTCCCATTTGCCTCACCAGCAGGGATCCTGGTTTTCTCTGTTTACATATTGCAAATTCTCTTATAAAAACCCTAAATTATCTGATTAAGAAACCCAACATTCACATTTTCCCACAATTAAAATGAAATGTCACTATATATATAGGTAACAGTAGAGCACAATGTTTTGATATATTTACAATTTTAAAACAATTTGGAAGCCTACCACTGCTTCAATCATTATAATAAAATAATTCTAAATACCTATATATCTTGGCATTTGCTTTTGGTTTGTTATCATAGGAATGTAGAGCTCACACTGGCCCCTTCACTCACCAGGATGGAGGTCCAGCTTTGATTGTCCCCACGGCTGCTTTGTGGTGCTGAGCAGCACTGATATGCTGGTGCCATGCCCTTGACTCTCACTCCCAACCCACAGCACCTACAGCCCTGCAAGTGTCCCTCATTCCTGACCTGCAGCCAGCAGCCATTGCTTGCTCCCCACTCCCTCCCTCCAGGCAACAGCTCCTTCCCTGCACCAGGACATGGGTTCAGCTGCAGCTGTCCCAACCACTAATTTGTGGTTCTCAACAGTGCCAGCCCTTGCTGTTCTGCTCCCAACCTCCATGCCCAGGCCCCAGTGATCCCCATGTCATTCCTGGAAAGCCCTTGACTGTGGCTCAGGGACTGGGCTGGGCAGCCTCCCTGTTCTAGTGGGGCTGAGTGGCTCCAAGCCCAGCTCTGGTGGCCATTTCTACCCAGAGTGCCCCCCACCCTCAGCATCTCTTGCACTCACACAGCCATGCTACCACCCCGGCCCATCTCATACACATATAGACCCTGATGCCACCTCATTCCCCGCCCTGCCCTTCACCTACCCCTGCCCCAACTGCCATCTCCACCCCTCCCATCCATCAAACCCCCTCAAGGGGTTTCCAGGACCAAAAGCCACACACCCCCCAGCCAGAACTGCATGTCTCACCTCTGGTGTGGGCATGGAGCAGGGCTGGAGTGTGGCAGCTACCTGTGCAGCTGTGGTACCTACCAGCAGGTCCCATCCCATCTGGTGGCTGTTCATGCAAGGTATAGGATTTGAGGTGGGAATATGGGTGGGTGTGGGGTTTGTGGGAGAGGTTGGGAAGGGTGTGGGGGTTGTGGATGCAGATGGGTATTGGGTTTGTGGGGGTGTGGGTGCAGTGGTATGTGTGGGTGTGTGTGGGATTTGTGGGGGCTTGTGGGGGTGGGGTTTTGGGAGGATGTACGGTTTGTGGGTAGTGTATGGGTGTGGGGTTAGTGGGTGGGAGTGGGTGTATGTGTACATGTGTATGTGTTTGTGGGGGGCGATTTGTGGGGCCCAGTTGGGGCCTCCCACCACATGCTCACCCTATGATACACAGCCCCTGCCAGTGATGACAGCAGCTGCAGCAGCTGGTGAGCCCTCGGGGCACTCATGGCCCATGGCAGGCAGAGCCCCACAGTGGTGCACAGCTACAGCTGAGTCCTAGGGACTGCATGTGGCAACACGGAGCCAGCCCAGCCCAGCCCACTGGCATGTACCTTTGGGCCAAACCTGGCTAGCTCCATGCCAGCACATGGTGCTTCTAGTGGAAGTTGCACACCATCAGGCCAGGTGGGGCCAACTCTGTGGCTCCACATTCAGCTTCCAGGACTCTGGTGGGGCGCCACACATGGGGGCACAGAGCCTGCCTGACCTGATGGCACCAGCAGTGGTGGCTGTGCACCATGGGGAGGGGGTGTGTTGCGGGGCGCCCCAACCCCTCACAAACTCCATACCCACTCATCCCCCACACCCCCTTCCACAAACCCCACACAGAAGGAGCACCCCAGGACTCAGCTGGAACCATGGTCTTCATGAGGGTACATTGCCTGGCACAGGCCATGAGTGCCCCAAGGACACACCACCTGCTGCTTCAAGCCATGCCCCACTTCTATTTTCTCCAATATGCTGAGGCAGTATGCTGAAGCAGCAGGAGGATGCAGCAGCCATATACACAGTTTGGCCAGCTGCCAGAGCATCTCCTTGGAGGACCCAGCCTCCAGTTGCTTATAGGAATGCTTCAAGAGTGTGCCTTGTGCTGATTTTTTTCACTACAGTTTTTTTTAATACTGGGATTTCCCAGTATCAAATTTAGAGTCCATGCTGCAAACATGCAGTGCAAGGAACATTTGCTCATATGTGAGGTGCCTTCTAAGGCATCTCAAACTCCCTTGAGATGCCACAACATACACACATGCATGCTCATGTGGACACGGCCTTTAAGGTGTCTTAATTTGGACCAAAAATGGATGGCATTTATACATGTGCTCCAGGAGATAGGTGGGGAAGGTACTTTAATTAGCACAGATCTGAGAGCTGCGCTAATTAAAAGTGTCCCTGCGCTGAAAAATGGCAGTGGGATGCTTTGAGCTAAAGGTCATTGAACCAGCTTTAGTTTAAAGCACCCTGCCACCATTTTCTTAAAATTTCTGGTCACTTCTGTAATACATATGGGCACAATTTTTAATATTACTACACTCAGAGATAGTCTAATGACTAGTCATTTTGTATAGGACATCCATTGCTTTCTTCTGTAACAAGTCTGATGCTTAAGGAAGAAATTAAATTGCAGACAAACAGGATGATGACTCAAGAGCATTCTGATGTAGGACCCTGAACTGATGATGAAAAAGACAACTTAAAAAGAAAAACTTTAAAGGTCCCTAAGTAAAGATGCTTGAAAAAAAAGGCTGCTTTCTATTGCAGACTTGGGTTTTATCAGAGTTCATGTGCCCCTTGAGTTGCTCACTTTATTTCTTTCTATTGACTGATGTATCAAAGAGTGATGCCTGATTTAACTTTCCACTAAACAAACTTTTCTCTATAAAGATATGTACTACTACACACAGGAGCTGTACATACTTCCAGAACAATTTCCCCTTAGGATATGAAGAAAAAAAGACACAAGAGAACATCAGAGCTTTCTGTTTTGATCCTCATGCTGTTATCTGGGGAAGCCACATTAGACTTCACAATGATAGTTTATAGCTTCAGCAGCTTTCTGTGTAGAGAGTAATTATTCATGTAGTGCTATTGTATGTTTTGGCCTTAGTTCATATATTCTTTCTCACCATCAGTTTTTAAAGTGGTGTATAGAAAAGAAGTAACAGGAAAAAAAACAGGAAGCTAAAAAAATTAACAACAATAAACAATAATAAGCAATCCTGATTTGGACTGAAAGTCAAAATATTTAAGGCATCAAATTTTCAAGAATATATCGTGCTGAAATAATAATTTTGCTTTTTTATTCTTTCCCAGAACTATCATTTATATTTTAAAAGATTGTAATTAACTAAATGTAAAGATAAGTGCAATGAAGTATTTTTAGCGACAAGAAATACAGCTATTTACCTAAATTCAAGTCTTAAAGTGAAAACATTGGAAAATATATTACAGAGAAGAGAACCATGTTGGAGAAAAGGGGCAGGGAGGAGGTTGGGCAAGCAGAGCTTAAAAAATTACTCTTTTTTTTTTTTCTCCTGTTAGTATGATTATATAAAACCAAATATATGGACAGAGTGATGATTAACAAAAACCTGCTTTACAGTGACTGAAATCTGGTTTGGAGTTATATTGCTTTGTCAATCCTCTCATAAGAACTATCAATGCCACAGTGTGAACTGGGATGTTTGAAACATTATCAACTGCTTTTGGAAAATGAATTGAGGCTCTGTAGCATTTTGCTCACCATGATCAGAAGGTACAGTTTGTTACGCTGAGTAACATGGAGTGAGGATCCTCCCAAGAAAAGGCATACACAGCACATTGTATATATTCACATATATACATGCTGAGTTTGCTCACACTCCTAGATAGTCATCCTGGGCTTGTCTGTACATGCTCCTGCGGCACAGTAATAGTCCATACTGTGGTGTGCTGGTGGCACATGGTTATTTTTAGCTGTTTCACCACCATAGCAACACGCTATAGTGAGGGAGCATGTTGCTACGGTGATGTAGCTTGGGCATCATGGTTTGTGCCCACCGATGCTATATCACCATAGCACATGGTTACAGTGACATAGTGTCTTGTGTTGACACATGCACTGAGTATGACCAGTTAACATATGCATTTTCATTAATTCCCGTATTAGTAACTTGCTATCTACCCTTACCTAGTAAAGAGGAGTAAATCACTGAGGACTGTAGTCTTCCACTGTTGTGAGTCCAGTGTAAAAGTAGAACATCTGTAAGCCAGTTGACTTGCCTAATTTCCCAAGTTTTTTATTGGTTCTTGCATATAGAGTGAGCCTGTAAACCTGCCACTATTGCATTAACACTTACCATGTAGAAATCGTGCCCAAAACATATATATTTATTTCCCTTCCCTCTCTGCTCCTGTGTATCAAATAAGAAAATAATATATGAGGGGTCAGTATGACTCTACATGCAACTTAGGAATTCTGTGTTTGCCTCCATCCTAATTTTTCCTGTACCTATTTCTCTGCTTGTCAACTTACTACAAACTTCAGCTATTTCTATCTTTATCATTCTAACACCATGTTACAGAGAACTGCAGATAAGCTTATGTGTTTGTTTTTATTCTTTTTCTCTCTCTCCCTCATGCTTTCACAATAATGTTATCTGACAAGATAAATTAACTTGGAATAAATGCTACGAAGTTATATTGATATGAATACATAAGGTTCCTTTAGGGGTGGTGTATTAAAAACAGCAGCAACTTCAGTGATCATACAAGGCCTTGTTGCATGGTAACTTTGGGCAGCTCCTGTGCCCACATACTGGGCACACCTACACAAGACACTAAACTGTGCAGTAACATAGTTTATTGTGACATAAGCATGTGCTGCTACATGTGCACATGCTTACTACACAGTACACCTTGCACATTGCTAGTAAATTTTCTACCTGCAAATGCAAGTAGCAAATTTACTTTAGATTAGTAATGGTGTAGTAGTGCTTGTTTAGCTGACTGAATGGAAGCAAATCTGCTCCCAGTCAGCCATCCACCAGAGGACAGGAGATTACTTCCAGCCCCTGGGAGCTGCCTGCTGCCAGGGCAGTCTCTGCTACCAGAGCCCAGGAGTGACAATGTCCACCTGTTCCAGCAGCAGGGAGCTCCAAGCTCCCTGCTCTGAAACCATGATTGGGGAGCGGGGGCTGGAAGATGCTAATTAGGGCTGTGCAAAACGGGACCATTTTGTTTCGACTTCTGTTTTGCCATTTTGATGAGACAGCGTTTCATTTCAAATTTCATTTTGTTTCAAAGCACTGTTCCATTTCATTGAAACTGTTTCTCTGTTTCAACACTGTTTTGATGTTTTGCCCGTAGGCTATAACGGGGAATCATGAAACTGCCTATAACATTGTCATTTTTTGCCTGATTTGAGGGATGGTAGCCCCTGCTGAGGCCACAAAGTTTGTTATGTTTCAAGGAGATAGGTGCAGGGGACCATATTGGCCCCATTGTTGGTGACCATGAAAGCCAAGGCTGCGATGCAACTTCA
This sequence comes from Crocodylus porosus, assembly GCF_001723895.1. Taxonomy (NCBI): domain Eukaryota; kingdom Metazoa; phylum Chordata; order Crocodylia; family Crocodylidae; genus Crocodylus; species Crocodylus porosus. The sequence goes on from NW_017728886.1 coordinate 119,506,149, forward strand.
GCTAGCTACAAATATCAAGGACAATAAAAAGTCCTTTTTTAGATATATGGGGAGCCGGAGGAAAAGCAAGGGCAACATTGGACCCCTGCTAAACCAGATGGGGCAACTGACAACTGACGCCCAGGAAAAAGCAAACTTGCTAAATGGGTACTTTATGTCAGTTTTTCATCAGCCCCGTGGGACGGCAGTGCCCACTATGGGTCAGGGAGGCCTGGGCAAGGGAGATTCCTTGCCCTTCATCAAAGCTGACCTCATGAAGGAACACCTCGACAGGCTGGATACCTTCAAGTCAGCCAGCCCTCATGGGTTACATCCAGGGTACTCAGGGAACTGGCGAGCTTCATAGCTCAGCCCCTGGCACGGATCTTTGAGAGTTCTTGGGACTCTGGTGAAGTGCCCAATGATTGGAAGAGGGCCAATGTCATGCCTATCTTCAAGAAAGGGAAGAAAGTAGATCTGGCAAACTAAAGGCCTATCAGCCTGACCTCCATCCTGGAGAAGGTCTTGGAAAAGATTATCAAGGAGGCCATCCTTAACAGACTACCTGAAGGCAATATCCTGAGGGATACCCAGCATGGGTTTGTTGTGGGTAGGTCTTGCTTGAC
>NW_017728886.1:119507523-119527055 GCF_001723895.1 Crocodylus porosus
CAGTGTGATGCTGCAGCTAGTAAAGCGGGCAAAATACTGGCTTGTATCCATAGATGCTTCTCTAGCAGATCCTGGGACGTCATTCTCCCGCTGTACTCAGCCTTGGTGAGGCCGCAGCTGGAGTACTGCGTCCAGTTTTGGGCTCTGCAATTCAAAAAGGATGTGGAGAAGCTTGAGAGGGTGCAGAGGAGAGCCACGCGCATGATCACAGGTCAGGAAAACAGACCTTATGATGAGATGCTGAGAGCAATGGGGCTATTCAGCCTGGAAAAGCGCAGGCTCAGGGGTGATCTGGTGGCCATCTATAAGTTTGTCTGGGTGCTCATCAGGATCTGGGGGAATGACTGTTCACCCGAGCCCCCCAAAGGATGACAAAATTGAACGATCACATATTCTACTGTGACCGGTTCAGGCTGGACATAAGAAAGAAGTTCTTCACTGTCCGAGCCCCCAAGGTTTGGAAAAGACTGCCACCTGAGGTGGTTCAAGCATCCACTTTGAATGCCTTCAAAACACATTTGGATGCTTATCTTCCTGGGATCCTATGATCCCTGCTGACTTCCTGCCCCTGGGGCAGGGGGCTGGACTCAATGATCCTCCAGGGTCCCTTCCAGCCCAAATGTCTATGAATCTATGAAAACCCACAGGTGATCTTGGCCTGCCCAGTGAGCCACCCCTGCACAAAACAGTTTGTGGCCCCCTGACCCTCGTGATCTCTGTTGCCATATGGGACTCATCTATCACCTTGGCTTGAAAGAGAGTCCAGTGATGGCCTGATTGGTTGCACCAGTGGCCTGCAAGGGAGAGATATGCATGATCTCCACCCCGGCTGCTCAAGATGCCCAAGGTGAAGTGTAAGGCTGCCTGCAAATTTACCTTGCACAGCTGCTCCCTCAAGTACTCCCTGCATGCCTCATATAGGGATAGCACCACCATCCTGTTGAACGTGCATGCAGGCACTTGGTATGATGGGGCCACAAGCGACATGTGCTGCCTGAACCCTGGCTGCTCAACTAAGCAGAAGGGCTGGCCACTGACAGGAAGCATCTCCCCAGTGCTCTGAGAGATCTTGCTCACCCTTGCAGTGTGTCCCCCCTTTTCTGGCTGCCTTTCCCCCAATATTCCAGAGTGGCTTGCCTCTGCTTTGGGGGGATGGGGGCTTTGGAATGAGAGGGGGACTTCCCTTTGGTGCCAGGCTGAGGAGGAGCAAGGGCAAGGCGGTGGTGCTGAATCAGCATCCCCATGATTTTCATGTGTTTTGTTCCCTTGCCCTGGCTGGTTTTGGCTCAGCAGTGCAGGCAGATAGCATATGTGGGATCATCTGTCAGCTCAAAATGATCCCAGACCACACTACCCACTCACTTCTGGGGTGTGGCTGAATGTGTGGATGCTGCCTTTTCCCCCTCCTCAGCAGGCAGAGGCACAGCAACAGAAGGAGCGGACTCAGCTGAGCCACTTGCCTCCACAACTTCTACCTCAGCCTCCTCCGAAGTGCCTTCTGGGGAAGGAGACCTGGCTCTAGGGGAAACTTGAGGTGTCTGGACCACAAACTCAGATGATTCCCCCTCCTCCAGAATTTCCCTTGCTAGGGCAGTCAGATCCAGATCCAGTTCCAGCTCTTCCTCTTGCACTGGATAGCTCAGCATGTGAAGTAAAATGGGGGTGGAGGAGACTGTCATGCTGCTGCTGCTGCTTTTTGTCGTGGTGGTGGTGGTGGGCTATGGATGATGAACTTGGAGGGAATGCAGACTCAGGCACAGGCAGTGGCACTGGAAGTGCTCCCCTCTCCTTACTGCCTGTAGAACTAATGGAAGCCTCATGCCTTCTTGTTGTAGCAAAGAGCCTGCATCTTAGTTTGGCGTTTGGGGAGGAGGACTTACAGCTCTCCCTCTACCTCTTCTTCTGCTCCTCCCTGAAGGCTTGCCAGCTGCCTTTCCACCACACTTCGTGGTATGTTTCATAGTGTCTTGTCTTTGCCTTGGTGTGCAGGAAAATCTGTCTTCTTCTGTAATGTTGCCTGATTTATGTAATATATGTAGATAAGATAATTGTAAGTATGTGCATTTATGTAATGTATGTATGTATTTATGTAATAAATAAAGTAAACATATATAAATATATATATATGTGTGTGTGTGTGTGTGTTCCTATATAAATTCTATATTATAATATGTAATATAATTATGCTGTGCTTCCCTGCACAGTGAATGGAATGCACAGTGAGAGAAAACACAGTTTGAAAAGAATCAAAATAGGCTAACAAAAACAATAAGAGGATTTTGAGGGAGGAATAAATTGAAAGGAAGCAGTGAATACAATAATAAAACAAAAGGTTATAGAAAGCCAAATTTATTGATGAATCCCACTTGCTAGGGTAGCAAGTAGGACATGAATGGTAGCCTTTGTTGTTTGAAGCTGCTGAAAGACAGCTCAGTAACTGTCCCCAAGGCAGAAAGCAGCTCAGTTCAAACAATGCTGCTTTTTATGTTGTTTTTCAATTCCTCCCCCAGAGCACTGGGTTTGGAAGGGACCTCAGGGAAGGATCACAGCCACTGGCCAGCCTTACAGTCAATATCAGAGTAGTCCTTCCTTCCTTTTCTCCCTCCCTCTCCTTACTTTCTGTTCCCCTGCAGGCAAGCTCAGCTTCAGCTTTGAAACTCAAAATGTTTCAAAATTTTCAAAACATTTTGACTGCCCTCATTTTGTTTCAAGGCTGTTTTGAAGCCCTTCATTTCATTTTGATTTCACTGTTTCAAGCTTGAAATGAGTTGAAACAGCATCAAAATAAAACAGCTGGTGAAATTTCACATAGCCCTAATACTTACCTCTCAGTCCCTGCTCTATCATCACAATTGGGGGGCTGGGGGCTGAGAGATCCTCATCTCCCAGCACCAACTCCATGAATGCTCCATGGTCGCAGAGCTGGCACTGGGAGATAAGGGTCTCTCAGTGCCTGTCCCACAGTGTGGAGCTGGTGCTGGGAGTTCCCTGTTGGTGGGGGCTGGGGAATTTGTTCCCTGCCCAGCTCTGTACAAGCTCCCAAGCCTGTTCTCTGCCCAGCTCCATGCTTGCAGACCTCAGTGGGGAACAAACTCCCCAGCCTCCAGTCTGCATAGGCTGGGAACTGTCCTGGTTAGGGGAAGGTCCCAGTCCTGTGCCCCAACTGGGTGATTGAGGCACGGGGCTTGGAAAGAGCTGCAGGGATGAGAATCTGCCAGTGGGGCAGCTAGCTAGTTAGCCAGATGCCCCACTAGCTCATCAGGGCAGGGGGCTAGGATCTGCTCCTCTCCTGCAGCTCTTTCCAAGTCCTCTGCGCCTGATTGGGGAGCAAGAGCCAGGAGCTCCTTGCTGGCAGGGCAGGGGGATATTGTCCCTTCCCTGGCAGCAGGGAGCCTGCAGGGGCAGGGTGTAATGACCCAACCCTGGCAGGAGACAGCTGTCTGCTGGCCTGGTGCTCCCTACCAGTCCCTGGGCTAGCATCTAGAGCTCCCCCTGGTGGTGGCAGGGGCCCATTGCAGGGACCCAAGAAGCAGCAGCAGTTTTCTGCCATTAGCAGAAATCTAATGCTTGCCCAGGAGCATTTACTTGCGAGTAGTTTAATCGTGAGTAAAGTGATCCCAGATCAAATGCATGTGTAGATGGTGCTAGCCCAGGGACTGGTCATTAACACCTTAAAGTGGTTTAAAGCACTCATTATGCAGCTCAAAATTACATCACTCCAGGGCAGGATTACCTCTTGATCTGCACAACCCAGTTCATGTTCCATTAAGGCAGAGGTGGGGAAAATGCAACTGGTGGGCTGGATCCAGCCTGCCAAGAGATTGTGTCTAGGCTACAGTGGGTCCTTTGGTCCTGCCCAGCCAGGCACAGTGAGACAGCCTGGCATGTGAGGATGTTTCCACTGCCCTTGGTCACATGGCAGGGCAGGGGCAATGGCCATACTTGGCTTCTCAGCAGCTTCCATGGTGGTAGTTCACTTCACCCAGCTGCCCCTGACACTGTCTCTGCCACCACCATCACTGTCACTGCTGGACCCACGCTCACTGCCCAGGTACCCTGGCCCATTTCCTTGCACCCACCACTGGGGGTGCTGGACAGAATGGGCAGGGTCTCCATGGAAACCAGCTCAGGACCCCCACAGGCAGGGCAAGCTTAGCTAGGCAGATGGGATGGGGCCACAGATGGGCAGGGAGTGGCATTCAGGAGTGGTACAAGTGGGTGGGCCTGGGCCTTGGACCAGGGCCCAAATCAAGGGACGGTGGCAGTGCAGTTCCAGGGCCCAGGCCAGAGCTGCAATCTGCTCCCCATATGCCCCTACCCACCAAACTGATGCCCATTGTTGGGATGTCTGGGGTGCAGATTTCAACTCTGCTCTGGGCTCCTGCTCCATGCCAACACTACCCAACGATCTTGACCTGACCCACCCATCCCACTCCTGGATGCTGCTTGCCCACCCATTGTCCCATATCATCTGAGTGCACCCTGCCCCCTGGGGTCCCAGGCTGGAGACCTTGCCCAACCATTCCATGAGGATGCTTTATATAGCACTGGTAGGTGTGGGGTGGGCAAGCCTGGGGGCAGAAAGGATCAATGGCTTCCCCACCCGGGTCAGCTGTCCCCAACCCCAGCTTCAACATCTTACAAAAACTCCTTGAGTGGCCCTCCAACCCAATTAATTGCCCACCCCTGCATTGAGGTGTAGCCACTCCCCATAAATGTGCCACTCAAGTTGAAGGTTGACAACTCCAAACTCCAAGCTAGCACTAAGCTGATCAATCTTTGTGCCACTTACAGTGTAAGATGTAATAAGGTCCAGTGTCTGAATAAGTCAGGGGTAGGCAAAATACAGCCTGTGGGCCAGATTTGGCCCACCAGGCAATTCTATCCAGCCCATGGTGCCCCTCAATAAGCCCTCTATAAGCCCTGGCTGCACCTCCTTCCCTACAGGAGCTGCTGCTCTGGTTGGTAAGCAACCACCCCCCACCATACCCCTAACACACATCCACACCCTCCCACAGCTCACAAACACACCCATACCTCCCCACCACACCCCCAAACACACCCACACCCTCCCACACACACACCCCACCATAAACCCCCACACACCCACACCCTCCCACAGCCTCAGCACATTCCTACCCCATCATATCCAAACACCCACCCATACCCTCCCACAGCCCCCCACCCCAACCACATACCCAACACCCACACCCCTCCACACCCACCCCTTCCCCTCCTCCTCCCCCATAAAACCCAGCCACCATACCCACACCATACCACACACACACTCCCCAACCACAACCCCACCACATACACCCCTTTAACCCCGACACACAATATACAAGAGTAAGACTTTATTTTGAGCTATTATGCATTACTGTCTAGATTCACTATGCAAACACATAAATCAGATCAAAAATATTTTAAAAATAAAATAATTCATAGTAGATGTTTGAATTTTTATTTTTTTTAGGACATGATTTGTTGTTGGGTTTGTTTTTTTTTTGCAAGTTTCAAGATGGTAGCACCATTCCTCCCAAAAGGAGTACTTTCAGGGGAAGGGGAGGAACTTCTGGTGTCAAAGGTCAGGGATTGGGTGCGGGACTTCAGGTCCCAAGGTAACCCAGGGACAGGGCACCCATCAAGGGGTGGGGCTATTCTTGTGGCCCTTCATAGCTTACCAAAACTTGTAAGCAGCTCTCCAGCTGAAAGAACTGCCCACCCCTGGAATAAGCCATTTCCGCTGAACTATTTGTGTTTTTAATGCAACAGCACTTACAAAAAAATAATATTACGGTTTTGACAGATACCCACAGAAGAAAGTTCACAGCTAATGATATAGTGGTTCTTTTAAAATTAAGAGGCCCTTCCTCTTGATTTTATATACCCTTGTTTTAGACAGGCAGGTCACCTGGGGCAAGTGAAAATGAAAGCATGTATTTAATTTGCAGAGTCTAGCTATCCCAATGGAGAGAAAAAGAGGAAATTAATACATCCTTGTTTAAAAGACTCTCAAAACCAACAGGTTGGGGGCAAAAGCCTGGAGGCCAGATGTTTAAAAGAGAGAAAAGTAAGGAGGACAGGTAGGATTCTCACATGATTCTTCTTAAGTGAGACTGACTACCTTCACAACAGTTCTGTATAGGCAATTCTCACCTAATGGGCTACAGCCTCTCAGCTTTTCTATCAATCATGGGTTAATCCAAGATGACTTCTGCCTCTGCACATAGCAAAAGACACAATATAGACCTGATTTTTTCCATGTGTAAATATATTGTAGATTACATCTCAGTTCCACTGAAGTCAATGGGAGCTTTGTAGTAATTGAAATGGAACTAGAGTTTCACTGTAAAAACACATTATCATCAGAATTGCAACTGTCATTTCTAGTCACATCATCTTCCAGAATGCGATGGAGGTTTTCCTGACTTCCCAAAGGAGCTAGAATAGAGAGCTCTTTGATGAAGAATTTTAGAACTTTTTGGTTCTAGTGGGTTTTCCCCCCTCAGGCTATGGTTATTCAGGCCTTTGTTACCTCCAAGGGTGTTGGAGTGCCATGTATTCATTCTGAAGCTCAGCAAAAGGATGCTAGATAGCATCAATCAGTGCACTGTGCCAGGCAAGGTTGGTGTGATAAAAGGTGCCTTAAGTGGGGGTTCCCCAAGTGACGCACTATCCATCCGGCATGGGGCTCCCTCCCCTCAACTCTTCTGCCATGACTTAGTGTTATTATATAAAGGGAGGGTTCAGTGGAGATCTTCCTGGGGGGCCCCCCGTGGACAGCAGTACTCACAGTTCAGGTGCGATGTTCCACGGGGTTCCATCTCCCCTACACCCTGCCCACTCACCAACTGGATGGGCACCAACGGTGTGGTTTGGTCATGCTCAATCAACCCCTGCTTGCCTAGAGGAGAAAGCGTGTCAGTGTGGGTTCTGTTGGAACTTGTCAGTCTGCCCCGACAAGTAGCCTTCCCGTTGTGGAGACTGGCAAGCTACACCTGAGTTGGCTGGCACCTACATCAGCGCCTCTGAGTAGGATGCTTCTAGTTTTGTGCCTATTCTCTTTTTTTGTCAAAAGCAATAGACCTCTGGGGAGGAAAGGGGTGTGGAGTTGCCTCCTTCCTCCCAGCCTCCTACAGGAAGCTCAAAAGCTTCCCCTGCTCTGCCTTCCAGCATTGAGCTGGCTACGCTAGTCCTGTCTGCTGCAGAGCCTCAGCATGTCTGATACACTCCATGCCAGTGTGCTCCCTCACTCTCTCTGCCCCTGGGTTCTGGTGGGGCTTTTAAATCTTCCCGCAGTGGCCGTTCCAGCTGCTACGATTGGCTCGGCTTTTCCTCGTCCAGGGAAGAGCTGATTAAACAACCAGCATAAAGCCAGCTCATGCAGCTGCAGTTCCTGCTCTGGCTGCACCCCTGGAGGTAAGTTTCCTCTGCAGGGGGGCTGTTTGTGGGGTTTGGGGCCTGCAGGGACTGCCCTCTCCCTTTCGGGAGCTTGTGGGGGCATCTCGCCACCACAGTTGGCAAGATACTAGGGCCAACATTTAGGGCATTTATGCACATACATTTGTCTGCTCCAACATGCCAGAGATTCAACACATCAGAGCAGACTTGAATAATCGATTCTGCAGCACATGCGAGCTGATGTGCCCGGTCTCACATTTCATTTATTTGTATAAACAGAAAAATGCATGAGAAAATGGCGGCAATGCCTTTTTGAACTAAAATACCTTTGATGTGTTTTAGTTCCAAAGTGCACTGCCACCACTTTCATTTCATGCACATTTTGCTGTTCATACAAATGTATGCACCATGGCCCCAGGTGCTTTTAAAAGTGCCCAGCAGTGCAGCACAAGCATATGTACAAATGCCCTTAGAGTTTTAAAGGAGATGGGAAAAGTGATGGAGGAAATTTCAACAATGATATTTAAGATCTTATTAAAAGCAGGATAAGTATCTAGTACTCACAGGAGAATGTTTAACAGTGCACCCATATTTAAACATTTACTTTATAGGGCAGATCAGAAGAACTAGAGAAACATTGCAACAGTTTTAGAATGGATTTCTGACTCTACTGAGGACAACAGGAGCTTTACCATTTACTTCAATGAGTATATAGAAATGCCCAGGATTTAGACTGAAGTGAGGCTGGAAAAACTGCCATCCCTCTTGCTAAAATCACTGGTTTGACTCATGAGGCAATGCAATGGAAAAGCTTTCTACTGTTATATATTTAGTCATTTGGTTGAGGGGTGAGAAAATCAAAAACTGACCAAATGTAATGGGAGGAAGAAACCAGTTTAATTAAAGCAAGTGGTCCAGATCTTCAACGTGTGTAAATTTTTGTAGCTGCACTAAAGAGGTATTAGGAGGTTTACTGACTTATTTCAGTTGAAGTGCTAGCCAACTGCATACATTTTCAAATGAAAAAATCTACCTAAAAGCTGACTATTCTGTATCAAACTTTTTGAGAAAATACTTTGAGCAGGTTTAAATATATTGCAACTGGGATTGGATCAACTGGTTAACTCGAAAACAAGGGCTATACTAATGTCCTTGGAAAAGCTGGTCTGATGGAAAGCTTTTATGGCTATTATTTTTGTATAAAAACAGTAAGTCTGTAGGCAGGCAGAGAGGCAGAAAGTTGGAAGAGTAAATAATTTTGTTTACCATCACACAGCTATAAATTTGATGTAATGTACATCTAAGAACATCCAGAAGAGTCAATAGAAAGGATTCAGGAAGAATCCAACTGGAAAGCTTGAGATGAGAAAGCTGCTTATACAATTCAGAGTAGCAAAAGTAAAGTAATAAATCTGGGGTCAAATAAAATATATACACACAAAGATCATAACCATAAAGCACATCATAGAGCAAGATAAGGATTACAGGATTAAAGCAACTGAAGTCAGAATCAGCACAATGCTTAAAAGCAGTAGCACAAGACAGACATAATTCTTGAAAATAAAAAGAGAAGCACTGAACACCAGTTGCAGGAATTTTTTCTGACACTGAACAAGAGCACTAATGAGGCCACCTATGAAATATCAAGTTGGTTTAAGGTTGTTTTATTATACTACAGATAAATATGACTTTATGGGGAAGTGGAAGGTTCAGCAGATGCCAGCAAGAATGATTACAAGAATCCAGCTAATTTGCGCACAGGGAAAGTCACTTTGTGTTCCATGGACAAGATCAGACCAAGAGATGGTATAATAATAATTTTGAAGTACATTCTTAGAAGAAAACAAAGAACAGGTATTATGGGTCAGTCATGGTTCAAGGGGAAGCAGTACTCAGTCCTCTGTGGGCACTTCTTCCAAGGGACAGGCACATAAGAGAAGAGTGTCTAGATTCCCCACACTTTTGACTAGACCTCTCTGGGTGTGTCTACACATGTACCTGACTGTGCATTTGCTAAAGCAAATACTAAATGACTGTGCAGTGCAGTAGCTGCCATTACTGCACAGTCCCAGAGATGCATGGGTTGTTTCCAACCCTACTGCACAATAGCATCGGCATCATGGTTCATGCCCACTGATGCTGTAAAAATGAGCTATGTTGCCATTGCTTGTTACCACAGTGACATAGTGTCTTGTGTAGATGCTCCCTCTGTGTCCCTATTGTATTACATCTAACAGACCCGAAGTGTGTGGACCCTCTTCTAGAGGCTTTTTTGGGAACTTTGGCCAGGTTTTAAACCATAGCTTCTACAGTTACAAAACAATTCTATGTATTTATCCCTAGGAATATCACACAATCAAACAGAGAGGCAAAAGAGTGAAAATGGCAAAAGCCTAAATGCATCTGGTGCCATCTAAACCTTTTTCTTCCTTGTCTGTTTAAGAAGAGCCCATTATTGTCTGCATACTACTGTTTCGGGAGTTTCTGGATGGTTTGATCAATGACTGCCCTTAAGCCAGCAGTACACTATCCAGGACACTCACAGATATTTAAATATTAAACAAAATTAAAACAATCCATGGTCTTTTCAAGAGTTTGTATAAAATATAAATACCTAGGAATTGAACTAAAGCCCAGGGTCTTAGAGATAGAAGATTAATTAAAAGCCTTTACAATGGAAATATAAGTAGGTTTTAAAAGAACTAGGTAGATGTAAAAGGATATACACCTAATAGAGCATAATGACTGACTTAAGAAGATATGTGTATTCACCCTAGTACTGTTCTCTTATCTTTGTATAGAATTCGTTTTTACTATTCACCTGCTGCCAATAATTCACATCAGTCATTTCAAAGCATTCCTTTTTCAGAAAAAAGATCAGTGCTGTTACACCAATACAGACCTTAAATGGTCTCACGCTCTATGGATAGCTTGCCACACACCCACTCCACCCCCACACTGCTCGCTTCTTTGGGGCAGGGGGCCCCTAAATTATTTCTTGCAGGGGGCCCCAAAAAATTGTTAGCTAGCCCTGATCATTTAGATCAGGATGATCCTACCTGAGGTCCCTTCCAGCCTTATTTTATCATGGTTTTCCAACTAGAGTTCCTCAGTTGCCTTTAAAAGTTGTACAGTGATTATTACAACCCTTGCACAGCCACTATATACAATCCCTTCACACATTCTTATTCTGAGCTCACTGATCCCATAGGAATTACTCCTAACCTTTGTAAGTGGGAGGAGAATCAGACCCCTGATACAAAGGTATTGTGTCTTCAAATTAAAAAAAAATCCCAAATAAATTTGTTTCTGATATAAAGAAAGTTCAAAACAATCTGTGAAGTTCTCCTTCTTTTGCTAACTAGCAGCTTTCCCAGTAGTTTAGTATCAATCTTGTTAGTCCTTGGCAAGCTGACAAACTGTGAAATTCATCATTATTACCATGGTAAAACCATGAAATCCCTCATCTATCTCCTTGATGTACATAAGACAGTCTTATAAGAATTAATTAATATTAGAGTTGTGCTGAGCAATGTGAATTTCTGCCAAATTAGTTGCTGTAGGTATGGAAAGGTGATGCATGAATTCTCCCATATCTTTCACCTTTCACCCATTGAGTGCATGCCTTTAGGATTATTATTTTTTTTATATATAAATTTCTCTTTTTGCTTGATACGAGTAAGAAATATAGAGAAGTAGGGGCTATTTTTGATCAATTCTCATATGAAGTTCCTCATTAAAAGGGCAATACGACTGTTTAAAAAAAAATCCATCCCTTCCCAAATGATTTGATATATGAAATACAATAACAAAATACCACTAATACATAAAAATGTACTGGTAATCTGATCATACTGCGAAGTGGTGTGGGAGTATCCAATATGGAAAAAAGAAGACAGTTTTAAAGAAGGCATTTGAGTCTAAGGATAGAATTCTTAGCTAAATAGATATAAAAATAACAAACCTATGGGAAAAAAATAAAGTTTCAGCTACTTTTTCCAAGGAGATCTGGACTTTCACCAGCATTATCACCTATACATGTTAAGTGCCATTGAAAAATAGGATCATAGGACTGGAAGGAACCTCAGGAGATCTCCCTGCCAAACGCAGGAAGGACCCTGATAAAACCACATCAGCCAAGTGTCTGCTTAACCTGCTTTTGAAGATTTTCAGGGATGGACAGCCCAATGCCTTACCACGCGTATGGTCAAAAAGTTCTTCCTAATCTCCAACCTAAATTTACTTTGCTGCAATTTGAGGCCATTGATTCTAGTCCTGTCCCTCAAGGCCACAGGGGAAAAGCCCATCTTTATTCTCTCTGTAATCACCCTTAAGATATTTGAAGGCAGCTGTATTCAGCAGTTATCAATTCCTGCCAGCCCATCAGCCTGCCAGCTCAGGACTGCTCTGACTCTGCTCAGCATGCTGTGGAGGGGCTGGCTGAGGCAAGAGGATGCTCCAGTGTTGGGCTAGCTAGTAGGCAGCCCCCACACTGAAGTACCCTCATGCCCCAGCCAGCCACATCAGCCTCTACACATGCAGTTCTGCAGAGTAAAATACTTCGCAGTAGGATAGCACTTGTATTTACAAGTACTATCCTGCAGCAGAGTTGATTGGTTTTCTGTGGCCTACTAGGGCCACACATGTAGACACAAGATATTTACTACAGAGCTAATTAGTCTACTTGCAGTAAACATCTCATGTAGACACGCCCCCAAAGTGCAGGGATTTGCACTTGTCCTTGTGCAAAGCAGGGTGAAGTGCTCTTCACTGACAGGCACACAAACTTTAGGAATCAGTTTAGTTCTTCTTGATTTTTATTTTGAGGCCTTTCAGGACTTTCTGTGCATGTTGAATTTCCCCTAGATTGTGCATGCATACAAATGCAGGCCACCATTATAAAAAATGTGACCCATAATGTTTATTACACTTGTTGAAATAATTATAACAATGAATCAATCAACTGAGTATTAATTATATTAACATTGTACATATCATCAGTTTCCTTGGAAGATGATGTATTGTATGAGATTGTCAGTCTTTGTCAGCAAACATGTTAACTTAAGGTTGGGGGTGTTTTATAGTTTAATTTATTAGTGCTTGTAAAGTGCTTTATATTCCCAGGTGGAAGGCACTATATGGATGTAAAGTATTATTATTAAGACTACAAATTAAACCAGCTGTATGTGATGTTTATCCTGTAGAAATAAAACCACCACCTGGCTCTTTCTCAGTATTAAAAACATCCTAGGAATAGAAATATTGTATAGTATGTGACAGATTCATTTTACAGCCTCTGAGTTTACTGTCTGATGTCCTTTATTTCATTAAGCTGTGATTTAAAGGAAGATGATTAACACCTAGGAATCTCTGAAACTGTATTGCTGCACATTGTCAGACAGATTGTGCACTCTGCCAATAATGTCCTGTGAGGCAGCATTATGGCTACCAGGAATGATGGGAAAATTTCATCACAGAGATTTCTTGGACCAAAATGCATTAACATAACTGCTCTTTTACAGGTATAGCTCAGGTCTGATGTAGAGCAAAAACACCTCAGAGCTGCTTTCAGTGCTTTCTTTTTCACCTTAATCAGGTCTTTCTTTTTTTCATGCCAGGCTTCCAGTTTTTCTGACTACCATTGCCTAATTCCTTTGCCTCAAAGGCCACCAGGGCTAAACATACTCCCCTCAGAAATCCTATTGGCTCTACTCTCCAAATCCCACTTGCTGGGCACATATACAAGTGACATTTTATTGCAAATGAGACTAATCTAATGAGTAGTAAAGCATCACTGTCTAAACATGTGTGGCCATTACTGAATAGTAGATGAGTCCATTTCCTAGAACCAGTGCATACAGGTCCTAGAACACAGCACATTAAACTGAAGCGCATGTGTAGGCACTGACCGGGACAGTCAGCCTAGGCAGCAGGGAGGGCCACAGGTTATCTCCAAGCTCCCTGGGGTTAGCAGGGAGCTGTCTCCAGCTCTCCACTTGCTCCCAATTGTATCTCCAAACTCCACACAGCTTGGAACTGCTCATGGGGAAGGTAGGAGCTGTCCCCAGCTCTCTCTTCTGCCCCCCAAAACCCAGACCTGACTCTTCCTTTGCCCTCTGCTTGCCTAGGGCTGCTCCAGTGCTTACTGGCAGCCTGAAGCTGGCACCCATGAGAACCTGGAGCTTCCCCTGGCTGCTGCTGGGGGGCAGAGCAGGGCAGAAGCAGATTTGTTCCTTATGCAGGTGCACTTTCAGACATGTGCCTGGATGCAGTTTAATGTGTAGATGTGCCTACTGATACCCAGTAGGCAGTTAGATTTACTGAGAGCAGTTGGAGTTACAGAAGGCAATGGTGCTTGTTCAGGTACTGTATAGTTTCCAGTTACCTGCTCTAGCATATCTCATGTACATTGTGTTTACTGGTTTTACAGAATGCAGTCCGTTGCTGCACACAGGTTTGAAGGCCAACACCTACCTAGTAGATATTTCAAACTGATACACATTTGACAGGGAGGTCAGAGAAAGAACTTAATCTACTTAACAGTTTAGGGTCAGTTTTTAAATGAGGATAAGGCCTATTATTATATTCAGAACAGGTTTACAGAAATGTAGGATGGAACCTAATACTGTTATATTTAAAATTTAGATTCCTTCTGTATTTTACTACATTCAGTTAGCCTCCTCATCTTCTGTATTTTACTGTGGTGACAGAACATGAGGAGACTAACTAACTGTAATGGTACTGAAGTAGGTGCACCTATACAAGGCACTCTATTACACAGTAGCATAGTTTACTGCACAGTAAGCACACATGTCTACATGTGCACATGCTTACCACACAGTAAACTTTGCTACTCGCGAGTAAATTTGCTACCACAAATGCAAGTAGCAAATTTACTCACAGGTACTTACAGCATGGGAATGCAGACTTGTGCTCCCAGTCATCTCTGCCACAACGGGGCCCGCCTGAGCTCAGCCCCGGGGGCTCGCAGCTTCTCCTGCTCCAGGGCTGGATCACCTCTATGGCAGCTCCAGCCCCAGGCCCTTTAAGAGCCTGCAAGCATTTCGAGCCCTGGGGAACAACAGCCCTGAAGGGGTCTCTAAGCCTCTGCTGCTCCTGCATAGGCCATGGGCTACCTGTGTCAGCCTGCCTGTACCCTGATACCGCTGCCTGACACTGCATTGCCGCATGGCTGCCAGACCATGGCATCTAGTCTTGCAGGCTGTTGCAGGCTCCTGCCAGGCCTGCCAGCACCCAGGCCCAGCTGCAGCCAGTATCACTTCATCACGCAACTCACAGTCCTGCACCATGCCCAGGCCCGGCAGCACTGGGACAGCCATGGGGAAGCCTAAAATGCTGGTGCAGGAGCCACAATGGCTTCATCACCAGCACCATATGCTGCCACTCAGGGCCTCAGCTGATCACAGGAGGAGACTGGTGACCTCTTGGGACTGTGGGATGAGGTGAAAGTGCAGTGGGAATTTGCATGTGGCAGGCACTCCAATGCCCATGTCTACAAGGGGTTATCAGGCCAGATGTGGGAGTGCAGGCACAACCAGTCTAAGTGGCAGTGCCACATAAAGGGCAAGGCCTTGTGGGCAACGTGTATCACAAGAGTTGGCTGGGGAGTGCCTGCAAGTCTAGGTCCTTTATATGGCAGCTGGATGCCATCCTGAACCACATGGGCATCATGGGCATTACCCTCCCAGCTGATAGTCACATTGGTGAAGGCATTGTGGTGGTCCACGATGGCCTGGAGCACCATGGAGTGAAAGCTCCTCTGGCTATAGTAGGAGAGGTCATCATGGGGTGGGCAGGTGACAGGGATGTGGGTCCCATCTGTGCCCTGGAATCCCAGGGCACAGAACCCCACTAC
This sequence comes from Crocodylus porosus, assembly GCF_001723895.1. Classification (NCBI taxonomy): domain Eukaryota; kingdom Metazoa; phylum Chordata; order Crocodylia; family Crocodylidae; genus Crocodylus; species Crocodylus porosus. Next base: position 119,522,801 of record NW_017728886.1, read on the forward strand.
TACCAGGGGGTCATGCACATGGAGTACAGTGTGCCTCAGCAGGTCCTGGAGGATGCTGCACACCTCCAGGATGGCCTACCCAGCAGTTGCCTTGCCCATACTAAAGAGGTGGCCCATGTAGCAGAGGCTGGGAAATGTAGTCAGCTGCAGCAGGGTGACAGCCAGCCAGGTGTTTGCAGGGAGAGACAACCACATGTTGGTGTCCTGCCACTCCAAGTGTGGATGGAGCTGCTTCAGGAGGGCCAGGGAGGTGGCCTGGCTCATCCTGAATGCCTTCAGCCACTATTCATCATGTTAGGTATGCTGGACAATGTGCAGCAGGCCCAGAGGCAGTGGAGCTGGAGGCCCAGGAGGGCAAGGGTGGTCCTGGTGGTGCCATCCTGAAGCCCATTGTTGGTGTCCCTGCCAGGGTCTGGCCACTAGGAGAAGGTCTAGGTGGCAGGTGCAAGGCAGCAGCAGCCTTGGGACAGTGCGGTGGGGACAGGCAGGTAGTCGCCATATGTGGGGGAGCTAGCAGAGCCCAGACAGCCATGGGCAAGCTGTGGGTTGGCCCGGTGAGCCAGCAGGACTAGCACGACAGCCAGCAGGGGCCTGGGGCATTAGGCATCACTGCCAGGGGCAAGGACTGGATCAACCATGTCACAGGGAGCTAGAGCCTGTAGTGCAAGAGCTGCCATGTGATTCCCCTGTGCTTTGCATGCTGCTTCTTGTCACAAGTGCAGCTGGCCAGGGAGCAGGGAGTGGCACTTTCTTTTAAAGATGGCCCTGGTGGTGTTGGGGGTCCACTGCAGTGTCCCAGAAAGTGGGAACAGGTTGCTGCTAGGAGCAGTGAATCTCCTCCCATGTCTCTGCATGTATAGACACCTGCCCGGTAGTGTTTACTCACGAGTAGTTTACTCACAAATAATCTGGTCCTGCATCAAATGTACATGAAGACATACCCAGTTTACAATCTTGTTAGTGAATGTCAATCTATTTTTGCTCTGAGTCATAGTTGGCCATAAATGTTTGTTCTGCTATGAAGGACACCACTTTTACAAATAAAAATTAACCAATTTTCCTACTGTAAGTACATTCTGGCTACCTGCCGAGATTTAGATTAGCATTTTTCCCCCATAGACTTTTCCAATACTGGGATCTATTCTAAACCAAGCAAAACACAATCTATGTTCCTCTGAGTGATGGCAAATTAGCCATGAAATGCCAGAATGACTAATTTCTCACTACAGCCGTTCTAGCCACACTACAACAGCTAGTGATTTTTAAATATGCTATTGCTGTTATAAAAATGCAAGCCAGTCATTAACTGTCTGTAACAACATGTATGGAATAATTGCTTGCTTAAATTTTTACTTTTATTTGACAGAGGTTATTAGATAGATTTTATACTTCTAAAATCAGAGTAAAAGTCTATGGAAGCTAAGCCTACATTAAAATGCAGCTTCATGATAAAATAAAATATACTTACATCAAAAGGCTCATTTTAAAATGAAGCTATTTATATGCTTTCATAATGTTCTTGGATATTTGCCTAAAAACCAGCTACCTGTTTTTTAAAATGTTTAAGGAGGAGGTTCCCCCCTCACAGCCTGTTCACTTTGTGCTGCTGCAATGAGATTATAATGCTAAATTTGTGAAATTGTAGTAAATGTCATACTAGGAGACAGCAGGCATCATGAATACAGAATTCCTAGTCCAATCTGAGGCCAAACAGAAGGTTCATGGCTCTTCTTTAATCACATAGCTTCAGCATTTAGGATAGGAGGAAAATCAAACATTTCTGCAGAAATTCATGAATATCAATGATAACTGTTTAAACAAATCCAGAGTAGAGGGGAGTCTAAATTTAGTTTCATTGATTTCATTTTGCTAATCATATTTTAAGCCAACTACTGCTTGCTTTTCTAAGATATATGCCTCTAAGCAAACCCTATTCCCCTTTTTCCAGTGTCCCCTGCTCCCTGTTTTTGTGACATTTCCACCCAATCACTCCAAAGACCATGCAGCAGACTTACAATAGGCCTCTTGCCCTGCCATTCAGCCTTTACCTTAAAATCACTGACATTCACATTCAGCAGGTCTGCACACCTGGAGTATGGCCTTGGAGACACAGATCTCATAAAACTCTCCAAGTCTCATGAGATCATTCTAGCCAATGAGAGTCTGCAGAACAACATTACTGCCTAGTAAAATGAAGTGCCTCTCAAATTAATTTTATTTTCACTGCTGTGTATAAGCAGAAATACCGCTAATAAATCTACAGAGAGTCTGAAAACTATGAGTGGTAACATATGGATTAGCAATATAAACTATGTCAAAACTTCCTTGTTCCACTGTCCCAAGCTCTTTGGGTGGAAGTTACCCCTTGCTTAGAGAGCCCACAAGGAGCATATGCATCACACGAGCCTTACTCTGAGGGCATAAGAAATACCTCTGAGCTGGGCTCTTACCATAAAACAGAATTTCAACCTCAGACAGTAAATGGCAGGAAACCAAAACTATTTTCTTTTCTAAGCTGAGTGCAAAAAAGAAGAAGAAAAATAATCCTGAATTCTTTTTTTAAAGAAAATATATGAGCATTAAAACTCCTTTGAAAGTCTCATCCTAAAGAAGTATTTCCATAAAGTCCACTGAAATATTGTTAACTTTATTTCATGAAACAACTAAGACTTTTCAACGGGGATGTATACATGTGATTAGGAATATCTGTGAGAGGGGAGAAGGGTCTTTGTACTTAAATAAGTGAAAAAAACCTCGTCAGAAAAAAAACAGCAACAAAACTAGGGAGAGGAGATAAAAACCAGTACAGTTTGAAAGCAGATTCCCTTATTTAACCCACTTGGGAGAGCTCCTCAAGGAGCAGAGATCAGCTAAGCAACTGCCATTATTGTGGAAAGGTCTGGAGATACACAGCATGAGGGGACAAAGAATGAAATATCAGCTTGTTTGACCTTGGTAACTATTGCAATTGATAAGATCAAATGCGAAAGCCTTGCACATAATAAAGAGTCTAAAAGAAAAGCCATGCCTGTTTATTTCAGAGTTTTTATCCTACTGTCCATGATACTGTAAGGAAAATCTGGTTGAAATCCTACCTCTAGGTTGAATTGCCACTTCCCAGGGAAAAACCTACCAGAAAGGAGTACGGATGCTCACATCAATCCCTTCGCATCTTCATTCATGGATGCAAAGGGATTGATGAACCCTTTTCTCCCACATGCAACAATATCCCTCTTGCTTAACTCCGGACACTCCTGCATACTGGGAGAATATTGGGAAGACATATCCATAAGTATGCAGACTATACATTTCTGTGGCTGTCTTGGTTTCTTGTGAGGGTGGAGGTATCAATCCAATCTTTTCCTAAGAATTTCTAAGATGAAGCTCGTTTCCTCTAATTCCTGCAAGTGGTCAATCCACTCCTGCTACAAACTGCACAATCTTCACACCCTTCCCCAGTCTAGGACCTGGATTCAAGTGACACCTTCCATGGTGTCTAAAGGAAGGGTAGGAGGGGTGAATTTTCTCCTACCCTACAGAATAAGGAACTATCAGCAGACTCCCTGGCCAATTCCAGATGAGTGTGGACATTTGATTCCCTGGGGAGAAGTAGCAGCAGCATACCTTGTGGTGCTGCTACTTATCCCTGGGGAACACCTGTGCCATGTGTGCTCTGGCATGCAGCTGGTTACCCTGGGTGGGGTAGATGAGGATGGGGCCAGCAACTGTGCTGGCCCAGCTGCCTTACCTGGGGTCCTGGGGGTGGGGGAAGCTTCAGCCATGGTGCTTCTGCAGCTGGTAGCCTGGCCAGCAGCCCGACCATGGCTCTGGCCGGCCAGGCTCCAGTTTTGGACGGCGTGTGCTGCTGCCATTTGCGCCACCCCACTTTTTTTCCATGTGGGATTTTTGAACCCTGGGGTTTCCCAGGGTCAGCCCCCCCCCCCCCCCCCCCCACACACACACACTCTGCAAGGTAGCAGTTTGGAGAATGCATGGTTTGCAGTGTGTGGTGCTGCAGATGGTTGTGCAGCACTACATACTGCACAGCCATGCTCATCTGGATATGGCCCCATCCTATCTTTGTAGATTCTTATATGCTACCCATCAGACACAAACCAGAGCTTCTATTGAATTCAGTGGGACTCCACATGTAATTTACTTGCATAAATAAATGCTTCCTGTACTAAATGACAAAGGTGTCATAGAAAATAAACAGGATACGTTTCAATACTGACAAGTGCAGGGTGCTGCACTT
>NW_017728886.1:119527508-119548230 GCF_001723895.1 Crocodylus porosus
ATCTGGAACCAACTTCCAAGGGAAGTGGTGCTGGCTCCTACCCTGGGGGTCTTTAAGAAGAGGCTTGATGCCTACCTAGCTGGACTCATTTGAGTCCAGTTTTTCTCCCGCCCAGGCAGGGGATCGGACTTGAAGATCTACTATATCCCTTCTGACCCGACTTCTATGATTCTATGAAAATGATAGCATATGATCATATAACTGAGGACTCCACTGAAATGCATATGGAAGAGGGTAGTGAGGTAAGATTGAATGAGCAGTGTAAGGAAGCTTCAACATTCCCTACTTTTTAGTGATTAGCTTTATTCTCTTAACAGTCTAATATTCAATAAAGCATATTAGTTGTGCAAGGGACATTTTATTTCTGGAAGGCAACAGATTTAAGAATCTGCAGTTGTGTCATTTTGCCACATTTAAGTTAATGAATGTACAGTTCCAAGGTCTCATTTTCTTTTTATGTGTTTTCTGATGATTAAAAATCCTTGGTTTACTATGTACCATGTGGTTTAAATAGGTGCCTGAGAATTTCACACTTCTTTTCAGAGCTGAAACACACTTTGACCTCTATGAAGAGATTGCAAAAAACTCAGCATCTGGAGTTTACCTTCAGCAGGTTTCTGTCAACCGTGCCTTTATTAAGAGATCTGCTTTCACAAGACATATTGTTATCATTGTCACAGTCCTAGTGATGTGCAAAAAATGCATAGAGCCACAGACAAGAACCTAGTTTAAGAGGTATAAGGTAACAGTGTTGTACACAGTCCTCATTTCAGGTAATGAATACTGTGCAGCTTCCATATTGGGTTATCTTTGTTCCCTGTTCAGATGTGCTGTGCCCCAGATGTATTTTCTGTAATACTGAATCACAAAAATCCCCACCAATTTACTAAAATAATGTTAGTATCTTATCTGAACCTGGTGTATGCATGAGCAAATCACAATTTCTTTTACTTCAGTTATTAGAAGATACTTGGCATATTCTCATTAAGAATCACATTGTAATTCATGGATTGTGAACATTTCTGTGCAAATATCTGTTACTCAAAATCTAAGTCCTTTTGATTGGTTGTAAATGGTTACATAAGCAGTATGTTGATGTTTTGGTCCCTAATTGGCTGAATGCACTTTATAATTTGTGAGAAGGGCACTTTATAATGAGGGAGCCAATGAAACACTGAATATATTAAATAAAAATAGCAGGTAAGCATCATCATAGATTTTTTAGACAACACTGGACCTTTTCCTTTGGTATTCACATAGACCTTGTCTGAGGCATCACACCTAGAAAAAACTGGCCTACTAGAAAATTTACTGACTGGATTCAATATCTAATTTTTATTTTTTGGATTGAGTTCACACACAAGGTAATTCTTCATGTGCAATCATGCTTGCAAAGCTGAATTCAAAGCATGTTTGATTTATTTGGTTGCCTGAACTCTGGCGTAGAGAAAAGGACTTTGGAAATCCCATGCCCCTGCTGTTTTAAGTAGGTTCAGGGTGAACGATTTATATGTACACTACAAGTGAATAATAGAGCATAAAACATTGCAATCTGCCCTTTGTGGACCATATCAGTACTAACATTACTGTAGAGTATGCATACCAAGGAGGGGCAAGTGTAAATTCACTATTGGTGCAATTAGACACTGGCACATTTTCAAACTATTAGCCCAGTACTCATTTGTTCCTTAAAACTGTCTGTATTTGTGGCCTGCCATCATCCAGTTCCTCTAAGAATTTCTTTGGGAGTCACCCTGTGTGTGTGAGACCCTGGTGGCTTTCAGCAAAAGAGTTTGGAGAATATGAGCGTTCTGGTCTGTACCCCCATTGCGATGGCTCACAGATGTGGGCTCCTTCCCTCATGTCCAAGCAGAGCAGTTGGCCAAGGAACCCTAGAATCACAAAGATTCCCTGGGAATAGGGTTATTTCCAATCATTCACCACTGAGAAGAACCAAACCAACAAACTCCATACTCTTAGGCTGTTTGAACAATTCCCACCAGGGGACAGACTCTTCATTTACTGTTCTCTCAATCTTAGGGCAAAGAGGAAGCACTTTTTACACATCAACTGTGACAGGGTCTGGAAGTCAATAACATGAAAGATTATTCTTTTTACAGCATCTTCAAGTTTCTCACAAGGCATCTGGTCTTCTACTTCTGGTCTTTCAACAGCCCATGTATCTAACATTGTGGGAAGGGAATGGGGTCCCATGTCACGCTCTTTGTTGCCAAATACTTTTACTCTTTGTTTCCATCTGTCACTCACATAGAGAGAGGGGTTATGTTGACAGGAGCTGGTTTTTTCATGGACAGTGCTTTAGGAGCTGTGGGAAGAGCAGTGCCATCAACCAAAGGAACTAAAACAGGTCTCTGCATCTCAAGCTCCAGTGGATGCACTGGAAGCACATACTGAAGGAGAGAAACAGGCCTTTATCTTGGCAGGTGTGGAATACTCTGGCTCTGATCCAGCAAACCACTTTCACACACGCTTAATTTAAATATAAGTAGTGCTACTGAAGTCAATGTTAATGATAATGATGACCCTAATTCTGGTCATATTACCCTCCTGAGTCTAATTGCATGATTGTGTCAAGTAGAATTTGATCCAGTTTTAGAATGAAGGTGTGATGTAGAAATACAAGAGCAATTTAGTGGAGGGATGACAGAGCTAAATTTAAACTAACCTGCTCAGGTCCCTGTAAAGGCTATGACCTAGCTTGGGGACAGTCTAGTGAGTGCAGCACAGAGCTGTTTCTGAGCTGCCAAACCTACCTGAGAAGCAGAGTAAATTACTCCACCCTCAGCTCACAGGCCTCTGTGACTAGACTGGTACCCATCCACGAACCAGGTCTCTTAAAAGTAGCTCAGCATGTCTGCACTGCACCACACTTGGGTTTTCACAGGGAGATTATCCTTTCAGAAAAGAACAATATCTATTATTACTGGTATATATTCAGGGATAGATCCAGTGGAGGTGCAATGGTGCAGTTACACCCCATTTTAATTTCTCCTTCATCCACACTTTAAAATGAACTGGGAGGAGCAGCAACATTTTTATTCAGGCAGTCCTGTTAGAATCAAATGGCCCATTATCATCTCCCTGATTCCTGCTAATCTCTTACCACTCTACAGGTGTTAGCAACCTTCTATCCTTGTTAATATTCTTGTTTCATTATTCAGACTATTCTTTCTTCTGCAATCTTGCTGTATCTTTGCAGACTGTTTTTAGGTCTATCTAAAAACCTTAAATTAGGTATGGTAATATTAACTCAGGTGTAAAAATGCTAACAATGAAGTACTGGAGGCTTTGCCAAGATGCTCTAGAAGGCTATTTTTTGTTTTATGCATCTGAATAAAAGAGGTACACTTACCCATAATGACTACAAGACTAATGATACATTGGCCTTTGACTATTTTTGCCCAGTTATGTTTTTTAAACTTTATATATAATCTAGCAAATTAGTGCACATTCCAATAGTTGTGTTTGTTTTTTGCTTTGACTTTTAACTAAATAATACAGTGCTAGCCCTCTACCATATTACTGAAACATCTAGTTTCTTTTTAACTAGAGAAAAAATATGTTACATCAAATTTGATTATGTGCCACACCATCTGCACCTCTCTTTTCAAAATCCTAGCTCTACCCATGTATATATTTTCATATTAATGCAAAAAGCCCAATCTGAAAGAGAGAGACCTCATTTAGCTAAGCAGTGGACAAATATAATGAAAAATGTCACTTGCTTCAATAATTTCTGGATAAAATAGATTATGATCTAAGTGTAAGACGGGATAAGATAAAGGAGTATAATAAATAAGGGAGGACAAGGTAAACTGGTATGATTAGCATAAGCAGATATAACAAAATTCTGTCTCTGTGAACCCGCAGCCCTGAAAAGCAAAAACTCTGGTTTGTATTCCCAGCTCCACAGTGGACTTATTTTGTCATCTTGATGATGTCTCTGACTGTTGCTGTCCACTAATTTTAATTTACCTATCTGTAAAGTGAGTGCAATAATACTCAGACCTCGAGTTTACATGAGGCTTCATTAATTAATGATTGTAAAGTGCTTTTAGATGCTTATCTGAAAGATGCTATATATTAGGGCTTCATAGTATATTTTATTATCAAGTGATAAAAATCTATGAGCAACAAAAATAATAGCATCTGCAACAGCATCAATTTCATATCTAATTAAAGGTAAGTCAAGTGAAACAATGAGGTAGAAATAATCCTCTACTGCTTAATAGAGTAAAAAAAAATCACAAATCTGGGAAACCATATTTCAGTGTTTACTCTAATCACTTGAGTCATTCTTAAGTACAACATTGCTATTATGCTCCTTACGTATTGTTTTGACATACATGTACAGTTCCTTGCAATACGCTGGAAAATCTCTCATGGAGTAAATTGAAGAATCTAAATAAATAGAAATAGGTTCTAGGGAATTAAGCAAATTGTTTTTCCCCCCATTTTAGGATAAATTCTCTGTTTTTATTTTTGTAAAATACTTCCTTAGAAGATTTGCAGTGAAGATAAGATAAAACTTTTCTAATCTTACAGCTAATTTATTGTGTAGTAGTTGACGTATTGTTGATAAAAATGAAAATAGAAAAAAACAAAATAATACCCTTATTTAACCATTTCACAAATTTTAATTCTACAGGCAGTCCTTGCACTTACAGCAGGTTACATTCCTGGAAAAGGCGCTGTAAGTCGAAACAATGTAAATTGAATCTGATTCTCCCATAGAAACAATGTTATAATAGGGGGTTATGTTCCTGACAAAGGGCCTGATGCCCAACTTCTTATAGAAATTATCATAAACACAGCCGCCAGGGTGCAGCTGGGACCTGCCCACCCCAGGAGTGATTCCCATGGCCTGTCCCACCCCACAGGCAGTGCTTCCAGCCCCGTGAGCCCATGCCAAGTGGCTGGGTGCAATGCCTGTTACCGTCACTAGAGCACTGCCTTTTCCTTTTATCAGCCATTTTTAAGGACTGAATATATAAAGAAGCTTAACATACACTAAGAATACAAGAAACTTACGCGCCAGAGCACATCAGGAAGCAGATTGACTGTGTGCCGCCTGAGTTGCCGTTATGCCGTAAGTGCGAGGATCCAGCACCATAAGTAAATGGCAGAGCACCTCAAGTACAAATCACTGTAAGTCGAGGACTGCCTGTATTTATTTTCATCTTTTCAACTGCATGAAAACAAACAAGCTCTGACTATTAAAAGAGACATAAATAAGCAGCTCACCGTTAAAAAGCGTAACAATATACCCTTATTCAGGGCTACCTCTTCCCAGATACTCATCATGCTAATGTCTGAAAGAATGTATCTGTTGAATATATCAGTATTGAATGTGAAAGTATGCCCAGAAGCCCATTCCTGGGATCTGGAACTCATGAATTAATGGCTAGTAAATGTTTCATTAAGGCAGGCAAATAGTATTGAAGTTTAAGGAAGGGTACTATTTTACCTGACATGCAGAAGCTCATCACACTAACAGGGGTGGCTGCCTGATTCACATTAGCCAATCAGATATTTAGGACGTAGGGCCCAATCCTGTAAATAGATCAGCCTGCTTGGGGTTTTAGTCCTTCAGAGCATGCCAGCAGATTTCAGAGGGATTTCAGAAAAAAAAGAACTGGGATGTAAGAAGCTGATGGTAAGATGATAAGATGAGACCTACTTCTCTTTTCCATGTGCCTTTTATATTTTGGATAAAACAACATTTCCCTTTACATATATGTCTTTGGACATTCTCATACACTACTACCTCTATTACCTTTATATCATTGTTGTTCCTCACAACGTAGCATTTATAGAGGCAGGATCTTGGCTGCTGGATAAACTGAATAAATAATAGAGTAATACTTCTGATTTGTAACATCTCAAAAGACTGTTCTTGTTGATATCTGTACATGTTATCATTGTGGTTCATGCTTCAGATTGTGTCATTAATTAATGTATTACCAACATCCACTGAATGAATATGATCATTTGGGTTTCTCCCCCTTCCGCATCTGCAAATGGAAAAAAACAAAGTCAGTACATTCTTATATTTAGTAGCCAGGCATTGATATCATTTAGGAAAGATGCAAACTCAACTGTTTAGTGATAATAGAATTTTTTATCAGACTATACCCATTTTTACAAGCTAAAATGACATGATCTTGTCAAATAATACCTGAAAATGTCCATAATGCACCTTCTGTTAAAATTCATGGGATTTACAAGGTCAACAGCCCATCTGCACATGAGAAGCATTTCAATTATTTTGTAACCCATTAAATATTGCAGATTTTTAAGATGCCCTTTCCTCTCAATAAGCTGTTATTTCTCTCCTCAAATAAAGATGAAGGGCAACACATCTGGAAATTAGGATTTAATTATTGTTTAAATCCTGGGAGGGGGACCATATTTCTACTTATAGTCTAATTACTGGGTGGAATTTTGAGTAGAACTTACAAATAGTTATCCACAGACAAACACAAATACACTTAAATATAATTTGCTTTACCTAACAAGTAAATTTGCCTTGCAACAGGAGAGAAATTAAATAGCTCTCTAGAGGGACAATGGCCTGTCCTGAATGCAGGGACCTTGTGGAATAGATGGCCAGGCTAGCTTTGGTATTTAACTTTTCCTGAAGGCTTAGTTTAAGGGATATGCTGTGGCAAGGTAGGAATAAAACAGAAGTCAGACAACTAGCTTGCAATCTTGATTCCAGACATTTGTCTTCAAGCTATACCCTTTCATTGGCAGGGTGGACTTTCCCTTGGGGGAACTGTGTACTTGTCTTTTGGGCTACTGACAGACATTCAGTTAAAGGTGTGATGCAATCTGATCCATAATCATAACAATCAAACTTTCTAACATGCCATGTGGTATGGTTGGAGGCGCAATTGTGGAATCGAGGATCAGATCCCAATTGTACCCTATTGCCAGTGCAGGGGGAACCCAAGATCATAATCCTGGACTCCTTCTGCACTAGCAAGCACCAGCCAGTTCACTGCCACTTCCAGCTGTGGAGGCTCACTGAAGCAATGGGCTCTGATGTTTTCCCAGTTGCTGAAGTGCACTGGAGCCCTTCAAGTCTCTGGTGTGCTTCTGAGGCTCAGAGCAGCCACATGTTGTGCCCATATGATAAAACCCCCCCACAAATTATTAGACATATTTTGTGTCTCTGGTTTATGTCTTGTTTTATTGCAACATTAAATGCATGATCTATGGCCAGGTTACTACTTAATACATGAATCACTGGTTAATCACGTCTTAAGGGTAATATCTGCCAAAGGCCTTGGATGGCATTGTTGGCCTTTCCAGAACAGATGAGGGGAGAGATGCAAATGGCTTATGGAGAAGGGAGTTTGTAGGAAAAACAGAACAGTAGCTCCCTTGCTCCTGGGAACCAGTGGGCCAATCATGATGCAAGACTTCCAAGAGATCCTGGAGCGGCCATTTGTCTTTGCACTAATCTCATAAGGCGGCTCTTCCAAAAGGCATGGTTGAGCTTGCTTTTGGCTGAGGAAAGTCCTGCTGCTGCATTTGACTTTCTTTGGGGAAAAAAGGTATATTTTAAAGGCATAGGCAGTCCTCAGACTTACAAAACAATTGGTTCCTGAAAACCACATCTTAAGTGGAAACGTTGTAACTTGGAACCAATTTTCTCATAGGAAACAATGTTATAAATGGGGGATTGGTTCCTGAACCAAGGCCCGATACCCTGTTTTCACGAAAATACGCCAGAATTTTGTATGTTATCAATGTGTTTATATTGTAAATAGCAATCATGTTGATTTGGAAGGACTTCTTTGAGGTGACTTTGCTAGACTTTTTGAAAGGCTCTTGGTTGGAGTTTTTGAAGGGTTCTTGGCTGGAGTCTTTTCAGGAGTCTTGTCTGCAGGTTTTTCTGAAGTCTTGTCTGCTTTCTTAAAGGAAGTGTCCAAGGAAGTTTGGACAGAAGCTCTCCAGGGAGATGAGTGACGCAGCAAACTTGCTCACTGGTATGGTGTTGTATTGGATCAAGCATTGTAAAGTTGAAACTGATGTCATAAAGTTGAAACAGGGTGTCACTTTATAAATATTGTAAGTGCAAAATGATGTAACTCAAAATGTTGTAAGTCGAGGACTGCCTATATTGATTTTTTTAAAAAAGCAATGTTAAAAAACTGGACAGAAGTCTAAAGGTGACTCTTCCTTTCTCCAAATACTTAATGAGAAGTTGGGATTTGGCCCTTGTGAGAGCAGGTCATTCTTTACATGTATGGTGCTGTTTTAAGAACAGCCTGCTCCAAAGGCTGAAGATTCCCGTTTCCAGAGATCTGTCCCATGCTTGAATTAAAATATCCATGGTGGCCATAAAGAGGCTCCACAGAACCATGGTAAGCCTCTTAAGATGCTATTAATCCCTTTGGCCACTGATTCAAATCAGCCTCAGGCCTGCAGTCATCGAAAGCAACTGCAGCATTATAATTCAGTTACTGACCTGAGGTTTTCTGGCTATTCTGTTACCAGCCTGAGGTTTCCTGGCTAATGGTAGTCTCTGGAAACGCTCTAAAAAACCCAGCTGGGTTCTGATGGAAATCAAATTCCATGGAGTGCTTTACCCTTCTGTACCTCAGTTTTCCTATTGGAAAAGTCAGGATGACAATGCTTATCCACCTTTATAAATAGCGTGAAGATCTGAGCTAAATAAAATCCCGTGGTATGCACTTACATTATTAATTGCTAATTTACTAATGAGATAAGATGCATCAGTGGATCTCCATTGGGGGTTTCCCTTGCCTATGTTGTACTAGTTCTATCAGAAATGAAGGACTTCAGCTTCCCTTTCCATCCCTCTAACACTTGTCATAACTTTTAAATGTATTTTAGAAAAGATACTGCAAGAAGGCACTGTTCTTGTTATTATGATGATGATATATTATATGCATAACTTCAGCAGCATGTGAACAGCAGCCAGCCACATTGGAGCTGCAGACAGAGATCACTGGAAATATCCAGGCTGAGGAGTGAGGCATTACCAGCGTTGACAGTGGCATCTGCTGTAAGTTCGTGGAAAGTTTGAGATCACAGGAGTCACCTGACCAGTGGAGCCCTGGTCACTCTGGAGCTGGGGATGCACTCAGATTGAGCCAGAGGAAGAGCCATCTGCCAGGACCCTCACCTATGTGCATCCCCCATTCCTTCCATCCATCCACCCTTCCATCTGTCCATCCATGCACCTCCTCATAGCTGGACTTTCGCCCACCTGTGGATGCTGAGACCCAACAGGCAGTACCATGGAAGAGCCCATCCTCTCCTCTTTCAGTACCCAGCCCTGATCACACAACTGGGGCCACATGGAGGGATTTTATCACCATCTGGGATGAGCAGGAGACTCAGGACCAGCTCCACAAATGGCACTGCAAGAGTCATGTATTCAAGTACATTGCCCAACAGATGCAAGAACAGGGCCAAAACAGGGACTGGGTGCAGTTGCAAGCCAAGACAAAATGGATGACAGTCCAAGACAAATGCATGCATGACACCAATAAAAAGACCAGAAGTAGAAGGCATTCCATCTCTTCTGTGAGGAGCTATCTCACTTCCTCACCACTGACAGAGCCATCACCACCCCACACATGTATGGCATTATGAGCAGGAAGGAGTTGTCAGCAGGAGGTGGTTCAGGAAAGCCCTGGTGTGATGAGACAACCAGATGCCCAGGAGCAGGTTCCCAGGGGCTGCACTGCACTGAACAAGGTCTGCTGCTGGTGGTGGTCCCTGAGAATATTGAAAGATGTAGTAGCAGAGGTACACCTGATGGACCTGAGCTCCTTGTCATCTTCTTGGGCATGGTTGAGTATGTAGACCAAAATGTGCAGGAGCAGAAGGAAAGCTGGATAGAGAGCAGTGGCATAGCTGCTTTCCCTGAAGAGGTGTAGGAGGGTCAACAGAGAAAACTTATCATAGCTACCTTGCCATCTCCAACTGGGTGCCCAGGAAACTGCTGGGATGGTCTTAAACAACTGCCCATATACTTCTTGCTATCAGCAAAAGTTGCTACTTCACACAAAGGCTCTGTGTGTCCTGTGTCAAACTGCAGAAATACTACCTGTGTGAAGGAGTACAGTATGTGGAGGATATGATGACATCTCAGGGCTAGGGGTAGGGGTGCACAGCTGCATGGCTTATAGGAGATGTCAGAAACAGGCATTGAAGAAAGGAGGAGATGCTGCAGGCTTTTGTCATTGCCTCTAAGTGCCTGCCCATGAATGTGGCTTGGTGCATGTGGAAGGTCTGGACTCACAATTTGTCATTCCAGGTGTCCAGAACAAGCCACTCCCACTAGTTGAGGCTGATGACATGAGCCCAGAACTGGTGTTTGACAGCCTGGAGGTGGTGCCAGAGCACCCCAGCATTCATAGCATCCTGGGTGACCTCATCCTCTTTGATCACATGGAAGTCAGTAGCACAAGCCAAGATGCTTGGTGGCTGCATGGCATAGTAGGTGACCTCTTACGAAATGGCCAGTTGCCAGTTCCTGGGCATGGTCCAGGTCCATGTCCAGTTGGCCACGTATGTCTTGCACCCTACAGTGAGAGTCAGTCAGGACTGCAAGCAGGATGCACTACTGCTTTTGGGTCTGTGGTCTTTGGTGTAGGTGGTGGGGCACCATGGGGAGGTGTGGGCAGGCCAGGAAATTGAGGCATGTGCAACGAAGGGTACTCATTCTGGGGCTCTTCTGGAAGCCTTTGAGTGGGATGTAGAATAAGTTCCATGGTGAGGGAGAGCAGGGGCTGGGGGGATGGTTGCCAGCACCCAGCAGCCAATCAGGGGTGGCCCAGGTGCTTGGCTGTGCTCCCCGGTCTCAAGCAACCTGAGGAGCCCACAGGACACCCTGAGAAGCATGCAGGAATGTCCCCTACCTGTGGGACTCCACCACTGCAGGCTGCCTGCATGCCCCACCCACCTTGCAATGGCAAATGTGTATACTGTTCACTCTCAGTCTAAACTAGGTCACTAAGAGAAAACTGTGTAACTTGGATTAATGTCTCCCCTGGCTTTTTGAACATCTGTACATGGTGTGTATGTCCAAAAGGCTCATTTAGTATTGACATTTATGAAAATGAAGTTACTGGGCCTGGTGCAAAAGTGTATTAGTCCAGTATAATTACATAGAGTAAGACAGTGGTGAATCTGGCCAGCTGTCTAGAATTGGCCAAATGAAAAAAACAAGCTTTCCTTGTTAGAGTGATGGGGAAAGACCATCACCTGAATTACATGAAACATATTATCTGACTATCACTGACTATGGTAAAGGAACAAACATATTTATTCAAAAATCAAATTAAAAAAATTATGAAAAATTCCAAACATCTTCATATATATTAATAGTGAATAAATTGACTGGCTATGATACTGAAAGCAAGTGGCATGTTATAAATACCCAGTAGTATTGCATGAGCCAAAGAATGGCACTTTCAGAAATGAAATTACTATAGCATCCAGAAGGCTGGGTGGCTAGCACATCAGTGCTACTCCCATCACCACCATCTCTGACATCACTCCAATTCCAACTGGAATGACTGTTTTGTGGTGGGCCAGTAATGGATTTGTATGTCTCAGTCCAGCTTTTTTCATGATTCAGTTTTAATCAACGTCCTTCAGAAAGCTGGCTGATGTTGCCATACAACACAAGCAATGGACTGAGAGATAAAAAAAAAAATACTATGCTATACAAGCAATGCTGAGTTGCTGGGTTATTTGTAAGATATGTTCTAATGCAGTGGAGGCCAACCTTTTTTGGAAGACAAGCCACAAACTAATTCTGCACCCTCCATGGGTGCCACTCCAAATCCCTTTCCCCTGCTGAATCTGCTGCTTTGCTTTTTCACTCTCTGCTCTGTCTGCCTCTGATTCCCTCTGTGATGTGCCACACACAGAGGCTGCCCGAACACTTGTAGCAGTGGTGATGTGTAGGGGGTGCACGGGGGTGAGAGCGCCAGTGCACCCCCTGTCAGGCTGCGCTCCCTGTTGAGCTGGTGGGCAGGGGGGCAGACAGGAGCACCACTCACCTGTGAGCGCTGGCTGTGGGACTTCCGGAAGTGATGTGACTGCTTTTTGGTGAGTAAGATCAGCTGTGGGGGACCCCCCCCGGTCAGTGGGATTGGTTGCCAGGTCAGTGGGATTGGCAAGTGGGGGACCCCCCTCAGTCAGTGGGATCGCCTGCCAGGCGACACTCCCCTCCAGTCGCTGACTCAAGAGGCACCAGTTATTCATGACTTGTGGCACAATAGCCATATGCTGGCCACCCCTTTCCTAATGGATAATTTGACATTAGGGCAATATTTCTGGGAGATATTATAAACTGTGCTATTGCAGGATAAGTGACCAGACTAGGCTAAGAGCAAGAGGAATGGAGGAAATCTGTTTTGATCCCAGGTCTCAATAAGAATTCTTTTGCTGAATTTAAACCCTTGAGTCAAAACCAGTATAGTGACAATTTGACTGGGAAGAATTAGAAACATTAAAAGTAAGCCTGTTTGGATAAGCTTTCCAGGGCAATTTTTTAAGTACGTGAGAGTCAAACAATTCAAATGAACTCCACATAAGTATTCAAACTTTTGTTGGCCACTCATCTAAACTTCGCATCTTTGAGGCTAGAATACAGTAGGTTAATTCATGTGCCTCTAGACTGAACTGCACACACTGCTGTTATGAAATGAACATAAGGCAACTGAAGAACAAATGGAAAACTTTGGTGAAGTGGTATGATGTTAGTGTGTGATCAAGGTTTATAAAATGCTTTTACTCTACAGATGCAAGCAGTAAAGCAAGCTGTTCATAGAAAATATTTTTCTCCCATCATTTCCAATGTGTTACTTTAGTCTCCCAATTTTTGAAAATATGTTGGTAATAATGTGAGGCTGTGAATAAATTAACTATAGAAAAATAAGCCAGGAAAAACTGTTCAGTGAACTTTCTACGAAAGCTTTGCATGATATTTATGCATGGCAGATCGCAAGATTGCTACAGTCATCAAGAAACATTGAAGAACTGCCAACAGTGAGCATACAGAATTCAGCAGTATAAATGCACAAAAACGCGTGCTGTGAAGGTTTATTAAACTTTAAACAAGTTTAGTGGTAATTCTAAATCACATTTATTTTGATCATTTCTGTGTCATGCTCCTATGAATATCCATGGCACCATCTTTTTAAAGGAAGCTTTATTATACATATTTGCTATGTTAGAAATGCATGACATAATAAAGCCAAAATTCTGCTCCAGAATGTATCCATGCAGAGTCTATTGCCATCATCTTTCCACCTCTGGGCCTGAGCTGAAAAGATCTCAGCTTTCTGGACTTTAGGGGAGAGCGTGGGAAAGAGGTTAAAGTCCCTGGAGTCCTCCCAGGATCTTAGGTGACACCATCTAAGGGCATATTGGCTTCCTTAGCGAAGTAGATTATCTCATGAAAAAGAACATGTCCTTAGTTGCACATATATGTAATATTCTGGGCTTGGCCTGCCTGTAAGAAATCCTGAGGGAGAAATATTTTCAAAGCCAGACTTGATATTTAAAACCAACATGTTTACATTGAAAACCAATCCAGGGGGGCAATCTGGGGTGAAGTCCTGGGACCCCCTGAAACCAGGAGCAGCTTGTTGCTTACAACAACAAAGTCAGCATTTCATCAAGGAAGCTTTCCATGGACTTTAGTCAATATTAGCTCAGTGTCTGTATCTATGAAAAGGTATTTCTATTGGTCTATGGTCTGCAAATGATGCCAGACCCTATAGTATTGGCTTTATAAGTGCACCTGATTTATTTTCTCTTTTGGCAGAGGACTTCAGTATTATCTTAATGACAACTAGTTTTTTACTAGTGACTTCCACCTACTCAGATTTACTGGTTTCTGTACCCATCTAGCTTCATGTTCTTCTACATTTTCTAATGCTTACATTTTCTTGGCAATTCCCAAGGTCCAATTTCAATGCCCGAATTACAAGTGAAGGATGTGTACACACTAAAAATGACCTACCTGGACACATGATGAAATCATGGCTCCGGTGGAGTAAAAGGTACACTCTGATGGACTTTACTGAGGATGATATTTTGAAAGCTGATCTGCCCCGACCATGTTGCTGTTAATCTGTTTTAAGCACAAAACTTAGCATTTCCCTAACTAGGCATCAGGTAACATCACTGTGGGCTGCTGACTTAGGTGCCCCAACTCATAAAAGATGCTATGTGGAAAAAAATGTGGTTTTTAGATTAAAAAGTTAGTAGTAAAGCATGAGGAAGAAACCATGACACCTTCTGAAGCTTTGTTGTTTCATTTGGACTGGCTTGGAATGGAGTTCTTTACATATGGTTTACTACTGGTTGCTTATTTAAAACATAGATGAAACCTTCTGGCTTCTTTTCAAATGAAGAGGGAATGTTCTGGCATTCATTTTCAACCAATTCAATCTGGATCTCTTCAAGTGACAAGAGGTTGTCCAGCACTACACAATATGTTTTCAGTGAAAGTAATGCTTTTGTCAATGAGATTCAGCCCAATTTGACTGGAGCAAATAACTTTTAAAATGCAAACTGTTCACTCCCATGAATTTCACTAACAACAAAGGAGCATGGAAAACCTCTTCTTAAGGGAAACTGGGCTAGATCTTATTAGCAAAGCAAAAATTACATTATGAAGAGTCTCCATAGTTTAAGGACTTTATAGTCTATCTTATTTAGTATGTGAACTGCTTAAGATGAAGAAAAAATCTTTATATGCTAATGCTTTCTCCTACTTTTCAAATCAGATGGGCAGTGCCTTTGAAATCTTAAGCATGTGGGGTTTGAGCCATTTCTCATAATTAATACACAGGGTAAAAATGGAAGGCAATTCTGCTTTTCGCCAGCTTCTCATAGTGTTTCCTCCCTTTGCCTGCAACTTTAGATGGTAAACCTTGTGTTGACTGCTGTAAATCATGAACATTTTATTATTCATTTTCTGAAGAACTTTTTAAGATTGTATTTGTCATCAACCACTGAACTATCGCACGTTATTTTTGTGATTAAGTACCCTTGTGAACTAGCACATGTTACTAAAAGCCACTAGAGCATTTCAAAAGTACATAATTTGAAGACAAGATATAATAAGATAGTCACTCAACACAGGCTTTCACCCATTTAATTGGGAAATTTCCTTATTATGTAATTTATTTGAGTATTGAAGCCAAATTTCTTTCAAGTACAAGTTGTAAGGTAAGTAAAATGATAAAGTAGTAACAAAAACAAAGCACTTAAATCATTGTATTTAATAGCATTTCATCCAATGGTTAGACAGACTAAAAGTTTTTTATTAAATTTTTTTCCTAGAAATCATTTATCCTCTGAAAGTTTCTCAGTAATCATGGACTTGTTTCCTTATTCTAAACTCAAATGATAACAATTTGTAAATACATTATTATTTTTTTATCAACACAATGAATATGATGGCTCCTTCCATTTCATGACTTACCTCTGGTGAATTGCTTCCAAAGCACTCCTGTGGTCCTTTTCAAAATGGTTTTGCAAACTACCCAGTTAAACACAAGTTTAGCAAATAGTTCATGGTATTTTTATTAGGTCTTTTGACTTTTACAGAAATATTGTGATTGATAAATTTGCTCAATGCAGAAATAACAGGTACAAATTGGCCCATTAGATGCCAATACCTCGTAAAAACAATATACTTTTTGTGAATATCAGTGTCACGGAGTCACGTAAGGGCCCCATGACTGTGAGGGTGATTGACAGAGCTGCCAATCACCCAGACAGCTCAGGTGCTGGTTACCAGGGCGACCAGGCAGGTCAGGTGGCCAGAAGGGGGCAGTTACAAGCCCCAGACAGGCTTGGAGTTTGTTATGAGCAGGAGGCTCTATTGTTTGGGTTGCAGCCATCAGGCTTGAGTTTATGTTACAGTTAAACCGGAGGACCGGGTGAGGCTGTAGGGGAGTGAAGAGGCCTCAGTGGGGCTCCCCAACAGCCTGGGGGTTCCTGGTGCCCAGCTAGGGCACAGTGCCAGAGGGGCACTATTGTTTGTGCCAGGGGGGTGCGGTTTGCGCCGGCAAGGCGCGGCGAGAGGGGTCAGAGACCCCAGCCCATACGGGTGGTGTTTGCCCAGTGGGGCAACACCGGCCCAGTGCCAGAGGGGCACTATTGTTTGTGCCAGAGGGGCACTATTGTTTGTACCAGAGGGGCGCGGTTTGCACTGGCGAGGCGCGGCAAGAGGGGTCAGAGACCCCAGCCCATACGGGCGGCGTTTGCCCAGTGGGGGCAAAAGCGGCCCAGTGCCAGAGGGGCACTATTGTTTGTACCAGAGGGGCGCGGTTTGCACCGGCAAGGCGCAGCAAGAGGGGTCAGAGACCCCAGCCCATACGGGCGGCGTTTGCCCAGTGGGGGCAACACCGGCCCAGTGCCAGAGGGGCACTATTGTTTGTACCAGAGGGGCGCGGTTTGCACCGGCAAGGCGCAGCAAGAGGGGTCAGAGACCCCAGCCCATACGGGCGGCGTTTGCCCAGTGGGGGCAACACCGGCCCAGTGCCAGAGGGGCACTATTGTTTGTGCCAGAGGAGCGCGGTTTGCACCGGAGAGGCGCGGCGAGGATTCGAGGGTGCCCAGTCCACCCTAACGTGGCGGTAGGGGGCGCTAGGGAGTTCACGGCCGCTCCTAGGCCCCACTCCCTCACAATCAGATATTTAGCTTCTCCTTTTGTTTTTTCTCAGATGCTCAAAATATTGTGTCAAAATATTCATAACTGACTTCTTTAGCAAATTAGTATTTTGTAATATTTTATGGTGGTGAATGATATTTAATTGGTGAAACATTTTTGAAAACTTTAAATTATCTAAATATCACATCTAACTAATTGTGACTGAGAGCTAGTGTAGGTCAGTACACAATATGGTGGGTGGTATTAGAAAAAGAGAATCAGGTGTCTGGAAAGATGTATTTGGGGGACAATAGATTAAAAATGTATGTCTAAGAGGATAGCTCCTATACTCCTAAGCAACTGTCTCTGGCTTAAAATAAGCGAGAATACTGCCTCCCCTGGATGTTTTATACATCTCTGTTTCTTATAATGCTGTTTGTTTTACGCATTACTTACTTACCAAGACTTGGATTATGTTCTTAAATCTGCCACACTGTTGTTGTGATGTCAAGTAACTTAGTATAAAGTTTTAAAACTAGGATGCCCAAAGATACATTCCAAAATTAGACTAGACTACTGGGAAGAGAAACCATCAAAACAGCCCTCATGCTGTTTTTTACAGCTGCGCCGAACTCTCTAACCCTAATGCATTGTTAAATGGTTTGCTTTCATATATATAGATGATAACAGTGACTTGGAAGCACAGGGAACAAGGCAAACTCTCAGCAAGCTCTGTGCCAGGGACAGTAACCATAAAGTTCAGGAGTTTGTAAAAACACTGCAGAAGAGAACCCTAACTTTGGTACTGTAACAAGATCCCAGCCAGGGGTGGACATGATGCCCCAGGAGCCCTCTCTGTGCAGACCAGCATAAGACAGCAAAGTTCATGAGGGCTATATCCCCTTCTCATCACCTGCCACACTGTGATGAAGTGATCCTTTCCAAAAAGGCAGGCTTCTCCAGGGCTTCCCAAGTCAGATCTCCTCACAAGTGCCAGTGTCATTGCTCATTGCCTTAAGGACCAGTTATGTGGACTCCATTCTCTCCAGTGCCCATGCCTTGCAGATCTTACCATCAATCAGTTCCTTGGGTCTTCAGCCCCAGTCTCAATCTAGTTGGCACTTGGCTGTATTCCTCTTTGCTCTCTCTCTCTCAGACCCTCCCTTAGGCCCTGGACTCTCTAGCCCCTTCTCTGCCCTGCTCCTGGGCTCTGGCCTTAATCCCAGATCATTGTCTTTCTTTGCCCTGCTCCCAGGCCTATTGGGACCTCCCTTCTCCCCTTAATCCCTTCCTCTAACCTCCAGAGTTACTTACCACAGCTCAGATATTAAACAGGAGCACTGCTGCAGCCCTATTTTGGGTTTTTTTTGCAAAAATAATTATATATGTGTGTGTGTATGTGTGTGTGTATATATATGTATTTCTAGCACAAGACTGTCCTGTGGCTGCTGCGGATCACCTGACAATCAACTAAACAGATCTGTCCAGGATCTAGAGTGCCTGACCACCTCAGGCCCTGGGGCTATATGCTTCAAGACCTACTCCCTTCTGGTCAGGTGACACTGATTTGCCACTGCCACACCTGCAGGCTGCTTCTTAGGCAGCCTGCCCTCTCTTAAAGGAGCAAGAGTACCAAGCTGCTTGTTACAGGTATTAACATGCCATCTGGTATAAGATATTTAACTGTTGCAGGGATCTTTAAAAAAATAACTTTTAGACAAATGGTACATGTAAAACAAATTCAGCTGCATATAAAGTTAGTGAAATATCCCTGGAGTACACTGGAAATCAAAATGAACAAGAAATAAAGGTGGGTAAGGAAGCTGGAGCAAATTCAAAGCAACCGTCTACAGCCAAGTAGAAGTATTGTGAAGGATGTAGAAATAGGGTTACCATATTTCCAGTTTCAAAAAACAGGACATCTGTCAAGAGGGGTGGGTAATATGATTGTAGGGGTAGGAGGGAAGTGACAGCTTCTCCCAGGACCAGCAGGCACCCCTCCCCTCCACACACCCCTGCTATACACACACATACACACACACACACACACACACACACACCACCCTTGGACAGTCCCTAAGCCCTGTCCTTTCAACCCCACCTCCCATAGACTTACCTGCATCCAGCTGCCAGGGCTGCTCCTGTTGGCTTGAAAATCATATTTAAAGGTTTGTTTCTTAGGAATTAGCTTATAGGTATAGATATATGCATTATAAGTGTAGCCCAGGTACATCCTTGGGGCATGCCCTGTCATCAGTTGGAAGGGATGGGTGGTCAGGTGAGAGTGCTGTGAGAGGGGTGTGTCATTGGAGGATAATTCCCTTTTCTCTATAAAGCCAGGCCAATACAAACTCTTAACTATATACAGATTTATTATTGTTTACTCAATAACAAAATAGCTATTCATATACAATACAATAAGAATATTTACAAATAGATAAGGATCATAAAAGAAACAAATATATATGATAACCACAGATAAATACACAACCAACTAAACACAAATAGCTATCAATAAATTCACACATCAACTAAACAACCCAACCTGAATCATCTTAATATCATTACAACACTGGTATATATAGATATAGATATATAAAACTCTCTCAAAATACAACTGGTTCCTACACAGGAGGCACAAGTCTTCCCTCCCTTCTCCACACACTCTATTGGGTGAGACCCTTCAGCATTCCCTCAGGGTGGAGAACCTGGCACTTCCCATGTTCCTGCTGGGGGGGTGGGGAGGGGGGACTTATTCCCCAGGAACTCACAAGCCCAAGGATCCATCTGGGAGGGATCTCCTGGAGTCATGGGTGCTCTGTTGTGCTGCCCTGGTCCCTGCCCCTCAGATCCTCCATTGAGGCCAGGACCACCTCATGTGGGTCCCAATGCCTGCTTTCACCTTCTGCCATTTGCTGGGGCTCAGGCCGCCTAGTGCGGGTTCTGAAACTCATACCTCTAGGCTCCTGTTGCATCCAGCTGGTGCCTCTGCATGCTTGGCCTCATGCCAGGGAAGTGGTTGCTAACCTGAGCAGTCCGGTGCTGCTCCAGGGTTTGGGACACCATGCACTGCCAAGTGAACCAGGTGGCCCACTGGTCCTCTGGGGCTGAAGGCTTGAGCTGCTTCTTGTGGCTCCCAAAGCCTGGGCTCCATGCACCGAAATGTGCATTGAGATGCCCAGCCACCTGCTGGAGTTGTAGGCTTCAGTCCCTGCTTGCAGCTCCCGAAGACTGGGCTCTTCCTGCATGCTGTCAAGAGCCTGAGTGGTCTTGCACCGCTCCCAAGGCTGCTCCTTTAGTGGCAGCTGCATGAGCCTGGGGCCTATTGTCTGCTGAGGAGGAGCTCCCTGGATTTTCTTGGCTTCACTCTTAAGTCCCTTGCCACATCTCCCCTCATGCCAGACATGCTGCTCTTTATATACTCTTCCCTGAAGTCTTCTGGACCCGACAGTGTTGCAGTCTACAATCACATCTGGGGAGCTTCTCTCTCCCTCCCCTCAGGAAAGGGGAATGGCTTCACTTCTCTTGCTGTCTCTTGATAGGTGGATGGGCTCTAGCAATCAAGCAGCAGATTCTCTAGCCTGGGACTCAACCCAAGCTCCAAAAGGTAAGCCAGCTACATAAGGGTTCAAGATGGGCAGCAGGGGTTAATTGGTATATAATGAGCTTGGGTCTTACACACAGAGTTCCATATAGACCCTGGAAGCAGACAAGCTTTCTAGCACAATAAGGCCAACAGATGAACACAGCCTGAGAACTGAGGGGGGCATGCCATAACACGAGATCACAGCCTTCAAGGCAGACAGGTTGTCCAACACAACAAGGACAACAAGGTTGCACCAGAGGAGAAAGCAAACCTCTTTAACCAATTCTTCACCTCCGTTTTCTTGTGCAGGGACCAGGACTTCCCCACCATGATGCAAGACGGACTTGAGGGTAACGCCTCCAGACCTCAGGTTGGGGAGGACCGGGTTAGAGAGCTTCTGGAGGGGCTGGACATGTTCAAATCAGTGGGTCCAGATGCTCTCCACCCCA
>NW_017728886.1:119550715-119552848 GCF_001723895.1 Crocodylus porosus
TAAGAACTACTTCACAGTCAGGGCGGCTAGGATCTGGAACCAACTTCCAAGGGAAGTGGTGCTGGCTCCTACCCTGGGGGTCTTTAAGAAGAGTCTTGATGCCTATCTGGCTGGAGACATTTGAGCCCAGTTTTTCTCGTGCCCAGGCAGGGGGTTGGATTTGAAGATCTACAAGGTCCCTTCCAACCCTACTTCTATGATTCTCTGATTCTATGAAACGTATCCTAGACAACAGCCTGGAAACCAGGGGAGTATGTACCATACCGTCCCATAACACAAGATAAGTGACACCAGCTACAAGGCCCCAGAGCAGCAGGGGAACCCGAGTCCCGGTTTTGGGGAAACAGGCCAAATTAGAAGAAGGTCTGGAAGGCTATGTGGATGTGTGACCACAAAGAGACAACCAACCAGAGATAGCCACAGATGTAGAGTCATCAGGAGTCATCAAGGGAGAAGGAGAATACAAAAGCAGAAACTGGAAAGTAACAAGAGTCTCTCTCTGTCCCTCTCTCGCTTTGGTCCCCCTTTCTCTTTCTTTTCATCTCTTCCCATTTCTCCTCCTTCTCCTCCCCGAGAGGGGTTCCCTGTCTCCATCCCCCAGGAAGGGTCCCCAAGGCCACATGGCCAACCCGTCTCATACACCCAACTGGAGTGGGGTTGTGGGCCTCAGGATCCCACCTCCAAAATACTGACATAACATGCTGACATCTGACACCTAAGAGACAGCCTCAGAGTGGAGCCTGCATCCTGACCAGATGTACTTTGATTCTGATGACAGCCCTAGGATTTGGTAGATATGCAGAAGTATTGTTTCTCTTTTGTTATCACTGTGTATCAATAAATTTGCCTCTTATTGAATGGAAAGGTTGGGTGGGGCAGGGGTTGGGTGGGTCCCCCTGCCCCAAACAAGGTATCTGGATCCTAAATCCAGAGCCAGCACCCCCACCACCCTGCCTGGCTGCATGCCAGCCAAGTGGATGTGCATGCGCAGTTGCACATGATGCCCCCTGCCTCCAATCGCTCTCCCACTGCTCCCCCCAGCCTCAAGCAGCTCCTTCCTAGGCAAGGTGGGAAGTGCCAGGAAAAACTTTGATGCTGAGCAGAGCAAAATCCTGGATATTTGTTGATAATTTAAAAAGATGCCTGGACTGCAATGGGAGGACCCAAAAAAAAGGATGTCTGGAAAACCCAGATGTATGGTTACCCTATGTAGAAACAGAGGGGCAAAGGCTAGCCTCCAACTGTACACTTCAAACATGCACCAGTTGCACAGACTGCATCATCAGACAGAAAAGCTGTTCAGGTGCAATAATGGAGAGCAGGATAAATAAGATATCAAGATACTTTTGAGACTTTCATAGAAGACATGGAGCCTGTTGACAGTGAACAAATGAATGGCACCAGCAAAGAGCAGCAGCAACAGACACTTACTTTGCTACAACAAAGGTAGGGGTGGATTCAGAGGGGGTGCAATCATATGGTTGCACACCCCCATTAGCTATGCTGCATGTGAACTCTTGGTGTGGGGAAGGCCAGAGCCCCTGCTCTTGCAGGGCTCTGGACCCAATGGGGCAAATGTTGTTACTGCTGCTGGCCACATCCATTTACCTGCTTCTGATTTCAGTATAGAGTAGAAAGGTGGAGAACAGCGATATTCATCCCATTCCTGGATCCACTACTAAAGAAAGTCACTATGGTCATGGCATCTTGACAAAGCTGTTTCCTAGAAAAGTTCATGCCCCTCTGAACCATTCAGGCTTTAAAATACTGCCCACCTCTATCTTATATGTAACTTCACATTAACAGTCCAGTTGCCAGTGGATAAATGCTCATGTCTCTAATATTTCCACTTTCACTACAATTAGCACTTTATTAGGTGGTCCCAGCAGAAAAACCAAGGAATGAATAGATATAAATGCTTAACAAGTCATTTATTCCCTTTAGTTTCATAGTTTCATAGTAGCTAGAGTCGGAAGGGACCTAAGTAGATCATCTAGTCCGACCCCCTGCCTTGGCAGGAAAGAGCACTGGGGTCAGATGGCCCCAGCAAGGTGCTCATCTAACTTCCTTTTAAAAATCCCCAGGCTAGCAGCCTGCACCACTTCCCCTGGAAGCCGGTTCCAGGCCCTAGCC
>NW_017728886.1:119554140-119563302 GCF_001723895.1 Crocodylus porosus
CCCGCCACCAGACCAATGCCAGCCTGCAAACAATAGCCCCCTAGCCCAGTCAAGACAGCTGCTCCAACCCCGCCCCCTATACCCTGCTCATCCTCCACCCTCATTCCCCCTCCACCCAAACTGATAACTTCTCTCCATTACTTTTCACAAAAATGCACTGCAGACAGACACTGATGGTTTCTGTTGTAAATAAGCAAAACAAATATAATGAAGAACAACCACTACATATTATGGATGATGCCAAAAACTAGCACTTTCAGGCAATTCTGTACAAGGACCGCCAGACCCGCTTCTCCATGTTGATACTGTCTAGTGCCATGGCTGCCTGCCCACATCTCTGCTGGCCACTGCTGCCGCTGCCACTGCCTCTTGCACTTTGTCAGCACACAACTGACTGAAAATCTTCCTCTGGGTCTCACAAATATTGTGCAGCATAAAGGCTGCCACTATAAAGGCTATGATGTTTTCTGGCTTCAGGTCATAGACCCACAGCAACTGTCCTGGTAGAAAAAACAATTTCAGTCGCCATATATATCAGATTAGTAATGCTTACAAAATGTTATATTTCTCCAACATTTGTCCTTAAGTTGTCCCATAGTTAAACTATGTACATTGATTATCTTTTCCCTGGTTCAGCCTGTTCTGACAATCTTCCACATCCATTGAAGTGCTCTATGTCTTGTTTCTTTCCTTAAGAGCCTTCATTTGATTAGGATTTTTCCTAATTGTAGACTATAGAACTACACAGCTAGAAGAAAATTAATCAAGATAGGCTAGGGACATGAGGTAACTGAAGAGCGATTCAGGCACACTTGGCTAACAGAAACAACACTGACCTTTTTTCAGGATCTGCTCCTTTGAGTTTAGCTGATCCAGGTCTGGACATTGTGGAATTGCAGATATGTCAAACATCAGGCTGACCAGAATTCACTTTGTTTTTGAACTTGAAGCAAAGAGCCTTGATATCATCATTTATAGAAAACAAGGAGGTAAGGAGAAAAATATTGCAACAGCACACACAATTTATGAACTCAGTAAAGGCCAAGTAAAGGTATATCTCTACATTAGTTATGCTGGTACCTATCTAACCGTATATATGTGCAAGACAAAGATTTACAGAAAGAGTATGGTAACATGCATGTAGTATGTGGGGAGGGGAAAATTATGGCTGTTATTATATTACAGTGACTTTTGGGAGTTCCAAATGAGATTATGGCCCCAGCAGGTTACCTAGTGTACAAACATGTGAAGAGACAGTCTCTGCATTGAAGAATTTACAATGTAAATAGACATGACAGGCACAGCTTGGGGAAATGATCCCAGAAATGTGAAGTGACATAGCCAAGGCAACACAGTAGGTAACTGGCAGGGCTGGAAGCTGAATGAGGTCTCCAGAGTACCAGACCAATACTATCTGT
The DNA here is from genome assembly GCF_001723895.1 of Crocodylus porosus. Classification (NCBI taxonomy): domain Eukaryota; kingdom Metazoa; phylum Chordata; order Crocodylia; family Crocodylidae; genus Crocodylus; species Crocodylus porosus. Next base: position 119,555,559 of record NW_017728886.1, read on the forward strand.
AGTAGGCCATACATTTACATCTAACATGTCCTCAGGAAAGCTAGGCCACAAGTTATATATTTTGTTTTACTTCCAAATGACAACTCATGTATCTTTACTACAGATCCAGTCCTACAAACACTAACACCTGCCAAAATTTCTAAACTCCAAGGAATTATTCACATGCATGAACTTGGGCATTCATTTATGCAGGATCAAGGTCTTAGAGTGGGGTGGAAGGTGGAGTAAAAAGAGAAAAAAATGGAGAAGAGAAACTTGTCATTCTAGAGCAAACAATTTACAAGGATCTTTCCTTGCATCTACTTCCATATGTTGAATGCGTAGGTTGTTAGGTTGTTTCCCCGCCCCGCCAGGGTACTTTTATCGCTGAGCCTGCCATTCTTTCCTATGCAGCTGCAATTCCTGTTAGATTAATTTGTTGTTTGGAAATGTTTTTTGCATGACTGGGCATCCAGCTCGTAGAGGATGATTGTCCCCTGGAGCTTTGCCTCTCTTCATCTCATCATGTTATATAACTACTTCCCATCTATAAAAGCTGTCTTCTTCTGCAATGTGCAAACCTCTCCCCTCAGGCCGCAGCTCCTTCCATTGATGACAGCTCCTTAGCATTTGTGCCATGTTTCTTCTCTTTGTGTTTAAGCTGGGAATAAAATATTCCTTTTCCATTGAGCCTTATTTCCATTTCTTATGATGATACAGCCTGGTTGAAAATTTTCCTTAGAAAGCCTTCATTTTTGCTCTGGGTGGCTTCTTGTTAGATGATATGGATTATCCTTTGGAAGAGAAGTGTATTATAGGGACAAGATGAAAGCTGTGAAGCTCATGAGCAGAGACAGTAGGGAGTCCAGCACTTACAATAACATGTTAACATTAAACCTCCAAAATGGTTCATAATATATTTTTCCTGAGTTTTTTCAAATTGAGCACTCATTGGGTGTGTCTACGTGAAACACTTTACTGTACAATAGACTAATGTACTGCACAGTAAGGCTTAAACATGTATGTACACAGTAATCACTGCATAGTAAATTAGGCTAATGGGCAGTTTTCTATTACCTGTAAAAACAGGTGCCCCAACAAGTGGGATAGCTCCTAGTGAGCTTCCTGCTGGGCAGCGAAGCCCCACTGGTCACAAGACTAACAGGCAGTTGTGTGAACCGATGTGCACAGGGCCAGGGAAGCTCTGCTAGCTGCAGTGGGACCTATCTCCTAGACCCATGCACATTGACCCCTTCTGATATGCATAGGGCCAAGAGACAGGTGCTGCTGCAGCTGGCAGAGCTCTCCTGGCTCTGTGCACATCAGGACCACTCCCCAGTGCCCTCTGCCAGCTCCTGGGCTAGCACATCAGGAAGCTACTGCAGGGGGGCAGAGCAGGGCAGGAGCAACCCTGTACCAAGCTATTTCCATTGGAAGCAGATTTGCTCCCAACAGAGTGCATGTGTAAACATGTTCTCAGGAAAGGATCATTGCGCAGTATTTTACTGCACAGCAATCCTTCCCCAGGAGCATGTTTACACATGCAGTATTTTACTGCACAGTAAGCAGTGTAAACATACTAAGCACATAGTGTAAGCACAGTAAGTATACTGTACAGTATTTTACTGCACAGTAAGTCTATATCACATTAATAGCTCATGTAGACACGCTCAACTGCGAAAAAAAATTCTGTATACAGAGTTGATAAATATACTCCATAAAAACAAGAGAAGACGCCTATTCATAGAGAAAAGAATATCGCCCAAAACATTCTAGGAACCAACCCATGATTTACTTGATAATGCAGTCTCACAAATATATAAAGGCATTTAATGAATGGATTTAGCTGTCTGGTTTCAGGACCTTTTTAACCACTAAATATTTGCTAATAACTCACTGCTGGAAGAGATCACATTGCCAATGTCATAAATCAAAGTCTCATTATGAAGAATATTTCCAATATGCTGCCCTTTATGTGAAATCAAAATCATTACCATACTTTCCTTGGACTAAATGTTGGCATTGAGCCATGGAACAGAAACACAGCCCAAATTAAATTTAAAAATTTATTGGGCTGCTAACTTTCTATTCAGAAGGACATCCATGATAGACAGGGAGAGTGGGGTGACATCACCTAAGGCTCTGCTACAATTACATTCTTTTCAGCCAAGGGGGAAAAAAGGAAAAATAGAAAACAATGTTGATCACTTCTACTACTCAAACTTTCTCCCCCTAATTTTAATGCTGTGCTCACTAGATTTGGAGATAAAAGTAATATAATGTTTGTACATGCCTAGGCTGATACCATCTGCCTGTTGGAAATGTTAGGAGAGAGCAATGCTGTCTTAGAACCACCCGGGGATAGGCATGATTTTCTCTGGTATTCCCTTTCTCCAGAGAACAGTATTCTGCCCTACATGTGTATTTAAGGGACATTTGTTCTTTCACCCTGAGTTTCACTTTCCTGGAGTGGACCAAAGATTTAACTACATCTCTCTTGCTTGCTCATTGGGATAGTGGACACATAGTCCTTACTTACTTGTCCACCCACTCCCTGTCTCAAAGGTCAAGGTTTTAAGGCCATGGGATAGGAGGCTTATCTGACCCAATTGTCTTATCCCAGCAATGGCAATATCTGAATTTCATCTCATTCCTGCCAGGGGAAAATGTTGGATGCCTATCAGACTTTTTTGAAAACTCAAAAATTTGAGCCATGAATTGAAATTCTTCTTAGGCTATGTCCTTGGAAAAATATTTTGGTATTTCTTTAATCTTAAAGGTGTAGATCCATGTGACAATTGAAAAAAAATGGTGGATGAGACCCTGGAGATGAGAGTGTTAGACAAAAACCATAGAAATATAGGAGACGCTATATTGAACTAAAGCTGTAGTCCCATATCCTAACCTCAACAGTGACCAGTATTGGTTCCTTCACAAGAGAAAACCTTTGTTAGAGAAAGCATCCTTTTAATTTCTACAGGGGTGTAGGTTGTAGCCATGTTGGTCTAAGGACATAGGCAGACAAGGTTCTTTGCGTGAATCTGATATCTTTTATTAGACCAACTTAAATAGTTGGAAAACAATTATTAAGAAAGCTTTCGGGTTCCTTCCTTAGCCTGACAGAGGGTTTTTGAACCCGAAATCTTGCTTAATAATTGTTTTCCAACTATTTAAGTTGGTCTAATAAAAGATATCAGATTCACGCAAAGAACCTTGTCTGCCTTTTAATTTCTAAGCACTGGAGTTTTGCTTAGTATTTTAATGTCCCCTAAATATTTTTACCTGACAAAATATTTCAGTTTCTGTTCAGTGTTAGAAATAAGAAAAAGCATAGACAATTTCTGATTTTTTTGTTTGAAACTCCAAAATACCTTATGCGGTAAGCTATATCCTTGATCACAGTATGCCTTAATAGTCTCATGCTAATATTGTGTGCTCACCAAAGGCTTTTTTTGTCTGAAAATAAGACAGGCCTTCAGGATCCCTTACTGTGCATTGCTGCCCTATGATAATAAAATTCAGAGACAATAGTCTCTGGACTCAAGCATAATGTGCTTTAGATGGTTTGTGGATGTGTTAGTCAAATTGGCACTAAAGGTATTGCATGCCCAGATCTTGCTAGCTATGCGCCAGATTTGTTCAAGTATTTCACTTTATTTGCACAATCCTATTATTCTCATGCTTCACTCAAGCCATGATAAAAGCAGACAGTGATTCTTTAATGTCTTTAGAGCTTGAAGAACTGACAGAAGCAGGAGACTTGAAAACAATAGGAGGAGGTAAAGAAATAGTCCATGATGATTGCATGGCATATTATTCATCTAGGGACACGAATGTTACTTTGCAGGTGAATACTGCACTACTGGCTCCAGTCCTGATCACATCATGAGAACCAATTTGTAGTCCTATGGGTTTTCACTGTACATTAGGAGATAATGTAAAAACCTGTTCAAACAGAAGCTTGGATGCAGAGTGCCTTTCGAGATAAATTCCAGTAGAGTGAACAAATGATGTCTCTTTTTATCATGTTAAGTACAATAGATATGTCATCGCATTCAAGTATGTTCCTTCTTCATAAACCAGAACAAGAAAAATCCACTTTTTTTGTTGTCTCCTGGAAAGGGAATTGTTATACAACACAGGTCTTTGCATATCTGATGGCAAGATTCAATTTAGACTCGTTTGATTTTTTTTATCTTTAGCAAATGTAATCCAAAGCCCCAAGGAAAATTGGTGAAATTGTTCCCATTAACTAGGTTGCGTTTTTTAGGGTTGTCTTTCTCTTGGACTCACCACTGAGTTTCTATGCATCTGCAAACCAGAGGGAATAAATCTTGGGGAGCAGTATATGAAGGGAGTCTAAACCAGGACAGGAAGAGTGGCTCCAGGAAGTTTTTTCCTGGCACTGCAATGCTTCTACCACTATTTTAATCTGAGTCAATGCAGGTACATGTTTGTTTTGCCACATGGGAGGGGTTCCTGTACAATCTAGCTGGGTACCATATGCAGAGCACCTCCTTGAAGCTTGCCCTGTTTGCCAGTTTCAGAACTAGTATCCAGCACAGATAACAGAAAGTGAGGGCAATTATGTTTCATTTCCTGACCTAAGGAGCAATTGGTGAGGTGGCAATAATGTGTATGTTAGAGATGGACAACATAATATTTGTGAGGTATGCCGTTTTTTGCACCTTTACAACCTAGCAATAATGTCAACATTAGGAGAAGTTTAGTCCTAGGGCCAGACTTGAGTTTTATGGCATGTCCCTATTTCTAATCTGTGCCAAAACAAATTCACAGCTGTCTATCCCATTCAGTTTAAGAACACCTGTATCCACAATCTGGACAGTACGACTCAAAACTCTCATAATATTAACATTAACTTTTTTTAAAAGTGGCCTGTAGACAGCCCAAGCTTTTGTTCTTTACCCTAGCAGATCTTTATTCCTGATACTGAAACTGGACACGAGAGACCTATTTGACATTGTGATTAGTGAGGGATTAGCAAATTGGATTTCTCTTCTGATTAATTTTTAAGTATTAACACTACACAGTTTTAATGGTTTAATTTTTTTGTTTGTTTGCTATATCTCTACAACACATATATTTAAAAGGCTTTTTGCATTAGATATGAATTTCTGCATCATTTAACTTTCATTTTTGCTTGCTTATTACCAGTACTACAGCTTCTTTTTAACATTCCTTTACTTCTCCTATTCACCATAGCCATAGATTATATCTTTAAATGTTGTGTCAATGAAGAATATTTTTATTTCAGATGAACTTCTTTAATCTTACAGGATTCCAAAATCATTCCCAAAGTGTATGTACAGTAATATCACTTCACCACTACTGGAATGCAGATTTTGGTATGATAAAATGCCAGAGCAGCTTAACAGAACCTGGCAAAGCTAACACAGGTTAGCACAGGAAATGCCACTGAATATCACATGTAATTGCAACTGGCAGGCAAACATAGGTAAGCAGAATACAATTATACATGTTGACATTTGAACCCACACAAATTATGAGAAGTTTAGAGCAAGGTCAAAAATACTTTCCCCATTCCACAAAAAGATTCCAGTTTTCAAAAACATTCCTGAATTTGAATGGAACAACAACTTTCTAAGTATTTTGTGAAGAAACAGAGAAATACCCCAAAATAACAAGTGGTCTGTTCAAATGGATATTTAATTATTTCTAAAATGTGAAGCCACCCCTGTGGAAGAGACAAGAAAGGGGCAGAACTCAGAATGCCAGTATCCTCGGGGTCAGAGAACTCACCTAGGATATGAAAGACTAGGCTCAAATGCCTTCTCCTCCCATTTGGAGGAGGGACTTGAACCTATAACTCATGTTGCAGAGCAAGGGTGACCAACCTGTGGCACAGGTACCACACATGGCCAAGGTAGCCCCTTCCTGTGGCACATGGCAGACTAGGGAAGGGACAGGCATTTCAGCAGCAAATATGGCAGGAAGGAGAAAGTTAAGCCGCAAACTGGACAGAAAGCACAGGAAAAGAAGCAGAAAGCAGAGCAGCATATCAGGCAGCTGGCATAAGGCTGGGAGGAGAAACAGAGCTGCAGATCAGGCAGAGAAAGCAGACTGGAGCAACACTTGGGGAGGTTGCAAGGCTAATTTGTGGCATACTGTTCCAAAGAAAATCACTAATAATCTCCCTATTTTAGAGTTCTCTCTCTTGAATTTCAGCCGGAATGCCCTCCTGGATCTGACTTCTGTTTTGCCCCATCAAAACTATTTGCTCCCATGAAAAGCTTTGGTTTTGACAAATCAGCATGTTATGGCCAAAACAAAAATGATCCAAAAATTCCCAGCTAGTACTAGCAAAGGGATCTTTATAAAGAAAAATGATTAAGATTTTTGTTTTACATTTCCTTAATGAGGAAGACCAGTCTCATGCAGCATCTCATAATAATAAGCTGGACTACTGACAAAAAGAGGAATGTTACCTACTAAAATCTCCAATTTGACTTCTGGTTTAATTGTGGATTATCTTTGGAAATCTCCCATCCAAGTTCTGGGAGAGTACCAACTCATCTACATTTAATTATCAGGGGGAAACAGAAAAAGATGATAAAGTAATATGATCAGCAGGTTCCAAAGAGTACCATAAAAGGATTTGCCAATCCATGTGTGGAATACAAGTTTTGTTAATCAACATAACACTGAAAACTGTATCATTGAAATCCCAAAGTGTTGTATCCTTAAGCACATTAAGGATGTCTAAGCTGCTGCTGTTGTGTTGGACTGCTGTCTTTTTGGTATAATTCTTGCTTAGACCTAAAATAGTAGTTCAGAATCACAGTTTTCATTTAAAAAATGAATTTAAGTGTTCGGTATTGACTGTAGGGAAAACCTGAAAGCCTGAACTCAGGCAAGACTATATAAACTCCTTGATTCTGCAGCTGAACAATTTGGCATTTTTACAAGATGCCATGAAAATCAGGATTTTTGCTTCAGGATTTACTATTTTGAACAAGTCAGGTATCTGTTTTTTTTCCCTGTACTGTTGGGACTTTCCTACAGCTGCTTCATGTTCTCCACCTTTCCTTGTAAAAATGGTAAATTGCACTGTTCTGTGGAGCAATGACCCACCCCTGAGGTAGGGACATGGGTTGACTATAAGTTCTAGGCCAAAAGAGGAAAAGGAAGTTCCAAGCCAAGCTCTATAGACTAACCCAAGACAGCCAAGGCTGAGGAAGTTGAGTCACTATGAAAAAAAACACCTTATTCTTGAAAGTAGTGATCAATAAACTTTACATGAATAAGTATTTTCTCCAATAGCAAGAGCTGTTCATTTTTGTTGGAAGAGTGGAAGTGAAGAATAAACTCTATAATAAATGAAGGTTACTGTGAGATTTTTTAACCGTTGCTGTGGAACTTGGTTTTGTTGTGCTGGTGATCACAGGGGAGCTTACACTGAAAGTAGCTGAAGCTGGAAGTCAGAAACCCAGTAGTCTATGATAGCTCTTCTGCTCTAATTGCAGTCTTATGCCTTCTGTTAAATTCATGTACCTTGGAATCTGTTTCCATTCCCAAGGGCTTGATTTTCAATTGTTGTATCAAAAGAATTACCTGAAAAGGCTACAGTAGACTCAAACTGGGAGATAGGGTGACCTAGGGATTAAAAAGTGAGATTCAAAACTTGCTGATACCAATGAGCAAACATTTGGGACTCCCCAACGTTCACAAGAAGACCAGCAACGTGAACAAGGTTTTGATACAGATGATTCACCAGATATGTATC
>NW_017728886.1:119563313-119569992 GCF_001723895.1 Crocodylus porosus
AAGACTAGGCTCAAATGCCTTCTCCTCCCATTTGGAGGAGGGACTTGAACCTATAACTCATGTTGCAGAGCAAGGGTGACCAACCTGTGGCACAGGTACCACACATGGCCAAGGTAGCCCCTTCCTGTGGCACATGGCAGACTAGGGAAGGGACAGGCATTTCAGCAGCAAATATGGCAGGAAGGAGAAAGTTAAGCCGCAAACTGGACAGAAAGCACAGGAAAAGAAGCAGAAAGCAGAGCAGCATATCAGGCAGCTGGCATAAGGCTGGGAGGAGAAACAGAGCTGCAGATCAGGCAGAGAAAGCAGACTGGAGCAACACTTGGGGAGGTTGCAAGGCTAATTTGTGGCATACTGTTCCAAAGAAAATCACTAATAATCTCCCTATTTTAGAGTTCTCTCTCTTGAATTTCAGCCGGAATGTCCTCCTGGATCTGACTTCTGTTTTGCCCCATCAAAACTATTTGCTCCCATGAAAAGCTTTGGTTTTGACAAATCAGCATGTTATGGCCAAAACAAAAATGATCCAAAAATTCCCAGCTAGTACTAGCAAAGGGATCTTTATAAAGAAAAATGATTAAGATTTTTGTTTTACATTTCCTTAATGAGGAAGACCAGTCTCATGCAGCATCTCATAATAATAAGCTGGACTACTGACAAAAAGAGGAATGTTACCTACTAAAATCTCCAATTTGACTTCTGGTTTAATTGTGGATTATCTTTGGAAATCTCCCATCCAAGTTCTGGGAGAGTACCAACTCATCTACATTTAATTATCAGGGGGAAACAGAAAAAGATGATAAAGTAATATGATCAGCAGGTTCCAAAGAGTACCATAAAAGGATTTGCCAATCCATGTGTGGAATACAAGTTTTGTTAATCAACATAACACTGAAAACTGTATCATTGAAATCCCAAAGTGTTGTATCCTTAAGCACATTAAGGATGTCTAAGCTGCTGCTGTTGTGTTGGACTGCTGTCTTTTTGGTATAATTCTTGCTTAGACCTAAAATAGTAGTTCAGAATCACAGTTTTCATTTAAAAAATGAATTTAAGTGTTCGGTATTGACTGTAGGGAAAACCTGAAAGCCTGAACTCAGGCAAGACTATATAAACTCCTTGATTCTGCAGCTGAACAATTTGGCATTTTTACAAGATGCCATGAAAATCAGGATTTTTGCTTCAGGATTTACTATTTTGAACAAGTCAGGTATCTGTTTTTTTTCCCTGTACTGTTGGGACTTTCCTACAGCTGCTTCATGTTCTCCACCTTTCCTTGTAAAAATGGTAAATTGCACTGTTCTGTGGAGCAATGACCCACCCCTGAGGTAGGGACATGGGTTGACTATAAGTTCTAGGCCAAAAGAGGAAAAGGAAGTTCCAAGCCAAGCTCTATAGACTAACCCAAGACAGCCAAGGCTGAGGAAGTTGAGTCACTATGAAAAAAAACACCTTATTCTTGAAAGTAGTGATCAATAAACTTTACATGAATAAGTATTTTCTCCAATAGCAAGAGCTGTTCATTTTTGTTGGAAGAGTGGAAGTGAAGAATAAACTCTATAATAAATGAAGGTTACTGTGAGATTTTTTAACCGTTGCTGTGGAACTTGGTTTTGTTGTGCTGGTGATCACAGGGGAGCTTATACTGAAAGTAGCTGAAGCTGGAAGTCAGAAACCCAGTAGTCTATGATAGCTCTTCTGCTCTAATTGCAGTCTTATGCCTTCTGTTAAATTCATGTACCTTGGAATCTGTTTCCATTCCCAAGGGCTTGATTTTCAATTGTTGTATCAAAAGAATTACCTGAAAAGGCTACAGTAGACTCAAACTGGGAGATAGGGTGACCTAGGGATTAAAAAGTGAGATTCAAAACTTGCTGATACCAATGAGCAAACATTTGGGACTCCCCAACGTTCACAAGAAGACCAGCAACGTGAACAAGGTTTTGATACAGATGATTCACCAGATATGTATCAGCTTAGATCTGGTTGAACATTTTCTAATGATTTTTGGTTTTGGTCAGAAAATGCCAATCCATTGAAACAATCTTTTAAAGGGAACATCCCAGTTTGATGAAACTTTCATTAGAAATGTGTTTGAGCTCCAGAATGAAATGCCTGGTCAAAAGAGAAAGAAACAGATGATGTTCTACTGCTAAAGGCACCAGCTGAAAGACCCAAGCTCAGATCCTTGCATTGTCTGATTCAGAGTAAGCAACTGAACTCAGGCCTCCTATCTTTATGTGACCTAATCACTGAGCTATGGGGTCACTCACCTTCAATCAGCTGTTTTGGGGCATCTCGGTGGTATTTTTTTATGAAGAATGTTGACAGGTCTCTTCAGAGTCTCATCTCAATATAGAGCAAAAACAGATATAGAAACCATGAATTATGGGAACACATAACGGCAGCTTTCCAGCTGGTGCCAGTCCAGTGACTCACATGAATTATGTTTAGGTATAGGACAATCTCTATCAAAATGTTCCTATAAGAAACAATTACATTCTGTTTTTTGTTTGTGCTGCTGCTAATATTGTGAATCTAGACATTTATCACTTTCTTCCCTACAGTGCAAGTTTCTATTCGTCATTCACATATTTAGTTTAGTTAACGACCCTAGTAAATTAATATTATACCTCCAGAGGCATATTCTACTTCAATATGATTTTATACGGCTTATTTTCAAGTGCTACAAAATGCGCCTATAGTCAGTAGACTTTGTACTGAACCTCTTATCGGCATTAACATTTCTTGATGTGCCTTGACATCTTGACCTTGCCATCTTTTGCCTGATAATTTTCAACTTTTCTATCTTTCAGCCTTAATTGTCTCTGCTCTAGGAGTTAGAAAGCATATCACCTCTTAGAGCACTTCAGGCAGAACTCACAAAACTGTCATTGTGTCACAATGGGGGTTTCAGCTGTTTTTCATTTGTTCTCAGATATAGTGAAATGTTTTCCAGAGGCAACATTTATTGTAATTATATAAAAATATAACTTATCTAATGGGGGGGTGAGTAGTGATGCACTGAACTAAATGTAAATACTGGTTATGTGGCTTCTCCCAAAAATAAAAATGCCCAAAGATTAAGGCATATTTCTTTTTTATATGATCCAATCATAATGCTAAGAACAATAAGGATGCACCAGACATTATTTTGTATTTAAAATACACTCACTCCATAGTACTGGAACTCCTTCAGAGTTCAATTATATGGATTCCAAGACTTGATTATGTATCTCCTAATTATTATTTGCAGATGTGCAAAATGACTCACTTGAAATTAAGAACTTAAACTTTACTTGTTTCCTGCAGTGCACATAAGCTAAATGTGTAATTGAAGTTGGACTCAAGGGTCATTTATACACTTGCTCTGGGAGTGAGGGGAAGGGGTGCTTTAACTAGAGCGGCTCTGAGAACCGCTCTAATTAAACCACCTGGAGCATCATGTGTATCAGTGTCCCTGCAATGAAAAATGGCAGCAGGGGTTCAACAAGCTTATTTAAAGCACCTCCGCTGCCATTTTTTCAGTGCAGGGACATTGATACAGGTGATACTGCAGTCTGTTGGAGCATGGTAATGCCTACACTCCAGCAGACTAGATTAATTGAGTCTGCTCCGCCATGCTGTTATTACAGTGTTGGAACAGCCTTGCTGCACATGTATAGGCACCCAAAAGTCCCTCCACGCCACAACAACAGAGGATGTAGAATTTCAGCCTACATTTTACTATGAAGTTTTATTCATTATTGAGACTGTTGAGTTTTGTCAAGATCTGAAGTTGCTTGGTCCCCAGATTGTGTGGGAGCAAACAAACATTCAAAGATGTGTGGTAGAAAGGAGGTAGAGAGGGAGACTGAGAAGAGAGTTGATAAGGACACAGAGGACCAAACAGGCAACAAATTTGCAATGAAAAGACAACTGAATAGTATAAACCTGTTTGGAAATTGAATGGTGATTGGAAGATGTGGGCCCTGTTACACGGTAATTTTGGGAATCTCTGGAGCTCTTAAACACTGAATTGTCAACATTAACATGTGAAACAAGTTTTAAGCACTCATTATGCTGCTCAAAGTTACAACGCTCCAGGGCAGGATTATCTGTGATCTGTATTACCTAGCTCACGTTACACTAAGATGAGTAAGGTTTAGTAAGTCAAGTGAATATCTCAATTACTCCAGCAAGCAGCAAGCATTTCCCCTTCTGAGTTACTTTCTGTACAACTGAATCTGTTCCTCTCAAAAAACACCCTATCCATCCCTGCTCCCCAGCTAGCCTGGATCTTACCCACACTCCACTCCATACTTCCCAGCACCTCAGATCCCCTCTCACCCCCTTCTCCCCATGATTATGTCTGTCCCAGGAAAGCAGGAAGGAAAGGTTAACCTGCCTGCCCAGCTGCCACCACTGCCACTGCTGACTACTACCATTGTTAATCTTTGGGCAAGCTTAGCCTGAAGGAGAGCAACAGCCCAGCAGCCTTGGCAGTGGGGACCAGTCAGATCCCCAGGTTAACCCTTCCCTGCTTGGGACAGAGAGTGCAGGCAACCACAAGTAAGCAGAGTGCATAGGAGGATTAACACACAGGCCCATGGGGCCCAGGCCCAGGCACCCCCTGGATGCCTGGGTTCCCTTGGGAAACAGCAGGTTTCCCCTTGCAGATGGGGCAGCATTTTAGCCTGCAAGGAGTCCTGCTTGGGGCTGCTAGGAGCAAGACACAGCATGCATACATGTGGCCAGGAAAACAGCCAGGCAGCATGGACAGCAGCTCCTTGCAGGTCAGTCTAATGGGAGGAAAGGCAAGGGGGAGGGAAGAGGTATGGGGGGCAGAGTCATAGATGCTAGGGTCAGAAGGGACCTCAGCAGATCATCGAGTCTGACTCCCTGCTGAGGCAGGAAAGAGTGCTGTGGTCAAATGACCCCAGCCAGATGCCTATCCGGTCTTCTCTTAAAGACCCCAAGGTAGGGGGGAGAGCACCACCTCCCTTGGAAGCCCATTCCAAACTTTGGTCACCCTGTGAAGAAGTTTTTCCTGATATCTAGCCTAAATCTGCTCTCTGTCAGTTTGTGATCATTGTTCCTTGTTACCCCAAGAGGCGCCCTGGTGAACAGAGCATCTCTGATCCCTTGCTGCATCCCCCTAATGAATCTATAGGCAGCCACAGGATCACCTCTCAGCCTTCTTTTGTGGAGGCTGAAGAGGTTCAGGTCCCACAATCTCTCTTCATAGAGCTTGTCCTGTAAGCCCCTAACCATATGGGTGGCCCTCTTCCGGACCGTCTTGAGTCTATCAACATCCTTCTTGAAGTATGGCGCCAAAAAACTGGACGCTGCACTCCAGCTTTGGTCTGACCAATGCCACATAGAGGGGAAGTATCACCTTCTTGGATCTATTTGTCATGCATCTGCTGATGCATGATAAAGTGCAGCTAGCTTTGCTGATGATTTCATCACACTGATGACTTGTGTTCATCTTGGAGTCCTCTATGACTCCAAGATCCCTTTCCACTTCTGTGCTGCTGAGAGGGTCACTTCCCAGCCAGTAGATGTGCTGGATATTTTTGCACCCTAGGGACAGCATTCTGCACTTGTCCTTGTTGTACTGCATCCTATTGTGTACTGCCCACTTTTCTAACCTGTCCAGGTCTGCCTGCAATTGTTCCCTACCCTCTGCAGTGTGTGCTACACCCCACAATTTAGTATCCTCCACAAATGTAGACAAAGTACACTTCACACCCACATCCAAGTCACTGATGAAGATATTGAAGAGTACAGGTCCAAGGACCAAACCCTGCAGGACCCCACTACCCACATCCTTCCAGGTCGATACTGACCCATCTACTACCACTCTCTGGGTGTGACCACTAAGCCAATTTGCCACCCACTTGACCATGTAAACATCTATGTCACAGCCTCTTAATTTATTTATGAGAATAGGATAAGATACCATATTGAAGGCTTTGCTAAAGTCCAAGAAAATGATATCCACCTTTACTCTTGCATCTAAGCATTTTGTGACCCTGTCATAACATGAAACCAAATTGGTTAGGCATGATCTACCTGCTACAAATCCATGCTGTTTGCCCTGCTGCATCATTTTTTCTGTTGGACTCCTACAGATATGATCCTTCATAATCTTTTCAAAGACCTTTCCAAGGATATAGGTGAGACTGATTGGCCTATAATTACTCAGATCCTCCTTTCTCAACTTCTTGAAAATAGGGACCACATTGGCCCTCTTCCAGTACTCTGTGTCCTAACCCAAGTGCCATGAGCACTCAAACAGCTATGCCAGTGGTTCTGCTATAACACTCGCCAATTCCCTCAGTACCTTCAGATGCAGCTCATCCAGGCCTGCTGACTTGGCTCCCATAGTGAGGGAGTGGAGAGGGGTAGGGGCTAGGGCTGGGGTTGGGGGATCTGAGACTGGGGTTGGCAGCAGAATGGAGCCATGGGTGGCTCATCCAGGAGGTGCAGGAAGGGATGGGGGGGTGACTCCCCACCACTGTGTGCTTCCCCCCCAAGGAAGGCATGGTGGGCTGTGTCCCCCTATATTTGTGTGTGGGGCAAATATGGGCTGCTTGCTGTGGGCTCAGGGCTCTCCATTCTGCTGCCTTTCCCTTGGGAGCCCCATGCTGGCTGCATGCCCCCTGCCCACGCAGCAGCTGTGGAGGTGGTGAGT
>NW_017728886.1:119570092-119573880 GCF_001723895.1 Crocodylus porosus
AGTACACTTCACACCCACATCCAAGTCACTGATGAAGATATTGAAGAGTACAGGTCCAAGGACCAAACCCTGCAGGACCCCACTACCCACATCCTTCCAGGTCGATACTGACCCATCTACTACCACTCTCTGGGTGTGACCACTAAGCCAATTTGCCACCCACTTGACCATGTAAACATCTATGTCACAGCCTCTTAATTTATTTATGAGAATAGGATAAGATACCATATTGAAGGCTTTGCTAAAGTCCAAGAAAATGATATCCACCTTTACTCTTGCATCTAAGCATTTTGTGACCCTGTCATAACATGAAACCAAATTGGTTAGGCATGATCTACCTGCTACAAATCCATGCTGTTTGCCCTGCTGCATCATTTTTTCTGTTGGACTCCTACAGATATGATCCTTCATAATCTTTTCAAAGACCTTTCCAAGGATATAGGTGAGACTGATTGGCCTATAATTACTCAGATCCTCCTTTCTCAACTTCTTGAAAATAGGGACCACATTGGCCCTCTTCCAGTACTCTGTGTCCTAACCCAAGTGCCATGAGCACTCAAACAGCTATGCCAGTGGTTCTGCTATAACACTCGCCAATTCCCTCAGTACCTTCAGATGCAGCTCATCCAGGCCTGCTGACTTGGCTCCCATAGTGAGGGAGTGGAGAGGGGTAGGGGCTAGGGCTGGGGTTGGGGGATCTGAGACTGGGGTTGGCAGCAGAATGGAGCCATGGGTGGCTCATCCAGGAGGTGCAGGAAGGGATGGGGGGGTGACTCCCCACCACTGTGTGCTTCCCCCCCAAGGAAGGCATGGTGGGCTGTGTCCCCCTATATTTGTGTGTGGGGCAAATATGGGCTGCTTGCTGTGGGCTCAGGGCTCTCCATTCTGCTGCCTTTCCCTTGGGAGCCCCATGCTGGCTGCATGCCCCCTGCCCACGCAGCAGCTGTGGAGGTGGTGAGTGTGCCCCAAGAGGCATGCAGCCAGTGTGGGATTCCCAAGGCAAAAGCAGCAGAGTGGAGAGCCCCAAGTCCAGAGCGGGCAGCCTGCATCTGCCCTCTCCCCACTTGGCTCTTCTCTGGCCATAGTAGTGGGGAGGGCAGGACATAGGGAGGAGAGACAGGCATGTGCTACCCCACCCCCGGCTCAGCTGGGTCCATTCAGCCTACCTCATGGGGCATGGAGGCCTGACCTGCCCTTGGCAGCAGCAGCACCTGGAGCGGAGGCAGCCCCTCCCCCTGCTGAAAGTCTAGCTCCCAGGATCTGGTGCCTGGCTGTGTGGGAGGAGTGGTCCAGTTTCTCCAGGCCTGGAATAGCTCCATGGCCCTGCCCTGGGCAGAGGGAGGGGATTGGGGACCCTAGCTCAGAGACCACCCAGCCCTGGGCAGCCAGGAAGGCTAACACCTTCCTCCTCAGCCCTGCTGGGCAGGCTCCTGAAGCTGCTTTTACATGTGCTCCAGGGGTGGAGGGAGGTGGCACTTCAATTAGAGTGGCTCTGAGAGCTGCTCACAGCATCTCATGTATCAGCATCCCCATGCTTTAAAATGGTGGTGGTGGCACTTTTTGATACATTCATGTTTATAATGGGGTGTGGGGGTTCTCCAATTTTTTGTTTGCCTGGGGCCCCAATAAATCTTAATTCACCACCAGTGGAGCAGAGATGGTGGGGGAGGAGGGCAGGGGCAACCTTGGGAGGCCCAGGGGACTGGGGGGTGTTGGAGGAAGCACAGAATGAAAGGAGGGGGGATGCTTAGCTTTCAAGCCTCCAGCCCCCATTGGCCTGAAGTGTGACTACTCCAAACTTGAGCTAGCACTAACACCCATCAACATTTGTGCAGCTCACAATGTAAGGCGTAACAAGATTCTTCATCTTAGTAAGCCAGGTGTGAACTTCTCAATTACCCAGCGAGCAAAAAGCATTTTCCCCTTCTGTGTTATTTTCTTTCATAACTGAATTTTCCCTCTGAAGAAATTTATAAAAGGACACCACCTTTATTAATTACCATTAGCTCCAATTCATGTGTTAATTATTATTATTATTGGTAGGGTGACAATATTTGCATCTTGGGAAGCATTGGATTTGCAGCTGAATATAAGGCTGTACCTTGTGGCTAGCAGAGCTGCTGGGCACAAGGCAAAATGATATATTAAAAATAACACTGCAAAATGCGTAGGCAAGCAGTTTCTTGGAAATATGGAGTAGTGTTGCAAAGATAGTTCACTGTGTAAGGAGAACAAGATGCAGCTCACCAGCTATCATCAGGAGATAAATCAGAAGCAAGACCTTGGAGATGAAGAAGGAGTCAGCAAGAAACTAGAAAGAACCAGCAAATGACTGGAGGAAGCTGGGGTCAAAGTCTTGAGCATGTGCTTTTAGCAGAGAGGCATGTAAATTAATGAAATGCATAGGCAATTCCATGCTAATGGATGGAACAGAAGGAGAGACGAAGGTGAAGTAAATGTTAATGAGCATGAACCAAGGTGTATAAAATGTGAAAAGAACTAATGTTCAGTTCAGGTCCCCGGTTTGTTGGTTTTTTGGGACTTTTGTCCGAAGCTGTCTCCATTCTGAATAAAGGTGTTGTGAGCAATGTGTGGTGGCGTTTGCTCCCTGCTTGCTCTGGATCCATGAGCAATTGGATCATTGTCTCCCTAGTTGTTGGGCACTACATGGAGTTGGGGGTCTAACAAATTATTATTGTCATCACCATCATGCCTCCGTTCATAGACTGGGGGGCATCACAGAACTTTCCACAAGCAAACTAAAGAGTTGGGGCATTTCCCAAATAGAAAATCAGAACATGTTTTGTACAGTAGCTGTCATTGCAACGTAAAGTGGTAGGATGCTAGGAGAGATCAGACATTGTCCTCCATCCTTCCCATGCCTCAGTAAACAAATCAGTATACACACTTGGGAGAGCTCTTTCTTGTCTGTCTTCCTTTTGTGCATCAACTGTCGCATTATTCCCAAAACATATCATTGCTATGTTTTTCATGTCCAAATGTGACAAAAGCATACAAAGTATTTACAGTACTCTTAGCTGCTGCTCTGAATCACAGCTATATATTTTTTAGTTTATAAACATTCACTGGGACCAAAATTATCTTTCCTCTTTCATTTTTCACAGAACTTCAGACAGGATTAACTTTTGGAAGCCACCTAGTAAACCAACACCAAAGAGAAGATATGGACTATGGTAACAGTCACAGTCAACTTCTGTGATTTCATTCCTAAATTTTGGTAAAGATACTTCTCTGAACCTACTCAGAAAGGGACAGCAAAATACCCTGCTTCACATCCTTCCAATGGGCTCTGAACATCATAGGAAACGATAAAAAACAAAAAACCTTGTGTGACTCCATATGGTGATCTCCCCCTCCAAAAGGTTGTGCAACTGGCTAAAGGTAAGAGTCTTGAGGTGCACTACTACATCACCATGTGAGAGCAAGAGAAACAGGAAAGTTCATGTTCTACGGCTAACAGGATTAAAGGAACAAACATTTTTTCATTGGCATCATTTCAGGTAAGGGTCTGCACTGACTGCAAAGGCAACAGTTTGAGGTTTTTTAATGAAATATTTTTCAGATTTTTCCAACCATATTTAGGTTATTTCCTAGACAGATTTTAATGCTTCATCACATTTCCATTTTCTTGACCAGATTTAGCTAATCTCACTTGCTGTGTGTGCACCTACATGTGTGCTTTACTGAGGGGCTTATTAGCTCCTCAGTAAAGCATCTCTATCTACATGTGCATCCATATTAACACACAGTAAACTAACTAATTACAC
>NW_017728886.1:119574180-119581445 GCF_001723895.1 Crocodylus porosus
GAGGCTGCTTCATCCTGGCTAAACATGCTGACGTCCCAGGCACATGTGTAAATACTGTGCCTGGGAGCAATGAACTCCAGTGCAAACTGCACCAGAGTTTATTACTACTTGCTAATTGTACAGGCAGATGCCCCTCATGAATGGTACTTTAGTCTCCAATTGGTCTAACTGAAGCCAATGAGATCTTACAGGTAGGAAGATGAATGAAGTCATCAGAATCCGTCCCCATACTAGCAGCATAAGGGATGGTATGTGTGTAAAAAGTTTACATGAACCAAAGAGGGGGAAATAAGACTTTAATTTATGTTTGCAAACAAGACAATAGAAAAAAATAGCCCAGTCCAGAATTTGTGCCATAGTTAACAGTTACTGTTCGTTAGGGGAAGAAATGATAAACTGGAAGAGACTAATGGCAACTGGAGAATATTTTTGGAACTTTTTTTAACACTGTATATGATATTTATGTGATATATGTAAATATGTTTGTTTTTCCATCCTGCAGATTCCAGCTTCATGTTAGTAAACTCCTGATTTACTGCACATTGCAACTAATATAATATCACAACATTCCTATTTATCCTCTTCTATGATTACTAATGATGTGCATATTATATTTTAGGTTAGTTTAGGTTCATATAAACTGACAGGGTTTGCCATGCTCCTTCTAAAGATTTTTTTTTTTATTTTATTTTTTATAGATAGTACTGATGTAAAATAACATAATTACCTTATCGAAAGTAATGGTGCTATAACTAATCTCAGCAGAGACTTGAAGGAAGGTGAGTAAGAGATCAATTCAGCATGTTAGCAGGGGTTTACTTTACCTCCATTAATAAATCCAAGTGGTATTCTGTGAGTGTGTCCGTAGCACTAGATAATTTCTCTTACCATTATAATAGGGCTGTAGTTGTATCACAAGCTGTAAAAACATTACCAGAAGCAGATAGACATAATTTGCTCTGATATTGTCCCCATCTGTTATTTTTTCAAATGTAACTGCAGCCGGAGGGAGGGGGGAGGGGGAGAGAGTGGAGGCATGGGCTGAGCTGCCAGATTTAAAAACATCATCAATGCCACAAACAATTTCAAAAGACAACATTTTTAAAAAACTGTCAAACCTAATGACTTTCCCCAGAGATGAAAACTCATGTTTAGGATTCAAAGTGGAAGAGAATGAGAAATATATTGAAAAGCAAATAGTTTGATAGGGTTTTACTCTAAGAAAAAAAAAATCCAATCACTTTTGTGTGGCCAGATGGCTGATATATTTTTTTCAAAAGTCAAGATTTAAAAATGTAGATGAAAGGTAGTTTTATACTACATGGGATTTAAAAATAAGATAGCAAGAATATAGATGGAATATCAAGAAAAATGACAGTGGAGTTGCTATGACAGGGTCAGATTACTCACCTCCTGTTTCCAGTTCTGTGAGCACACCTTAATACCTACACATCAAACATCTATATAGGGACATTACTGCTTAGAAACCTAGACTGTAAATTAACAACACACTAGCAACTTCACACTCACTCACTGTGGATGCCCCTGAGTGCTTCTGTATGAAATAACACGTCTGCTTTCTCCTGTGAAGAGCAGCCTTTACATATACCACCCATTCTGTACACGTACCTGTAAATATATTCTAAATACACAATTTATACATACAAAATACTTAGAACTCATATCTACTATAAACACAGTTTTCTGGCTAGAATTTTTAAACTTGATCATAGAGGCATTGGGATTTTTTGGTAGTGGTGCGAGGCATTTTTGGTAGTATATATGGTATTTTGCACATAAACAGTTGAAGAATAGATAGAGGCCATGCTGAAATTTGACCAGTCATGGCAGTGAGTACATTTTTCTACTCTTAATAAACAGGACACAGTTTCATTTCCAGGTCAATTAAATTTTTCAATGAGAGGAGAAGAATATATCAGGTGTCAGACACTCATTATGAAGTCATGTATGAGTTTTGTTTCACTTGTGTTTTAGCTCAGATGTGAGCCAAAATAATTCCATTGCCAGGCCTCTGCTCCTCAAAAATATGGGCTATGTCCATCACAGTTAGACATGTGATTGGTAAAGTGGCATTAGCTTCTGTTTGGTTCACAGTGCGTGCATCTACATGTGCATTTTACCTCACAGTAGACTAATTAGCTCCACAGTATAGCATCACAGTCTACATATGCACCAGTATTGGGGCAAAGTAGATAAATTAACTCCACCATAAGATAGTACTCTCAGGGGCAGTACTATCTTGTGGTAGAGTACTTATGTGCAACCAAACGCACCTGTAGACTGTGGCAGGGGCTGACTGGGGCACAAGCGTGCTAAAGTGTGGAGGCTGCTTGCCAGCTAGCCCTACACTGTAGAACCCTTTTGCTCTAGCCAGCCCCTCTGCCACCCAATGCCACTACCTGGAGCCCAGGACTGACCCCCTGGGCCTACTGCCAGCCCAGAGCTGCTCCACCCCAGCTCAATGTGCTGCAGTCCTGGTTGCACATGTAAACACTGTGCCCAGGAACAGCTGATTCTGGCACAAACTGCAAGGGAGTTTATTGTATTGCACTAATTGCACATGTAGATGCACCTACAAGTGGCAGGAATAAATATTATTGGATGGGGCACTAAGTTACAGGGCCAGTGCATGCTGGTGCTGTTGGTCATGGCAAAGGAGTGTGCAGCAGGGGTGCTGGGTGTGGCACTGCGGTGGCAGGGTACGGTGGTGCCACTGGAGCAATGGAACCACATGGTCCTAGGTGCTGCTGCTGTTGCTGGCTACCTCAAAATTAGTTTGGGGGAAGGGGGGCCTAAGCCCTGTTAGCCCTAGCCTTCTGTCGCCTATGGATGCACCCATTAATATTAGTAACACACCAACAGAAATGATTACTTAAGCATTTAGATAATTTTTGTGGTCTTGCTGTAACTGAATCTTGATACATTGCTCCCATTAAACAGGATATTACAGAATGATTTCATTCCTTTCCCAAAAAATATGGTTTGCAAGCATTAAATAATAGTTATTATTTGCTTAGGCTATAAACAGATGTTGTATTTCTTTTTAGAGAAAACCTTTAGAGAAAATCTTTTGTCCTGGAATCCTACAGATGTAGGAGTACATTGTCTCACTTTAAGTACCTGTGAAGTATGGAAGTGACAACACTTTTTCCCCAGGATATGACCCTGTGCCTCTGTAAGTTAACTGCAGGGCACTCATATTAATTGCGAGTCACTCAAGAAACAAGCCTGTCAGGCTGTGTGCTCCCACTGGCCACCTATCAGCAAATGAACAGTAGTAGTACCTTGAAATGGTTACATATGTAAATAGCTGTGCTGCTTCTGTCTTGATCCAGATCAAAACCTAGGACAGTCAGAACCTCATCCAAATGATCTGTTTACAGCCTTAGAGAAAGGAAAGATTGTGGCAACCTACTAAAAATGACCGTTCTTTTTAGGGTGCATAAATGTGTATGTCTAAATGCTCAAGGTATGACCAAGCCATCTCTAGAAGTAAAATTGTGTATGGCTGCTTTGTGTGTTGTTCTTAGTTAAACACGATAGCTGGAGTTGCACCTTCCAGAAAAGGGTTTCCCTGGCCTCTGAATGCTGGAAAATGCAAGAAAAGACAGATGGGTCAGATCAGTCTAAATAGGCTCTACCTGTATACTTTTTCCTTCAGCATGTGTTCTCTACTATTGTGAGATACAAGATTTAATTGGGCTGAAGAGAAATCAGAGTACAAGTTACCTACTTAAATGGACTTGTGGTCTGAGCCAGTATGGCATGTCTTTTGTTCTTATGACTTCAGTTAGTTTTGTCAGGGTAGAGAACAGAGTTCTGGGCCTGCGGTGTTTCATATATTAGTCATTATTGGCTGTTGCAAGTCACTGTTAATTTATCAGGATTACTCCCTTTCATACAAAATGATTAAAGGTCAATGATATATTACAGAACTTCTGTAAGGAACAGGCTAAAAGGCCTTGCAATAGGAGAGAAGCTGTCAGTGTTATCATACAAAATCAGTTGTTCAATTAAAGGCATCTTACATCTAGTGATTGCCTCTGTAATTAGAGACATGCCTACTGTCAGTCAGGATAAACCTCAGAGCAACGAGGAGAGGGATGCTTATCCTCTATTCCTTACCCTTCTTCATGTCTCATAGCAGCACACATGAAAGCTCATCTAAAATGGTTGATCCGTCCCATTGTCCTTTGCCAGTCACCTCCTAGTTCTCAGCATTCTTACCAGCTTCCGAGAATGCATTTGCTGGTTGCTGCTTGCATCTATCATAAAGTACTCTGTCTCTTCCCTCTCCTTTCTTATTTCACATTTCCAAAACACAAAATGAAGAGGTTTCTGAAGAGCTAAACTGCTGAGTGAGTTGAAGCAGCAGCTATTTAGCCCAAATCTGTGTGGAAATTATTCCAGTTGTTTACAATGGGACCAATAGAGCTACTGTTGCTGATAAAAAATGTACTTCCTCACATGCCCCATTTCCCCACGAAATCTACTGTGCATATTCCCACTGCCCAGCCTGTGTGATTTAGGAGTTGCCTTCACACTGCCTACTTCTTGCAATAGGTGATTGAAATTTTTTTTTTAAATAAAATTGTTTAAAAATGGCATTACATTTTTATTTTGACTCCATTCCATTAGGAAAGTGAATTGTGACAAAGCACTATATCACCTGCCACTGCTAAACCTTCCCTCAATTTGCTGTAAAAAAAAAAAAAAAAAAATGTAATCTGACTCTTGCATGGCCTACTCTTGATATAATATTCTTCCTTTGTCTTCACCTCTTACTCCTTCCTTAAGACCTCCTGGCTCTCCTTACAAGCCTTTTTCCTCTTTCCATATTATTGCAGTCGGGCATTAAAAACAAATACACATGCCTCAGACAAGCTGTTGTCAAACAAAGCAGATGGGTCCTCTTGCATGACATCCTGGACATCCTTAGTCTTCCTAGTCCAACAACCTAGCGAGAGGCTCAGTGTGCCAGCCTGGGAAGCAAAGGCTCTGTGCAATGAAAAGTGATATATAATATACATTAAAATGCCTCCTCAGTAAGGATATTGTTTCCTGAGAATTTCCCCACCTGTCTTTCTAGCCATAACACCACCTATAAGACCATATTTTTCTAGAAGACCTTATTTCAACTTTGTTAAGTTCTGCGATATGAAGAATACAGTTGTTGTATCTTTTAAATCAATGGACCTACAGGGACTATATTGATTGTAGATTACACCCACAATATCTTTCACCTCCTCCATCTTATACCAAATGCTGTTCTTATATTTTTTAGCTTGTTTTCACTAGTTTACTGGTTTCTTCATCATGCTTCATCTTCTATCTTCTCTCTTCTCCCTCCAACATCTTCAAAGATATCTACATGAACATTTCTAACAGGAGACCTGCTGCAAGAGACAAATGTTTATGGCACGTGAAAATGAATGAAGATACATTGGTTTAATGCTCATGAGAAAAATTAAAAATATACCATATAAGTTAGCAACCCATGCCCAACAGTGCCATTCCTGTTGTTCAGAACTCAGCATGCACAAACAATATATTCAAAAAAGGAATTAGATCCAATACAGTGCTCCTTGACTGAACAGAGAGCAGCCAACATAGAATCATAGAAAATTATGGTTGGAAGAGGCTGTAACACGTCACAGCTGTGCCCAGCAGATTTTGGCCTGTTAGCAACATCAGGCAGGAACAGTGGTGACGTGTAGAGGGTTCACGGGGGTGCACATTCACCCCCTGAGAGTGCTGGTGCACCCCCTGACTGGCCACAATCGCTGCTTAGGCAATGGGCAGGGGAGGCAGGCAGGAACACCAGTACCCACTCTGAAAGTGCCAGCCAATTGCTACGATAGCTGCAGCTGCAGCTGCTTCCAGAAGTGGCTGCAGCCGCTTCTGGGAGCAGCTGCAGTGATCTTCCAGCACTTGCTCCCAGAAGCAGCATAGCCACTCCTGGAAGTGGCTGCAGTGATTGGCTACAGCGATTGGCCATCATGGGATTGCCCAAGAGGGGACCCTCCCCCTGGTCAGTCAGACCACATGCCCCCCTGACTAAGGCAGCACCAGTTGCCCATGGGCAGGAAGATGTGGCCCCACCTCCAGACTTACCTACCATGACTTGATATTAAAAGGTAAAATTCTTCTGATGGGGGCCCTCCCATCCTGCCAAGTTGCTAGTCCTGGAGAACCTTGTCCATTCTAACATAAGTGGCAATGCCTGCCATCTCAACAGTGCCAGCCTACCCTACCCTGCAGAACCTGTGGCCACAGGGGGCTCCACAGCCAAGTGGCCCCCTGCAGCCATGAACACTCCACCATGAATACTTTGTGGCCATGAACACGCTGGGTTGATGCTGTGGCTTCCAGCAGCTTCATATCCAGCTGCTCACCACACCGTCCCAGCCCCCTCCCCCCCCGCCACTGCCAATGCCACCAGTGGCTTCTTCAGCCGCTTGCCGCCCTTCTCACCCACTCCTGCTGATTCCACTGGTTTCTTCATGTCAGGGGCCCCAAAACTATATCTTTTAGGGAGCCCCAAAAAATTGTGGGCCAGCCCTTCATCTCAGCATGACATTGCTCTTTTCATGATGCCAAATCCATCATTCATGTCCCTTCTCCTTTTATGCACTAACCAAAAGGGTGGCCCTTTCTCACCGCAGAGGGACATCATCTTAAGCGAGGTCAAAGGGAACTACTGGAAGCTCCTCCAGCCCTACATTCCCTCCACAAACCTCTGAGCCTTTAAATCAGTCACTGGGGCTCCAGTTTGGGCTGGGAGTACTTCAAAATGCATCTAACCCTCCCCCCAGCTCAGTTTGGAGTGCCTTTCTAAGGAATAAATTCCGGTCTTCCCACTGAGGTTCCCTAAAAGTCCATCTTGAATAAACAAACAAAAATGTGCACAGAATCACCAGTTTCTGTGCTCCCTCCTCAGCTTCTCATCCAAGGGCCTTCACTCTTCTTCCTGTGCTTCCATATGGCTGATCAGAGTTGTGTACTTGCAGCACGACAGCATTCCAATCTCCAGATCCTAGCCGTCCTGACCGTGATATAGCGCCTCCTGATATCTAGCCTAAATCTACCCTCTGCCAGCTTGTGACTTATTTCTGGTCACTCCTGGCAATGCTGGGGGGACCAGGGACTTTCCCAGTGCTTGCTGGTCCCCTCTGACCAGTTTGTAACAGGCCACTAGATCCTCCTTCAGCCTTCTCTTGTGGAGGCTGAACAGGTTCAGGTCC
>NW_017728886.1:119582430-119663313 GCF_001723895.1 Crocodylus porosus
AGTCCCTCCAGAAGTTCCCTAACTAGTTCCTCACTAACCCTCGGCCTAGGTGAGCCTCCCCTGGGGTATGAGGTGGACCCAGCAGGGGGGTGACTATTCTGGTCCCTGTTTGGGAAAATGGAGGCAAAGAAATCATTAAATATGTTGGCTTTGTCATCTGGTGTGACAACCAAATTTCCTAACGTGTTCTGCAGGGGCCCCACATTACCCGGAACTTTCTTTTTGGCCGCTATGTATTTAAAAAAGGACTTCTTGTTGTCCTTAATCTGCGAAGCTAGTCCCAGTTCCATCTCTGCCTTGGCCTTCCTGACTGCCCCCCTGCATCCCCGAGCAACTACAGTATAGTCCTCCCTGGTGATGGCCCCTCCCTTCCATTGGGTGTATGCCTCCCTTTTTGCTAGGAGACATTCTCGGATGCTTTGGGTGAGCCATGGGGGCTTATGTGCCCTCCTGTTCCCTTTGATTCCTGTTGGGATTACCTCCCTTTGGGCTTGGAGGATCGTCTCCTTAAGGACCGACCACTCTCCTTGGACACCTGGCTCCCCTCCCTTCCGGGACCTTAGTGCTTCCCCAACTATTCTCCTTAGCTCACTGAAGTCTGCCCTCCTGAAATCTAGGGCTGCTGCCTTGCTGTAGGCCTTTGCCACCCTGCGCTGGATGACGAACTCCAGCAGGTGATGATCACTGTTGCCCAGGTGGTCAAGCACCGGCAGCCCCCTCACCAGGTCATCTCCTGTGGACAGCACAAGGTCCAACAAGGCATCTCCCCTATTGGGGCTGTGCACCTCCTGGGTTAGAAGGAGGTTCTGCATTCTGGCTAGGAACCTATGTGAGCGGTCAGACCTGGCTGACTGCTCTTCCCAGCAGATGTCTGGAAAGATCAGGTCACCCATGATGACCACATCCTTTGACTTCACTACCCCCATGAGCTGACTTAAGAAGTCCTGGTCAAACTCTTCCCCTTGGTTGGGAGGTCTGTAGTAGACCCCCACCGTTAAGTCTCTTTCCCCTCAACTCCCTTGTATTCTAACCCAGAGCACTTCAGAGTGCCCCTCCTCTGAGTCTTTATTAATTGACGAGGATGTGTATTCCTTCTTAATATAGAGTGTCACGCCCCCACCTTTCCTTCCTATCCTGCCCCTCCTGTACAGCCTATATCCCTTGACATTCACCGCCCAGTCATGGGTTGAGTCCCACCATGTTTCAGTGACCCCACTATGTCTGGGTTGGTGTTGGCTAGCAGGAGGGTAAGTTCCTCCTGATTGTTCCCCATACTACGAGCATTTGTGTAGAGGCATTTGAGGCCTCCCATGGATGTGTGAACTGGCCCCCTAAGCACAGCATTACCCTGGCCCCTGTCACTTACCTGTGTACATGTTCCGCTCATCAGTCTAGGCTGGGCTGTACTTGTGGGTGTTGCTTGGTCTGGCAGTTCGATGTTTCCTCCACCCCTGTCTTCTCCTTACCCCAACGAGCCTAGTTTAAAGCCTGCCAGAGGAGATGCACCAACCTAGAAGAAAACACATGCTTACCTTTAGGGGAAAGGTGGAGCCGATCCTATCTGAGCATGTCTCTTGTTGTGATGTGCTGGTCATTGTCAAGGAAGCCAACTCCTGGGCTTCCCCAGCGTCCTGCATAGGCTTCCCCTGTGACATCTGCTTGGTGCCTCCCCTGCCCTTCAGCAGAGCTGGCAATGATGGTAGCCAGATCCGCTCCTCGCTCTGGAAGGAGAAAAGCTCTTCTCTAGAGCTGGTGGAGATAGCAGCAACCCCTGCCCCTCACTTCAGGAAGGGGAAATATCCACTCTCAGCCAGCCTGTGTAGTGACCCAGCAAGGCTGGCAGCAACATTGGCATGCTCCAGGATTTACTCCAGCAAGCAACACATTCTCTCCCCTTTTCCTTTTGTCCTGCTACAGGGACCTCAGGAGGTTATCTAATCCAACCTCCTGATCAAAGCAGGACCATCCCCAACTAAATTATTCCAGTCAGGCCTTTGTCAAGTCAGGCCTTAAAAACCTCCAAGGATGGAGATTCCACAACCTCTGTAGGTAACCTATTCCAGTGCTTCACCACCCTTCTAATGAGAACATTTTTCCAAATATCCAACCTAAACTTCCCTTGCCACAATTTGAGACCATCGCTCCTCATTCTGTTATCTACCACATTGAAAAGTCTAGCTCCATCTTCTTTAGAACCCCACTTCCGGTAGTTAAGGCCTTCTATCAAATTTCCCCTCAGTCTTCTCTTTTGCAAACTAAATAAGCCCAGTTCCCTTATGTACAATCTTAGCTTTGGGAAACATGTTCTCAAACATGTCTTTGCATCCTGCAGTCCAAAGGGATCAGAAGAGAATAAACTCATTAATGAGTAAGGAGCATGAAGCACAATCTTTGTTATGCATTTCATTGTCATTTAGCACACATAAATGTGCAGTACCACCTTATGATGCAGAGTGATAAATGGAATAAATCATACTAAGAAAACATTTTTAGGACATCAATCACTATTGTATTTATAATTTAATTTTAATAAGCACGTGTTAATGGGGAACTAGAGAGACCTGATCACTGGAAAACATCCATACTTAATTGACAATATCTAAAAGGCATCATTTATGGTTTATTTATCCCATTCACGTGCTTTAGTAATTGCTACTAAGTGATACTAACTGCTCAATTCTCTGCAGTAGTCCTTACAAATGTACAATCACAGGACTGAAATTTTGTAAATGCACATTTAAAAGTGCACATTCACATTTGTCATAACACAGCTTGGGCACATCCATCTATCAGTACATTTTTGTAGGTCCTAACTTTTACACAAGCACAGTCTCATAATAACTACTTATAAGCACTAAAACCAATAAAACACTATTTGCCAAATTCATTAGTCAGTTAAAGTTTCTGCTTTTCATAGTCTAATTTATTCATTGACTTAGCTTGCTCATATTCAGTGAGCTCTAACAAGTTTTGTTACTAACTAAACAAATAACAACACAGAGCCAGTTTTAACACCTCTTTCATTAATCGCCCATTCTGAAGCTATCAAGTGCAAGTATCCATTTTATGGCTCTAAGAATTACAGCAGAATAAAAGAGTATAAACGTAGGTGCACAGAAAAATCAGACCCCCGGTATGTATCCATATTATATTCTTCTGCTAAATATTATCCTATGGGGATGGTACCACACTGCTAAATATTATCCTATGGGGATGGTACCACACTGCTTTGAATCATAAAAGTATGAAATGGCTGAGAAACATGCAAATAGCTAATAGGCATAGATCCTATTAATGAACCCACAGGTAGGCTTGGCAGTAGGAACTAGGAAGTAGCAGACCTTGGTGAACTTCAGGTCTACAGGTTATTACTGTGCAGCCATGCATTAATAATGCACATGTGGCACTTTGTGCACATCCTGTACTGTTATTTACCTTGTTTTTAAAGCTCTCATTGGAAGAGCCCTTTGTATTTTACACTGTGAGGGAGGGAAGGAGCCGGCGGACGCCGAAACTCCTTTCCCCGGTGCAGTCGCCGTGCAACACCCCTCCCCAACCCTGAGTATGGGGCGTGAACCTACCTCTTGCAGGTGTAGGGAGGAAGGAGGGGCCCGGACAGAGAGGGCCGGTATAAATGAGACGCCGGCGCTAAACGAAGCCCCGGCGGAACCGGAAGAGTCCGGCAGGGAGATGGACGCTGGCAGGAGCTCATGTGGGCAGATGCGCACCATCCAGTACCACGGCTGCACCTTTTGGAGCAAGGGTAAGCCCCTCACGGGGTTCGTGAACACGGGCGGAGAGCCCAACAAGCTAAAGGACTAATTTAGTTGGCCGGGAGTGGCTGGCACCCAACAGGCGCATATACCGTAAAGCCCTTAATAAGGGGGCACTCAGATGGTGAATTCACTGTGGCAGCAGTAAGGGGTCGAGCGATCTCACAGAGCCCTAAGGAGAATTGAAGAACCCCCTTTGGGAGAAACCAGGGAAAGAGCGGTGGACTCTGCTGAGGTCTGGAGTGAGAGTCCAAGCTCTGGCGTGCCAGTTCGGCGCTGTGTTTGTGTTGTTCTTCTGTATTTTGCTGTGGATTAGTCCAAGAGACAAAGATCAGACGACGTGACAGACTCATAAGCAGTGGTCACGTGCCCGGTGGTACGGGCGAGGGTGTAGGGGTGGCAGAGCCCTCAACGCGGGACCCTGAGAGGCAAGGAGTCTCACTTTTGGACTGACGTGTGTCAGACAATATAACTGAACCAGATTACCAAAGTCATGGCAGTCAAGTCGGACGTGTGCAACCCACAGGTGAGCAACCCTTAATCCCAGGAAGCAGTCCCCGACGTAGGGAGACCGGGGTGACCCCAGAACCACGACTCCACATACTTGAATAGGCATCAGTGTATCAGCACTCTGGATTCCCATTGCTTGTAACCCAGAACTAATCCAGCTGCTACTTGTCCCACTACTCAATTTGAAGTCAGTGGCAAAACTGAAAGACTGGCTCCTGAAATTTTGTTTTCTTTGAGAAGAAGCTGAAAATTCTTATATCAGCAAATATAAAAGCAATCACTCTTATGGATCATTCATGATAAATACTGTAAGATATTTGGGAAAGTATAAGTAGCTAGCTCTGTGAATAATTTAATAATAATTTAAATAATTTTAAAAACACATTTTTTTACCTGCAAGTGTGGTGCTACAAAGTGCTTCTCTAGTTTTCTGATACATCATAAATTCTTCTCAATATACAAATGAAACCCAAAAAGTATCTAACTTTTTAAAAACAAATGAAAAGGACAGGTCTCTTCATAGGCATCTGAGCTTCAGTTTGTGCAAAATGACATCATTCAATCTGTACAATTTGCCTTGAATGCTCCACATACATGTAAAGTACATCCTGGTTCCAGTTGGCCATGACAGGGAGCTATTGAGAAATGAGGAAGAAGCATTTAAAACTGTTCAATCATTATTTTTTCCATTATATTGGATAATAAAAAGGATTATGATTTCCTCTGAAAAAATTTCTGTATTGAAGACCATTTCTTTGATGAACCCCGACCATGTTTTGTTAACATGAAAAGGAACTCATGCATTCATTCACATATGGAATATCTAATACCTCATTTTTTAAAAAGAAAGGAATGAAATTGTCCCTAGCGTGTTAGGAATAGATCATTCAGAAGTGGTAGGAACCACTGATATGGCAACATTTTTCTGTTTCAATTACCTCAATTTTAAACATATTTGAATAGAGCTCTGTATCCTTCCTTTGCTTTTTATAATAACCAGTGAAACGTTAGAGCAGCCCTGCAATAGAGATGGGTTATTTCTACTAGGAGAAAAAGTTAAGCATCATATTGGGCTGCATTATTAAACAGGGATCCCAGTTTTCTCTGATTTAAAAAAACCCCTCAATTTTCGATTAAAAAAAAGGTAACCCCAAATCCACATTTTCCCATGATTGAAATGAAACATCACTAATATATAGATAGGTAGACAGATAGATAGTGATGTTTCCTTTTAATCATGGGAAAATGTGGATTTGGGGTTACTTTTTTAAACTAAAAATTGGGGGTTTAAAAAAAAAAAAAAAAGGAAAAAAAATCAGAGAAAACCAGGATCCCTAATTATTAAGGATCCCCGATTATTAAATCATTCCAGGATCAATCCTCACTACAATGATGAAATAGGTCTCACCTTATCGGAATTGTCAGGGATGACAAATTATTATGAGCTTTGTTAGCTGACCGCAGAGGATCAGTTGAATGAAGTTATCTGGAAGCTCTGTTCCTACCACAGATTTTCCCTGGTGGAGCTGATAGTGTAGACTGCTCTGAACATTTGAAAAGACTAGATTGAATTCTCAATAGAAAACCACATAAGGGCACCAGCTGTGCATTGACAGATTGGTGAAATGTGCAGTCTGTGAGCCATGCAGGCATTTTGTTAGATATATGAAAATCTGTTGCTGAAGAGCAGGAGATTGCACTCAGAGCATACAGCCAACAAACCACACTTGCAAATTACTTATTTTCTGCAGAGACTCAGTCTAGAGTTGTGGGGCAACAAGGAGGTGGTAAAAGATTCGCAGAATTGAGTTATCCTGAAGAGAGTTCATAGAGATTTTTAAAAACAAGGAAGGTAAGTCAAAAAATTGGCTCATGAAGTGAGTGGGGAGTTGGTAGAACTGTTTGTTGTGCTCATTTTTCTTTCTGGGTGAGAAAGAACAGCACTTGCTGTATATCTGTAGACCAAGAATTTACAGAGATCACTCAGAAGAAAGCTGTGATAGCGAGGTGAACATTTCATCATAAGCAGATATGTCACCATAGGCAATGGTTTTCATGGACATTGTTGTGCGAGTGGCAACATGGACATTTTCAGAGAAAGGAGCTCTGAAACAATCAGGAAAGAATAACATCAAGGTAACTGTAGGGGCAACAGTGCCGCGAGATAGGAAGGAGAGAGAAAATATCTGACTTTCGGTATAATAGGAAAGCTCAAGTTGTCTTATACTGTCTGTGCACTGAGCTGTGGCCCATCCACAAATAAGCATTTATTTTAGTATGACAAGTGCATGGTAGGTAGGTAGGAAGGAAGGGTGGACACCAAACAAAATATATCCTAAGGCTTGTGTACAGATTGAAAAGAAGCCTTGTAATGATATTCCAAACACACTCAAGAAAGTAGTTTGGTACCTAGAACAGGACTTAGGCAGACTTGAGGAGTCTAAGTCTGAAACTGCAATACAAAAAATACTTGTATTGGCATCTATCTTGTCCCTTCTCCAGTGCTTCTTTTGAAACTAAGCCAATTCATATTACATTTAACAATCTTTGGATAAAATGGATGAAGAACAGTAGGCAAGTTTCTGTCCCATTGGGAACAGGCAGCAGTCTAAATTCCAGGACCTGCTCCCTTCAGGAGGAGAAGCCATCTCATTAAATTATACACTCTCAGACTTGTTCTGTTTTTCCTGGCCCCACATATCTCCTTTTCTTTGCTATTCAGGGTGCTAACTTCAAAGGAGAGCTGGACAAAGGTCAGGACAATGCCTGACCTGTGGCACAGCAGTTAGAACTCTATGCTTTGAAGTCAGAGAGACCCTGGGACACTGGTAGCCCAGTTCCTGGGCGAGTACCTGAACCCCTGAGCAAATGGGGTGAAAGCATGAGAGTACTGCCAGCTACCTCCTTATCTTCAATTTTCGTTCAGCTATAACTTTTGTAATTTATATATGTGCACAGCCATGTTGCTGCCCAGCCAGTGCATAGCCTATTGAGCTTGAACAGTAGCCATGTTGATTATTATGCATCCACACTGCATGTGGAATAGGATCACAAACTGTATGCAAGTGCCAAAAAGCAGTTATGCAGCTGGGTAATAGAATTGGGCTGAAGTGCTCTACTCCTGGTTTTGAATTCTACTTTGTTTGTTGGGTGCCTAAATTTTAGGCATTTACAGCAGCTAGCTTGTAGGCCACTAAAGTTCATTTTTGTATCTACCCCATAGTTCCATGTTTTCTCCCTTTTTATGTTCCTCCCCTTTCCAAAGCAAACTGACTTGACTGCTTTGTTTTTAAGCAAACTGACTTGACTGCTTTTGTTTTCCCACCAAGAGTTTAAATTTACATTTTACCTGCAATATATCAAGAACAGCTTCAAAATATTTGTGGAGCCTTCACTGGTTAACCTGAAAAGAAAAAGTCATATTTCTTAAGTCATAATTTCAGTATGAGGCTGCCTGTCTCTGGCATAATTTAAATTTTCATTTAGTGTGACAGCACTTGGTCATAGTCTTGTTTAATTTACTTTCAATTAGTCTATTATTATAATTATATTCTACCAGAACTATTGGATTATGTCACAGTTGGATAAATTGAAGGGTCTATGTTACCTTATATTTTGTCCTGCTTTTGAATAAAATGTAAATCTCTTCCTTTGTTCATTCTAGAAATACAAGTAAATTACTTTGGCAGTAAAACACATCAAAGCATCCTCACAAGAAGGACAATCATTCTTCTAGCTTTGACTGTAACACTTCAGACAGTTCATAAGGTGCTTGCTGAAGCTTGTTTGATGCTCCCTCATCCATCATCCACTTCATGTTCAGGTTTCATAATTTGATGCAATTTGTCAATAGAAATGTAGGGTGTGAAGGTGAGCTAATACAGTGCGATATAGCTATTGGCCTTGCCTTGTTTTGACTGGTGAACAAAAGGCAGAAACTAGTATTAGAATTAAAATACAGAAAATGGCACCACTTAGCCATAAATCTATGAACCTGTTTTGTAGGTT
Source organism: Crocodylus porosus (assembly GCF_001723895.1). Taxonomy (NCBI): domain Eukaryota; kingdom Metazoa; phylum Chordata; order Crocodylia; family Crocodylidae; genus Crocodylus; species Crocodylus porosus. The sequence goes on from NW_017728886.1 coordinate 119,590,722, forward strand.
GTCTCCCCTGCTCTTACACAGTTTTATATTAGTTTTCCATATAATTAACAGCCTTATAAAACTAGTTTTACTCATGAATACAATGGAAGCTTCAGAAATATTGTAATCAGATGCTTTCTACAGAGCAAGGTGATGTTATTAGCCCAAGAGAGTTTCACCTTTGCAAAATCTAAGTTTGTAAAGTTCTAGCTAATTTAACATGGATTTTGAATCCCAAATATCTTGCTCAGTTTTCTGTAAGTACAGACACCATTTTCCCAAAGTAAAACTCAAAGAAATTTGTGTGAGACAGAGGATGTGCAAGCACAGAACAGTAAAGCCTGCTTAAAGGAATGAATGCCAAAAGGTATGGATATATTATAAGAATTATGGCTTGAATTTTCACAGGAACCTAAGTTAAAAAGTCACCTTCAATAGTACCTAGCTTGTATAACAAATCACGCACCACCCACTTAAAATATTTATTATAAAAAGACATTTAGGGTTCGATTTCCAAACCAGACCTCAGCTGTAGAAGGAACAGTTATGTCCTTGCAATGAACTGTGGCCACGTTTTCAATCCACGATACAAGTCCAAAAGAATCTTAAAAAGCCTGTCAGTGTAAAATTAGACCTCTACAAAGGGATTCTTGAATATGAAGACACCAAACAGAGGAATTTAGTGCTCAATAAAGTTCCATCTTACCAAAAGACAAAATACAATAGATTTGCTGAGATGATCAGATATAAATTAAGGTGCATTGGACCTCTCAGAATTGGTTAATTTAGAAAGTGGTTAGGATGATCAGGATAGATCAGCCAGGGAGTTTGTTCTGGTCATTCAGCATAATCCCTCTGACTAGACTGCTAGTTGGGTATTTTAATCTCCTGATGGCCAGTTTGGGGACTTGCAAAATTTCTATCCATCTCATCCTATTCCATTCAATTATTGATTCAACACATTTGGTTTGGGCTACTTCTTCACGCAGGTGCATACCTAAGTGCACTCACTTAAGAAACATAGTTCAGATTGGGGATGCACATATATAATCTAAATTGCTTTCATGCAGCCCTGATTCATGCAAGCTCATTGCAGGATTTCCATGATTTAAATCAATTGCCTGAAAACAAAAGGACATTTTCAAAATAATCTCTGAAACAGCCTGATAGCAACCTAGCCACCCACTTCTATGGGACCAGTATTAAGTCTTTGTTTTTTGATGCCCCAATAAAAGCACTAGACTTATTTTCTTATGCAAGTGCTAAGATCACTAGGACCTTCTTGAGGGGAAAAGGAAGTCAGGAAAGGGACTTAAGTGAATATTTCATTATAACTGTTACTTAGCTCTTTGAATGGCATTCTGTTAAATTAATAGACCTGCTGAAAAATGCTATGTAATAGTTAAATATTACATATAGTTAAGCCTATTAAATATTAAGTACATCAGTTAATCCAGAAACCTAAAATAATAGTCTTTCTGCAAAAAAAAAAAACTTACTCCATATGTTATTTGCAATATCTATTTTACCAGTTTAAAATATTTTTTATATAATACTGATACCTAATTTAGTTTTCTTTTATTAGACTACTCCACCAGGACCAGTTCAAAGTTGTAACAGTATCCTGTACTTTCATTACTTGCTGCTAAAGCATGGACATTTGATCTAATGAAAATGAGCATCTCTCATTATCCAAGGAATTAGCTTTTGGAACATATAACATGCCAAAGACAGTGATATCATTCATATTTAATTGCTTTTCCTGGATTTAAAATGAAAACAACATCTGCCTGTTTGGTAAAGAACATTTCACTTTGAACCAGGCTTGGCTACAACTTTCAACAATTAGTGAACTTTGCAGCAAGAGAAAAAAAATACTTTTTGGTATACAATTATTTCCAGTTTTATAACTCTCCGCTCTAAATGACAGCAAAGGTACGACATCATGTTAGTGATTCTAAAACCTTAGCACTCAAGCAAACTATGACCCTCATCCTGATTTAAAATACTTTTGCAACTGAATCTTTACCAATATTTATTCATGAATACAGGTAATGTGTAGTATGCTGACCAGAACTGAAAGCAATGGCTTAATTGGCTGTTTAAGACCTGAAAATTTACTGTAGCCCAGAGTCATAAGTTTGAGCCCCAGCAGAATCATTTCAGAACTTGGAAGATAAAACAAAGTCTGGATCTGTGTCTGTATTCTTGACTAAAAAATCTTCTTTCTTCATTGTTATGTAGTGAATGGGTTATATGTTTGACTGCTGGCTACCCACCCAAAGCTAGCTGCATCTCACTAGTGTTGGTCTGATTTTCAAGGGCATTGTGAGATTTAACAACCTCACAAACTAAGGAGAGTTCCAGGTACTCTGCCACTTGAAGACTGATCAACAGTTGTGCAGAACTTGAGAATGAAAGTGGCTAAGTGTGGAATATTGAATTATTATTATGATTGTCACGGAGTGGGGCCTAGGAGAGGCTGTGATCTCTGCGGACGCCCCCTACCGTGCCAAGTAGACGATCTAGCACCCTTTTTATCGCCCGCCATGTCTTGTTGTTATATGGTTTTAGAAGGGAGGCTGCCTCTTGTTGCCTTGGACACGGTGCTAGGATTGTCTGGGCTCCTGCTCTGTACAGAGTGACCTGGTACACCCCAGCCTTATGGGCTATGCGTGCCTCCTACCTCCCCTTTGCACGCCCCAAGCCTCACAGATCTTCTGGACATTATCCTGCCAACATACCTTCCCTAGAGGCCTTCTCTAAAGGCCTCCGCCCGAATGTTCACTCTTACCGGGCTCGCCTCTCTCAGTGTGCGCCCACTCCGGGGGCCTGCCTCCCATCTCTCCTGTGGTTACCCGCATTCAGACTTGTGCCTCATGCTTCCCGCGGTCACTTGCACTCAGGTCTCATCACCCGCACTTCTGACGGTTGGGGCTCAGGTGGCCATAGCTGTGCCTGGCCCCCTGACCCGCCGTCTGGGGTCTTATGCCCTGCTTGGGCTTCTCCCAATAGGGCTCAGGCGGCTGTAGCCTTACTGGGCCCCCTATTCCATATGAGTGTGCCCTCGCTGGCACCTGACTATCGTGCCCTCACTAGCACCAGGAAACCCCACCCTGTTGGGGTGCTCCTATGAGGCCTCCTTCCACCCCTTATAGCCACACCCGGTCCTCCGGTTCAGCAATAACACACTAGGGAACATAAAGCCAAAAGCCAACTGGCTATCACTCAAAACAAACCCCCTGGCTAGAACAAAAATGCTGTGCCACTGTGGCTCACTTTCCAAGCCTCCCTGTCAGGGTTCTCTCCACCCCGTACCATGCTGCAGCCGCTCAGACAGTCAGGCTAGGCTGCCCTGCCCTGCAGCAGAGCTGTTGCTCCGTAGGCTGCCAGAGGGGAACTGCCACATAGGCTTCGGCCTGGGCTGTTTATAAAGGCCTGGCCCTGCCCCCTTCTGGTCACCTGACCAGTGCAGTTGCCCCAGCAACCAGCACCTGCGCTGCCCTGGAGATTGGCAGCTGCCCTTCTCCCTTAGGAACAGGGCACCTGAGTGCCCCGGTGACAGTGATTAGAAAGAAAGGGACTGGAATGAAAAAGTGAGAAAAGATACTAAAAAGACATAGAGAATACTATGCAAATACTCTGCAATTTATTGTTTGAGATATCATCTGATAACTGGAAATAAGACGGTAATATAGGAAGCGGTTGGAAAGCAAGGCTTTTAGGATTTTTGTTTGTTCTTTAATTCAATTTTAAAAAGGACTATAACTTAAATTCATTCTGGGTCTATGAGGAGCAGAATTCCCATTCATGAAATTGAATAGTGCTGGCAAATCTGGAGCAGAGTTCCATAAACTCAGCTTTATAAATCTTAGGGAAAAATATATATTAACTATTGGAAACAAGGCCAAATAATTCTCTACAGTTTCTCTTAGAGGTAATATTCTATGATATATTGTAAAAAAACCACCAAGTTCTATGTGTTTTTACAAACTGAATTACAAAGAAGAAAAAATGAATAAATGAAAAACTAAACCCACACATTGCTGGGGCTAAGCTAATATAACTTCATCAACCAGGAACATTGAAGCTACCATCTATGGGTCAGAGCTAACCTGTGCAGCCCCATCTTTGGAATCCCAGTGGTGCCCCTGGGTCTCAGAGTTGACCCACGTGCTGCATGCAACACCATACCTCAACTTCTGGCAGCCCTGGATGAACTTTTAGTATTGGGCCCCTCTTTGCCAGAGATAATGATAATAATAATAATAATAATTTTAAAATACTATTTTCAGGCCCCTTTTCTGTCTGGGCCCTGAATGGCTGCCCAGTTCACCTTGGCCTGTATCCAGCCCTGGCAGCATGCATCAGACCAGCCTCACCTGGGCTAGTCCAGGATCCATGCTGCATCCAGTCTAACTCAAACAGTCTAGACCTGGGCAACACACAGACCCCTCTCTGGCTGTTCTGGGACACTTGCTGCATGTGCAGCAAACTCCACTGTAGGCAACACCACAGGTGCTGGATCCAACAGATAGTAAGGGAGAAGAAGGGCAGAATCTGTGGCCATCCCATCTACAATGGGAGCTTTTGCAAAGGACTTAATGTCATATTCTGGCATTAGAAACTTTACCAGAGTACATCACCCAAAGCAGGCAGTGAAACCAACTTGGCTAGTTACAAGGAAACACCCAGAATACTATACTGCTTTTACCAATACACACTTGCACAGAACAACAACACTGCAGAATTTGTAAAGGAAATTAAAGAGGTAATTAATGAATAATTCACAGTAATTCTGAATTAGTCCTTTTAACCTTGATGGAACTCACAAATTTAGGTAACACACTAGGGAGAAAGGATGGGATCCATTGTTGGGGAATTATTAATAGTACCATTTCCCAACAAACATATATATATATATATATATATATATATATATACACATATACACACCCTACTCATCATGTACTGAAAGAGCAAAGAGTCATTCCTCCCATAAGAAAAAAAGTTAGTACTTTTGTTTTGTTCCCTAGGTATCCCTGACTCACGTGATTGTTGTTTCTGGAACCAAGTGATGGAGCAGCTTGATCAGATCTTGAAACCAGCAGGAGTCTCTTGGAAGCAGATGAGCAATCAGGCTGGTATATCCCAAGAATGGAGGCTTTTCGTTCTTCCTTCTTTGGATGCCTTTTCATGGAAGAGAGAGGCCATTGCTTTAGGTGTTGCTGATGAGTCAGGAAAGAACCTTCTTCTTCTACACGGTCTCATAGTCTAGATCTTTGTGGGAACAATTTTCACTGAATCTTCCTATGGGATCATTTTGGTAGTTCTAGGGTCAATTATAAGGTTCGTATGACTGTATGTATTAAACCTGTCGCAATCCTCTTGCAGTTAGACAGCTTTAGGTCTTTGTCACAATGAAAGGTCTTACATGGCAGACTATGAAAGGTCTTACATGGATGATCGTTCCCTTGCAAAAATCAAAAGAGGAGGTGCTCTCCAAAGATTCAAAACACAGGATATGCATGGGCCCATGCTGGTAAAAAGCTACCAGACTTCTCCTGGGGTAAGAAGCATGAAGCTCATTCTTATCAGCTGTGCCATTCCAAAAATAATATAAAAAAAGACTGTGGAGTTTTAACTAGATTTAAGTGGATAAAGTTTGGTCTAAAAACTTGTAATCAGAATAGATTTAGTTTAACATTAAGATAGTTTTTCCCAGGTCAAGTTGCATTTGGTTATTTCCTTCCTTATCTTCAACAGATTGAAACTTCCGTAACCCCTTGCTAAATTGTTCTTACTTCTATTTTTTTCTGTCCATTGACAAATACCTATTGTCCTCTTTGCCATAGTCAGTATCAGAATTTAAAATAATATTACAGTGCCTTGTCTAATCAAATCTTACTTTCAGAACAGACAGTCTTAATTCTTCTTACCACCTGTTTACCCATATTTTCATCAGCCCTATCTCTGAGACAAATGTCCATGTAGAACTGGATAACTAAAGAGAGCGGTAACAGAATGCAGAATCTTTTACTTCTAAATGAAATCCAGCCAAAGATGACTGTAACCAAAATTCAGCACCATCTGCCTGAGAGTGAACTAAATGAATGAGTTAATGGTGTCAGTCTACTGCTACTGGACAGCTGTCCACATCAATCAACCAACGTCCAACTGATAGGAATTGGCACCCCACATTGGCAGGCTCATCAGAAAGGCCAATAATCAAAAGATTATGGAGATTAAACTATATTTCTACCCTAAAAAATAACCTCTACTGAGCAAAAAAATAAGGTACAATGGCTAGTGACTGTGATGAAGAAAGTGTTGCTTTAGTTTATACTGCACAGACTACATTCTCAGCTGCCTTGTTATTGTGCAGTCTTTGACTTGTGAATGCAGACTAATGATCATGTATGAAACATTATCAAATCTGTATGGCAGGATTTGGCATTCGTTTTACATTTATCGTCATATTAATGTTGATTACTGGATATTATGCAAAGAAGTGGAAAAGCCAGTTTTGCCTACACAGATTGTTTTTAACAAGAATGACCATTTCAATTCAGCACAAGATATTTTACCAAAATAGTCAGGCCAGAACACCTCCTCATGCAGACATTACTAAGCCCAGATAAATATAATTTATACCAGTGTAGCTTATTCCCCTTCCCCCTATGAGACTGGTTATAGTGATATAAAGCACCTTTCATTTCTACTGGTACCATTATCACAAATCAGGAGAGGAGAAGGAGGTGTACCACTGTAATCATACCTATACACTTAAAGTTATTGCTGCCCTCAGCTTTTATGTTCTGTGAATTAATTAAAAAATTATTTTAAAAGACTATACATTTTCTTATCTCATTCAGAAACAATGACTTCATTGAAAATACAGTAAGATAATTACGACATAGTTTGAATTAAGTCAATATCCCAAGCAGTTCACATATCTAGATAAATATTGATCTAAAAAAACCCCAACTCTTCCCCAGATTTTCAAAGCATGTAGAATTTACTTTTCAAATTAGATTGGATTTGGAATTTGTTCCTGTCATTGGAATTCCAGACATCACAATGGTTACTAGTTCTCACATCCTCTTTAAGCAGTTTACCTCAGTACAGTCTGAAGCTGACCTTGATCTGCAGCAGATGCATACAGACTCACAAGAGGCTGATCAAAATGACAAAAAGCCTGATTGTGTGAATACAACATGAATGGTGAATAGGAACCCTACACCCAAACAACAGTTTAAGATATCTCCCCACTGTACACTGATTTACCACTGCCATCTTATAAAATCACTCATAGCCCTCCTACAACATTATCACAGCATCCACCCAGACCTGCAGTTTCTAACTGTAATGGGGGAGTTTGGAAAGTCTTTCCCCACCACCATGCCTGACGGGTTTACAGATCCATACGTGGTCCACCACACTCTGCTGTACTCTTTCTGCTGCTTTTTTCATCCTTTGAGAGTAGTTTTGCTTGCTGTAAACAGCCATTGCCATAGTCACTAGAGCCTCAAGTGTAGCCTTTGATGGCTGTCTTACCAATGAGAGCGGCAGAAGAGGACTTAAGCCTTTTCTGCTCTTAGAAGTCCCTGCTCGGGTCTGTGTTCAGCCCAGCAAGACTTATTTAGACCCCAACATTCAGTAGACCCCTTCCTACCTCAGTCCTCCAGCATTCATTGTATTTTACCCTTCCTAGAGTCTCATCTTTTTCTCTCATTGAAGCCTCTCTGCTGTCTCCATTCCTTCCCTATGGCTTGCGACTAGAAGGACATCTTATGCACTAGGAATGGCCTATCTCTGGGCCAGGCCACAACAACTCTGCACCTTGCAGTCTTGATATCCTCAGGGAGGAAAGAGATAGAATCAAGCAGCAGTCCAAAGTGATCTCCACCTACTTTACTGGCCCCTCAACTCTCCTATGCCAGCATTTGGTTTCCTAGACCCATCATACTAACATTCGACTAATTCAGGACTGCTCAGCCCTCAGCCTGAAAGCCAGATACAGCTGTGGTGCCATGTCATCCAGCCTACAAGTAAGATCACCAACTCTGTTTGAACCTATTCTGGGAGGTTTCCAGAACACTAATGTGCCCAGTACCCATAACACAAACATACCTGTGTGCTTGCATATATCAGTTAGAGATTACGGTGTGTAGAGTTTACATCAGGAAGGCAAATGCACATTACTATTACATTTTAAAAACCTACTAGACTACTGTATAAATTGGATTCAACATTTAATATTTATTTTAATGACTGCCCTATCATTTATCTCCTGGGTGACTCTCTGTAGTCTCCTAGAGATTTATATCTAACTCCTGCAGACTCCAGGGCAATCCTGGATGATTTGCAACCCTACCCATGGGTCCATAGGGATCCTATGGACGGTGGCCCTGCATGTTAGGTCTTGTACATGGGACCTGATCCCAACATGAAGGGCCCAGCAGGGTGGTGTCAGGTCCCAGAGCCTGATTGTGACCCTGATGCAGTGAGCCACACAGAGATGGTGCAATGTCCCAGTGCCCAATACTAACATGACGGAACAGGGCATGGGGACTGCAGGGCCCTGTGACTTGATCCTGACTTGTGGGGCTGGGGGATGGGGGAGAGCGGGCAGTGCGAGGAAGGGACTGAAGATACCAAAAAAGCCCCAGAGTTTTCATGAAAATAATACATTTTGACAATATCACCAGTTTTACATGAACAATTTCCTTTTCTCCAAAAAGGGACATTTTTTTATTTAAAACTTTTTGTCTGAAAAATTTCCAGTCTGCTCTACTTAGTTTTAAAACTTTTTTCATAAATTATTTATTGACTATTTTATATTCATAAATGTAATATTATACAAGATGGTTTTAGAGTTTGCTGTTCCTTTTCTTGATATCACTATACTTATCCAAGACACTTGAGGATCCTCTGACTATGAAAGTTTCCAGATATATGCAAGTTTTATTATTATAGTTATTATAATAAATGTGACCAATAATGGTGTTATGGTGTTGGTCTGTCAGTTTTATTGTTTGCATAAGTTTCTCTTCAGAAAGTTTTACCACAGTTTTTTCAACATACTTTCATTCATAGCTTAGAGATTTATCCAGTATGGAGTGTACATCCAGTACAGCTACTCCTCATAACATTAAAATTTCCATTAACTTTATTGAGAATCTCAAGCATGAAATGATGGCAGGATATAACCCTAATTTGCAGTTTCCTATTAGCATCATATTTTAAATGTAAATGATCATGCTTAGTAATTATTTTTATGACTGCATGTGAATGCTCAGTTTGGTAACTGTTATCTGACACTGTTGACTGGACACAACATATTTTAAAATCTTCACAGGAGTCTCATGAATGTATTCCACCTAAACCTCCTAAGTGGCTTGACTTGGGAGATGGTCCAAAAAGTGTGTCCAATGAATAACTGCTGGGTTGGGGCTTTGCACAAAATGCAGTGATGGCTACTACTGGATTTTAATCCTCATCTCCCAGTCTGGGTGAGTGCCCTAACTGCTAGGCATCACATTAAAGAGAACCTTCTTCTCTGGCTATCTATTTATTTATTAAGAAAAAAGGTGACCTCTGCTAAATTTTCTAAAGAAAGAGTGTAAGGACCTACTTTTGGGAGAGGGTTATAGGCTGTGGATGGATTCTCAAAGAAGTTAGTCAGATAAGAAAATCAAAAGTACCATACTGGGTCAGTCCCCAGGTCTACCTAGTCTAGTATCCTGTATCACAAAGTGGAAGAAAGTGGATACTGAGGGGAAGAGCCTTGATTCTGACCCTCTCCATACTGAACTGTTTCCTCATAAGCAGATATGCCCGTTTCTCCCACAGCATCTTGCTCCGTTGATGCTGTGGTATAAGTAGCCCGCCACCTTCCTGCATTTCGAAATCACCTTACTTGTAGCAATACTAGTGGTGGTGCTGTCACTGGCAGCCCTGTCCCCCTCCAAGGCATCCCTCACTATTAGGTGCAACCTGTGTGCCACGCAGTGGAAGCCAACAAAGTTGGCATCACAGACAGCATCACCATATTGGCCCCATTGTCAGTGACCATGAACCTATGGGTGAGGTCAGTCTTCCCAATGAGCCACCCCTGCACCACGTGGTTCATTGCCCCCATGATCTCTCTTGATTTGTGGATCTCATCCAGCACCTCGGCTTGTAGTAGAGCCCACTGATGGCTTGACTGATCGCACCTGTGCCCTGTGAGGGAGTGGTAGGCGTAATCGCCACCCTGGCTTCTCCAGATGTCGGAGGTGAAGTACAAGGCTACCTGTGGCCCTGCCTTGCGCAGCTCCTCCCTCAAGTACTACCTGCATGTCTGATACAGGGAGGGGACCACCGCCCTGCTAAAGGTGGCGTGTGTGGGCACTTCGTAAAATGGGGCCAGAAGTGCTACCAACTGCCTGAACCCTGCTCACTCAATTAGGGAGAAGGGCTGGCTATCCAGAGCAAGCATCTCCCCACTGCTCTGGGTGATCTCGTGCACCTTGGGAATGTGCCCCCCTTTCTGCACACCTTTCCTCCACTGGTCCAGGGTGGCCTACCCCTGCTTTGGGGGTAAAGGGACTTCGGAGTGAGTGGGGGACTTCCTTTTCGGCACACTTGCGCTGGTGCCAGGCTGAGCAGCAGGAAGAAGGGCAAGGGGGTGGTGCCTCCTCAGATGCAGCAGCATGGTCATGGTAGAGAAGCGTTTCACGTCCTTGCCACAGCTCATGTGCCTTCGCCAGTGCTGGCAGATGGCAAACCTGGGATTATCTGCCACCTCAAAATGATCCCACACTACACTACTCCCCCGCTTCTGGGTTGAGGGCTAGGATGCTGCCTTTTCCCTCTTCTCAGCAGGCTGAGGCTGAACAGCAGGAGGAGCTGCCTCAGCTAAGCCACTTGCCTCCACAACCTCAGCCTCCTTTGAGGTGCTACTTTCCAGAGCAGACCTGGGTCTAGGGGAAACTTGAGGGGTATGGAGTACAAACTCTGATTCCCCCTCAATCCCCAGAATTGCCTGAGCCAGTGCGCTCAGCATCCCTGGTTCCAGCTCCAGCTCCTTGTCTGGCAGTGGGAGGCTCATGCTGAGAGCTGAAATTGAGGTGGAGGAGACAGTGATTCCACTGCTGGTGCCCACTTCTGGACCGAGCAGAGGTGATGCAGGTGCAGGGACATTAGGTGCAGACACTGCTCCCACCGCCTGGCTTCCACTAGCAGCACTGATGTCATGGCTGCTCGGGAATAGAATGTGTCTCTGTTTGGGATGGCAGAGGAGGGGGCTTACAGCTCTAGCTCTCCCCATACCCCCTCTCCCTCCCCTGCCAGAAGACCTGGCACCTGCCTTTCCAGCACGCTTCATGTTGATCTTTACTGTGCTGCAAAAGGCCTGTGTGTGTGTGTGAATCCTTTTGGATATCTGTCTGTCTTGTTCTCCTGTGAACATCTGTGTCTATCTTGGGCTGTGAACAAAATTATTTGTGTGTCTTCCTGTGTCTCAATATATTATCTGTGTCTTGTTCTTCTGTAATATCTGTCTGTCTTCTTCCACTGTGATTTTTTTCTATATTCTGGGTCTCTGTGTATGTGCATGTGTGTATGCAAGCAATCTGTGCCTCCATGCACAGTGATAGGTAACACTGGCTGGGAAAACTCAACTGTGTTTTTGCAAAGTTTCCAAAACAAGTTCCCAAAAAAAAAATTCAAAGAAATAAATTGAATTGTAATACTACTAATTGAATTGAATAGCTAAGATAAACTAAGCTCAGCTAAGCTAAATCCCAACCACTCTTTTATAACATGACAAAGCAGCAGGCAGGGAGAAATCCTTCTCACTGGCTACCTACAGACATCAGTCTTCCCCACCATGCTCCCCTTCCCTCCCCCCCCCACTCTCCATCCCTCTTCTAAATGCCTCAAAATGGCCAAAGCAGCTCTGAAGCATCTGAAGTGGGTCCAAAACACTTTGGATGCCCCCAACCCACTCCGTACACCATTACTGGGATCCTGCTTTGATCCGGAAGTGCCGAAGCGGGATCCGAAGACTTGCACAGCCCTAATAGGTACTGTTTTAGACACATATTTTAATCCTCTGAGTTCAACCCAGTAACAAGTTTCATGTCCTAAACCTCCATGTGGCTAGCACCCTACATGTCTACTGCTGACTGAATCCTGAGGTGGTTACTGCCTACTCCATTTGAAACTGTGTTAATACTGGAAGCTCATCTATATTTGACCTGAATTAGAAATGTCTCTCTGCATGCCTCTGACCAGTAGGCGATTCCATTAACTAAAAAGCGTAGGCATACAGAGGTCAAGTGATTGGTTAAGATTGTTCTAGTAAGCATATGGTAGCTCCAAGGAGCCGTGGGTCCCGTACGAGGCCTCCTCCAACCCTTACTAGCCTCACTCAAACCTCCAGGCTAAAGCAGCAAACAAAACACAAGCCCCTGGGCTATAACATAAATTCACACCACTCAGCAAAAACATCATTCACACCACCCCAAGGGTGCTCCATCTCTCACCAGGATCAAGCTGCTTGTGCATTCAGACCTCTTCTCTTTACTTGCTCAGGCAGAGCTCCTTTCCCCTTGGCTGCCAGTAAGGAACTGCGCACCTGGCCTCAGCCCTGGGGTTTAAATGGGAGCCAGGCCCTGCCCCTTCCCGTCAGCTGACCGCTGGCAGGTGTGGGTCACTAGTTCCCTCTGGCTGCCCTAGCAACCGGCACCTGGGTAGTTCTCCCGGCTGTACAAGTAGCAGGCACCTTAGTGCCCTGCTACAATCCTTCTAAAGGAAAAGTACTAATCAGTGTAAACAGAAGTGTATTACTAATTGATTGTAATCAATATAATGGCTTCCACTGGAAATTATAATATTATAACCAACCAACATATAAATTCTTTGAGATCCACATGGGCTGCTTCCAAGATGTGACTATTTTCTTCATCATGATGTAACATTATTTGTGGCAGTTGAAAATCACTATGATTAAATCAACCTCTGTCTACATGCATAGCCCGACAAATTCCATTGCCAACACAGTTTACTTCAGAGATATTAATCAAACATTCACACAAGACCACTATATAGGACTTACCTTGGTTATTTCATGTTGGGTTCTGTTACATGGAGATTTAGAGAGAATTTAACCTGACTAACTTTACCTTAAAGTGATAGAAGTGATGTAGGAAAAAAAAAATAATTAGAACTCCTTGGCATTTCTTTTGACTTGGTATGTTTATAATTAATGCATGTAAACCATAATTCACATTGGATTTTACACGGATATAAACTCATGTTAGCACCACTGTCCACCAGATAGCACTAAGGGATTGTTAAAGCACAACTGACCCTTAAATGGGCATGAAATATGAAAAAAACAGTTGACTTAATAAAAGTCTAACATTATTGATACAACAAATGTTATCTTATCAGTTTCTATATGCAGAGAGAGAAAAAAACACTAATTACAATAATCTCACCCAATTTCCAGATGGTAACTCTGCTCAAAAGAAAAGGTGGCTGATTAGTTCCTGAAAGCAGAGAGTATGTCAGTAGATAGTCAGTGGAAAGTCTTTATGGCTGGCACAATCAAAATCTAGATAGGTGTTGAAGACTGAACACACACATAACTTTCTTGCTGACTGTTTTATGCTTTGCTTCGACTTTGCTACTCTGATGGCTGCTTTTGGACTGGTTTCCCTGCAGTCAACCTACTGTCCATATTGTATCCTGTCTGCATATTCCTTTGTTCAACAGACCCGTCACATGCACATCTCCTAATTTGGTCCTTTACCAGTATCTTGATTTGGGCATTGTCCATTGGTTACCTCTTATCACCTTTCATTAACATGTCCAGTCATTTCATCCCTCTGATTTAGCTGGTTAGTGCCAGGTTAAGTTAATTTGAGCTGGTAACAATGCTATCACTGTTATGTTAGAAAAACTTCTCACCATGGTAGAAAAGAAAAGAAACATCATACAAGCAAGCTCAAAGCCATAGCATACTCAAGGTCACCAGACACACCTCATGAATGCTGAGATGGTGGGGCAGATGGAGCATTCCACAAAAGCATGGGAGGGGGGAGGGAGTCCCCTGCACACTCAGTGCAGACCCAGAAGTGGACCAGAAGTATTTCTGGTCCACTTCTGCATCCACTGCCAAGCACATGGGGGACACCCCCTGCACACCCCTTAGCTCAGCAAACAACTGCAGGGGAACCCTGGGTGCCTCCCCAGACCCAGGAGGCACCAATCACTGACCTGGGGGCACCCCCCGCCACACTCAGTGGTGGACCCAGAAGTGGACTGGAAATACTTCTGGTCCACTTTCAGGTCTACCGCTGATTATGCAGGGAACTACCCCCCGCCCCCCAATGCTCCCATGTACCATTTTGCCATCAAGACCCAAGTTCTTCCTAATGATTAAGGTGTTCTGCACTTGGAGAACTGTTGCTATTTAAGATTGTTTTCAACTTGTTTTTTGTTATCGTCAAATTGTTGTGGTTGCTTGTGTTTCACGTGCTTTGGGGAATTATTTAAGTGAGAATTGTTTGCAATAATGAGAGAAAAGAGTTATAGGGTGAGATTCTGACTTCTGGTACAGCCACGAAGTAGCAAGTGGTCACTAGCTGTGCCAGCCCTGGAACACAGGAACCACTGTGACCTGGGCCAGGTACAGACACTACACTTTTACTGGTAAAAGTGATAAGAAACCAGTCTATACCCATAACAGAACAGAAGTTTGGCAAACATAATTAGTCTATAGCTGTAACAGGGCCCCTAACAGAAGTTCAGCTCACATAGAATGGTTTAAAAATGGTGGACCCTGGCCTAAGATTTGCCTGAATGTGTGTTCTGTTCACTACCAAACTAAACAATGCCACTTAAAGAAAACTGTGTAACTTGGATTGATTCCACCTCAGGTTTTTTTAAAGTCTAAACCTAGCCCCAGAAACGTCTCTCTCAGATAGTTCTGTGCTGTATTACAGGATTATAGTTGGTTTAAACTAGCAGCAAATAACTATCCTTCCCATATACTGGCTGAATTTCTATGGGTAGTGGATACAGAGGATAGAACTAAGACTTTCATTCCCTGTTCATCTTCGCAGAGAAATGAATGGACACATAGCTCTAATTATCTGTATGGCCCTGGACCCAAGTTCCAGGGAGCCTATGCAGAGTTATAATGTATAGAGGTATAAGGGTGTCTCTAAATCATTTTTACTTCCCTGCATGGACACACAATCCAAGTCCTCATCCAGCCCCTTAATATTAGAAATTAACGGATTTATTTTATAAATCTAGGACATTCCTGGGTCATCACCAAAGTGCGTCACGTAATGAATTATTCCTTGGGAAATATACAGGACATTCTAAACACTGTAACCTCTTTTCTTGTTAAAGATGTCCAATATAAAGGAATGAGCTGTAATCATAATGACTGCATTTTGAAAAATAGCAGAAAAAGTTGTACTTTTGCTCAGTGCCCATGTCTTCAAGGAAGAAATAAAGTTTTCCGGGTTATTTCAGGACTCCATAAGGTCTTAGCAGGCTTGTTGAATTATGCAGAAGACAAGAGCTGCCTTTTAGAAGCTCAGTCCTGCTCCTGTTGAAACAATAGGAGTTCTTTCACTGGTAAAAAGTAAAAGAGTAGATCCTTGTATTGGGGTCCTGCCCCAGGGGTGGCTGTCCTGTCCCTTAGCCCTTATTAATCAGCCTTTGATTTATTTAGAGAATGTCCCTTTCTACGTGCCATGCCTTCTTGTAATTATGTCTTTATAAGAAAGGAGACCTCTAAGTAAGATGGACCAGTCATGAACTCAGATGTCACTGCTCACCACCTTAAGGGATAATTACGTGACTTCCTCATCTCCTCTTTTAGCCATGTTCAAGCTTTGCAGATGTTACCAGTCACCCACTAGTTCAGAGCTGAGTCCTCTGGGCTCAGGCCTCTGTCTCCTTCCACCCATGCCTAAGCACTTTCCCCATCTTGGCTACTCCCAGGTATGGCCCTGGGTACCTGATCCTGTTTCCACCTCTCAGAGACACCAGGCCCCTCTCCCTGTTTCTATCCTCTCCTGAACCATGTGTCCCTTTCCCTGTCACTCTCCAGCTATGTCCTTCTTCAGTCTTTGACCCCTCTCCCTAGGCCCTGGGCCCACTTCTAGGCCAGTTCAGATCTCTGGGCTCCTTAGCCCCAGCAGTCTCCAGCTGTGGCTCCTCCTCAATCTTTGGTCCCTACTCTTGGGCCCTGGCTCCACTCCTAGGCTACTTGAAACCTCTTGGGCTATGGGCTCTCTGGCCCTACTTGTTCTCATCCCCCCTGGGCTTCAGGTCCATGACCCTGGTTCTTGTCTCTCCTGGGCTATGGGTCCCTGAACCTGACTGTGGCACTCTTCAGCTTTGGCCCCTCTCCCTCAGGCCCTGGCCCCTCTGCTTGGCCAGTTGAGGCCTCCACCACCCATACAGTCTCAAGCTCTAAATCACCAGTCTTGCTTGCCACAGCTCGGTATCACTCAGGAGCCTTGCCTCAGCCCTGCCCCTCAGGAGGTGTTTCTTCCAAAGCTGTCAGGGCTAGACTTCCTGCTCATCCTAAGTCATGGGCTTATATTGTGGTAGCCCAGCCCCTTTAGGTCATGTGGTTTCTAATTGCCCCCAGCCACATCTGCAGGCTGCTTCTCATGCATCCTGCCTTCTCTTAAAGTAGCAGGACCACTTTAAGAAACAAAATACTAAGCCTCCTGCTACAATTCTTAAATAATTTTGGTAGCACCTATCTACAGCAATGAGTGTGGACTTCAACTCACAAATTAAATATTAAAAAAGTATATAGGACAATAGTAAAATATAGGACATTGAAGATTGAGAGAGAGAGAGAGAATATGCTCTTTTCATCCACCACTTGTTCCATTAGTACTGTACAATTATACATATATCCACATACATACGCACACACACACACAACTAGGCTGTAAAATTCCTCAGACAAGAGATACCATACACATTTAATATTTAAAGAATACTGTTTCTACACCCAGGGCATCAAACTTACACCATGCAGAGTTGTTCCTCCAGCCCACAGAGCTCCTGGCAGGCCAGGTAATTCAGGGATAGGCTAGTGGGGAGCAGGGCCTGCTACAGAATCCAAGACTATGGGGCCTCATTGGACATGACCAGTGGTGACAGGGGGATAAGCAAGGGCTGGGCCCACACAGCTTTGGCTTGCCCCTGTCCTGTGGCTGCTTGGCCCACTGCGCTTCACTCCACAGCTTGGCCCTCTGCTACTCACCTCATGGGTACTTGGCCTACTGACACTGTCCCTGCTGCCACCTCCACTGCCTTTGCCACTACCACTGCAGCCACTGGCTCTGGCACTGCCAGCCACTGGCTTGCAGGGAGCCCCACAACCTGGATTTGGCCCACAGGGCAGGTGAGTTGATACCCCTGTTCCACAGGGAGGAAGAAGGGACTTAGATTTTCTACTGTGTCCAGTTTTTTGGGGTTAAATGGCATGGAGGAACTATCAGACAGCCTCTGTAGCTACTGAATCTCTCTACAGCCCTTGAGGTCTAGAACAGGTTATGCTCAGCTGAAGACCTAGCTCACTCTTGGTAGCATCATTGAAAAGCCTTCCAGTAGCAGGCAACATACTTACTTTTAGAAGACACCTTGCTATATTTATTAATGGAATTTTTTGATGTTGGTTGCTTGTGGTAGCAGGGGACTGAACTCAATGAAGACCTTCCTAATCCTACATAAACACTGTATGAATTGGGGAAGATAAACAAAAAAGTAATATATGTTAATATGAAGCTAGAAGTTTCTGAGATCTATATCCAAATCCTTCTTGCCTTCTGGATAAAAATAATCCATTTTAAAGAGGTTTTATTTTGTGAAGCAAATATGGATTATTCCCAAATAAATGGACTTATGTAACAGTTATACAGCATTCATTTTTACCAGCACAAGATTTTCCAATGCAACTGAAACAATGCTGTAGGAACGGACAGATGTAAGTGGAAAAAAATCAGTGGTTCTCAATCTGTTTGGACTCAGGGTACCTTCACCGGTCCTGAGCCACCCCTCATAACTTTTTTAAATTGGGTACCACTCAATTTACAAAACTAATTTACATATTACAGTATTTACCTCTTTACACAAGGGCTGAACAAAAAGGATGGAGGATCTTCCAGGCAGGGACTAGCTTAACCACTTGTCTCCCTTTTATTTAGACAAACTTTTCAGATTCATAAAAAACCTTAGATACATTGTCTCAAAAAGTGTGTGATATTCTGCTTATGTCCAAGTTGCATGCACACAGTACAGGTAAACAGACTTAATCTGTACATCTGTACATGTATACTCGCATGAAAACCACCAAGTTGTTCATGCATCGTCACATACCTGGTGTAGTCAATTTGTGGTCATTGGCATCTGATATTATTTTGTGTGATTAACAGAGTAAGCTCCTATGGCTGGGTGATGCAGGACTGTTTCTGCTACAGCAAAGAGTGGGGGAACAAGAGGCACCATAATGGCTAGTGTCCAGCTTACCCTGCCTAGTTATGCTACTGGCTTAACTAAATGTTGTACAGCCTTTAGTCTAGTCAACTGTTTTTAAGAATGGTTAGTAATGAACTGAATGAACAATGTCTTTTTTTCCTGTCATCTTTTAAGAATGCCAAGTGATTCCCTCAAAGGATGATTTATTTACTTAGTATATTTTCATTATAAAGCTCTTTTTGAGATGAGCACAAGGGAATGAGTAAGTTCTGTATGGTTTGAAGTCCTGTATGGATCAGGTCCAGACCCAGAGCTGTATAATCCAGTACTCCACTGCTTCCAAATTTCTAGACCTGTGCGGAGTCCTAGTCTCTGTGTGCTAGATCAGGTGTGAAGGGTGGCATGGTGCGCGATCCCAGTACACAGGGCTAGGTGGGGCTGGTGTAGGGTTACCATATTTGCAGATCCAAAAAAGAGGACATCTGTCATGGGGAGCAGGGAGGGGGATATGATGCGGGGGGACGGGGCAATGACATGCCGGTGCCCTGCCCCTGCCCATTCTGTTGCCCCTCACTGACAAGCCACACCTCCTGCTGCTGCCCCTCACTCCAGATCCAATGACCCCAGCACTGCAAGTACCCCTCACTCCCAAGCAGCAGTACCCTGCTCCCTCCACCCCTTTCTGATGCCCCATACTCCCAACCCACAGCCCCCTGGTGTTGCCAGTATTCTGCACACCCAACCTGCAGTTACCCATCCCATCCCCCATGCCCCTCATTTCCAATCTGCAGCCCCCTGCTCCCCACCCAACCCTGATGGTGCCCCTTGCTCCCTACCTGCAGCCCCTGCCCCACAGCCCTGTCAGTGCCCCTCACTCCCAATCTGCACCCCCCTGCCCTGCCCATCAGCCCTGATGGTGGCCCTCCCAACCTGCAGTCCCCTGCCCACCCCTCGCCCCTGACCTGCAGACCCCCAGCAACTCAGGCAGTGCCTCTCACCCCTGACCTGTGGCTCCTGCCCCCCCAAACCCTGCTGCTTCCCCTCACTCCCCACCCACAGCCCCCTGCCCCACAACCCTGCCAGTGGCCCTCACTCCTGACTTGCAGCACTCTGCCCCCCAGCCCTGCTGCCCAATTAGCTCCCGCATTGCTCTCTCACTCTCCATTGCTCCCTCCATCCCCATTTTTTTTTTATGCTGTTCTTGTGCTCTACTGCAAGGTGATTGGCTTTTGGGGTTCCATGACCCCCTTGACAGCCAGTCACCTGGCCTGCTGCTCCCATCTGCTCCCAGCCAGCCTGGGATGGCAGAACAACAAAAAACCTGGACATTTTGTTCTTATTTTAAAAACCTGTTCAGATGCAGCATAGGGGGCCAAAAAAGAGGACATCTGGGAAAACCCACACATATGGGAACCCTAGACTACTGCCAGACCCAGGATCTGGAGTGCAGGGCCCAATCACAGTACGCAGGGCAGGGCAGCACAGGCATGATCCTGTCACTAAGGGTGGGGCAGGAGAGGCACGGGCTCAATCCTGGCATGTGGGGCCAGAAGAAGATGGTGCTAGGCCTCAGGATGCAATTCTGGTGGACAGGGCTAGTATGGTGTGCCAGGGCCTGATCCCAGCATTTGCAGACAGTGCAGGGCCTGATCCCAGAGCATGAGGCTTTGGAGAGGTACAGCAAGTTAGGTACAGCAAGTTAGACTTATCCTGGACCTTGGGCTGAAAAGAAACTGTGTGGGCTCCTCCTACACTGCATTCCAGTGGTGCAGGTCCACTTTGATGGAACAGCATGGGTTCAAGGGCAGGTGTTAGAGTGGAGTGTGGAAGCTGGTGTTAGTACAGGTCTGTGGCAGGCAGGAGCAGGGCAAGCGAGCACTGCATCTGCACAGCTCCACCTTACCCAATGACCAAATCCATTGGGTTCCAGGGACCCCCAAGTTCTGCAACAGGCCACACCTCACTGGGCACATCCCCTTCAGTTTCTGGTAGTATACTGAACTACCATCAGGTCAGCTGGAATGGTTCCACAGGCCAGATCCAGCCCACAGGCCATACGTTTGATCCTATGAGCTACAGTAAAGGTTTTATCAAGTTATACAGTGTAGTTGCACCATTTGAATTGCTACATCCATGCCACAGACCAAGAACTGGTAACACATACTTTATGTGGCAGATTGCTTGTGATCTTTTACAAAATAAGTGGGCCAAGCTATCCTGAATTAAATTTCCAAACTTTGATCCTTATTAAAAGAACCAGTAGTCAACATGAGTATATGAAATTCTGCTCACACTTTTTAAAACATCACAGCAAAATGACCAATTATAATGTTAATTCCATAATATCTGTAGGTAGGGTAGCTTAAACTTAGAGAAAACATTAAACTGAGGGTTTAAAATATTCCTTTCATTTAACAAGGTGCTTGGAGTAATATTCTAAAAGTTAAGGGCATATTTTATAATTATTGTATAGCTGGTAGGAATAAATTACCTCCGTAGCCTATATCCCTTCTGAATATATCTTTCCTGAATTTGAGGCTTTATAGATTTATCTCTAGCTGTGAAACAGTTTATTGTTTGATAAAGTCAGATGGTAAAGGACCACTTGATTAAAATCTGGAAGAGGAAGTAATGTCTGCTTTTGTTTGGGCCTCTGAAGATGAGACCCCCCTTGCTAAACAATGGAGACAAAGAGAGAATATATCTAGGGTGACCATATGTCCAATTTTTGCCTAGACGATCACATTTTAAATGCTTGTCCCAGGTATCCTGTCAGTTTAATCAAATAAACACTTTTATCCTGTTTTCAGTGGCAATGCAGTGCCACTCCAGCAAATGAGGCATGAGAGAGGGGTCAGATTCACTCCTAGCCCCTCCTGACACCTTTTTGTATTCCATTGAGACTGGAGCACAGAGACAACTGATTATGGTAGAGCACAGAGAGCTGGGGCAGAGGGTGGGGGAGTGAAAATGGAACGTCCCATTTTAAGACTCGGAAATATGGTAACTCTACTTACATGCTTACATTTTCAGAAGATGTTTGCCAAAGTTTCATATCAGTGGTCAATTGCTAAGATAGAAAATTACAACAGAAAAAGGAAACTGATGTGGATCAAAAAATTGATCATGGGAGAAGAATAAAAAACCAGCTATTCAGTGGAGGCCTTTTGAGTCCCGAAGTGGCCATTAGCGATGGACTCCTGGGCTCTGTATTCTGTGATTCAGTTTCCTAGTCTGTTGTTTCCTGTTGGGCAGTCTCTCTCAGTGTATTGTTATACCAGGCACAGACACACACACTGTTACTGATATTTCTCTTTTCTTATTTTAAACTTTTCAATTTTATTTTGCCAATTTAGGCTGTGAATTATTCTTGGAAATGAATTAAGGTGAATGAAGTGACATGCTGGCTGCAGCTAGCCTTTCTTCATCTCCCAAGTTAATGGAGAGCTATGTATGTTATAAAGCAGAGATTACTTGCGAAATAAATAAATAAAAAGTAAAAACCAGTGTTACCTTATACTGGTGTGCAATAAATATACGGTGTGAACCTCTGAACCTCATCAGAACAGAGGTCAAGCAATCAGATTTTGAGCAAGAATCTCTATCTACAACACTGGGGTTTTGTGCTTAAACTATCAACAGCAGAGTACAGACAGCCGTAAGAGGTATTGAGTAATTTGTGCCATATTGCCATAGTATATACATTTTGAAATGGATATACATGTGAACATGTGACTATTCTTTTTCACAGGTTAAATATCTCCTGAAAAAGGAAAGAAGAAAATAAATTATAAGGAGAAACTTTCCATTTTTACAAAGCTAGAACGCCACATAACCATATATGCAGCTACTGACATTGTATAGACAGCATTCCACCAGTCACTGGAGCTGAATTACACCAACTGGGGATTTGACTCAAAAGTTTTTTAAATGGGCCAAGGCTCCCTTTTGTTCTCTGCTAAAATAGCATTCCACTATGCTTTATCACTCTCATAATACCCTCAGGTCCATGTTCCTGATATTCTGCCATAAAAGTTTAATTGCTTCTTGCATAGAATTAATACGTCTTTTAATTCATATATTACATCCTCACTAATACACAATAAGTTAATTGCAATATGAATTCTCATCGTAAGTAATAATGAGATTAATAATGGACAAACACTAAAAATGTTGCCATTATACATTGGGACCTCAGTTATGATCCCCAGTTTTGTGATGGGAGTCCTTATCTTTCTGTCTCAAAATACAGTCTGCATTGTGAATGCAGTTTTAGGGTTCACTCCTGCAAACTGGTAAGCACTCTTATCCTGATGTCACGCAGACATTGAATTTAAGCCCATGAACTGGTGCATTCAAAGACAATATCATATTTTTACTGACAATGATACTCAGGCTTGTAGATGGGGTACTAGACAGGATACAAGGGAACTGAACTGGCCTTGTCACAGTTCACAAGTGAGTGAGGCCTTGTGGGGGGAGCCAGGAGTGAGGACCAGAAGTGTTGCAGGGATGAACTGCGGGTTGGGAGAAACTGAGTGCAACCTGTGTTCTAAACTGAAGAGCTGGAACCAAAGCCCAAAGTCTGCAAACCAAACTAGAGGACTACCCAGGGATCAGAGGCCATGAAGCAGGCTGAAGTCAAACCAGAGTCCAAACACTGAACCAGAGGGTTTACCAGGGACCAGGGGACATCTTCACCAGGGCTGTGCAAAACAGCACAGTTCTATTTCAACTTGAGTTTCGAGGTTTGGACGGAACAGCATTTTGTTTTGAATTTCAATTTGGGTTGAAACAGCTGTTCTGTTTCATTTTGTTGAAACAGCAAGGCTATTTTGCCACTGTTTTGACATTTCATCCAACCATCGCGCTGTGGAAAGGACCTCAGCTGAACTGGGCTGAGTTCCCAACTTCATTGTGATGGTCGGGCTGGGGCTGGGAAGTTAGCTCAGCTGGGCTGAGTTCCCATCCCCAGCACTACAATTGGGCTGGGGATGGGACATCAGGCCAGCTGGGCTGAGTTCCCATCCCCAGCTCAATCATAGGGCTGGGGAGGGGAACTGAGCAATTGAGCTCAGTTCCTTTCCCCAGCCTGATTACAGAGTTTGGAAGGGGAACTGAGCCCAGACTCAGTTCCCTTCCCTTGTGCTGTGGTTGACTTCCCACAGCCCAGTGGTGGGAGATGGGGAGAGCCAGGGCTGCGCTCCCAGCTGCTGCTGAGCACACAGCCCTGGTTCTCCCATCTCCCACCATCTTGCTGCTGGCTGCTTTGAAACTCGAAACATTTCAAAACTTTCAAGACATTTCAACTATCCTCATTTTGTTTCAAGGCTGTTTCAAAGCCCTTTGTTTTGATTCAATTTGCTGTTTTGAGCTAGAAATGAGTTGGAATAGAGTTGAATCAAAACAGCTGGTGAAATTTCACACAGCCCTAATCTTTACATGTACTTTTGGGGGTGAGGGGGCAGGGGGTGTTTTAATTAAAGCAGCTCTTGGGGCTGCTCTAATTAAAACACCTGCAGTGTGTTTTGTATTCAGTGTCCCACATGTCAAACAGTGGTGGTGGTGCTTTAACTGGAGCTCGTTCAATGAACTTTTGTTAAAGTCTTCCCACTGCCATTTTGAAATGTCCAGATGCTAACTATGCATGATGCTGAGGCTGCTGGAGTGTTCTAATCAAATTTACCTGATTGAGCAGACTTGATTAATTGAGTCTGCTCCAAAATGTTCTAATTAGAAGGCATTGGAGTAGGCATCAGGCATGTATCTGGTGCCCAAGGAGTCAGAGAACCAGAATTACCAGGACTGGAGCCATGCAAGGACTGAAGATCAGTAAGTTGTGTAGCAAGGCTCAGGTGCCAGAAAAGTTCCTTAAGAGTAGACCAAAAACCAATCAAAGGAAGGGGCTAGGACTCAGCTTGCACTGGTTTGTTCATTAGGCTCAGTTACTCCAGCTGCTGGGTCAGCCTGCTCTGGTTAGTTTTTTGGGTCCATATGATCAGGCTGCAGGAAATAAGCCTAACTTAACCTAGTCTTGACAGCCTTTGCCCCACACCTGCTTTGAGAAGTGACCACTGAGACTGAAAGTTCTTCAAGACCAGGGCTTCTGTTTTGTGTCTACCAGCAGTGGCACAAGGATTTTAGCTGCCCCACCATGCATCATTCCTGGAACCAAAGGCAGGCACCATCCAAGCCCCAAAGCGGCAGCTCAGTAGCACCAGAGATGCCCTACTCACTTCTGCGTATGCTCAGATTCCAGAGGCAGCCCCCAGTGTGCATGTGCAAGGTGTGTGTGCACTGTTTTTGCTGCACCCTACAATTGGCCACTTGAGGTGGCTGCCTGTGTTGCCTGGCTGGTTATGCCAGCCCTGGTTTCTACACAGAGCCTAGGTGAATTTATCCCCAATCATAAGGAGGCCCGGCCACTGTGGTAATACACATTAACAAGTGCCACCAGAACTTTATCTTGCATTTATAACTGCCATGGCCTCTTGGCAACTCAGTGCTATAAAATAAATAATCACTGTGTTTAGAGAGAGAAGCCACGGAGCAGAAAACAATATGACACTGAGAAAACCTGTGATACCAACCCACTCTAAAACCCCCACCATAATAAAATGAAAATAGGGGAAGGGAAAAGTACTGTCCTTCAGTCCTGTGCATCACGTACAGCTGTGATCTTATATCAAAGGTGGTCAATTATTTTGACTGGAAGGCCACTTCATGAGTTTTGGTGTCCTCTCAATGACCACACTTCTCTATCCTCTCTCTCACTTTCTAACCCTGCTCCCTGACTCCCCAATCACCACTTTGCCCAGAGCTTCAGCATGCCCTGATCGCCACCCTACTTCAAGCTGCAGCCCGCCCCAATCTCCACCCCGTCTGGAACATGCCAGTTGCATCCATAGCTTATACCAGCACCTTCCTGGTACAGTGGAAGTGACCCCAGATGGACACCAGTGATAGTTGTGGACATGACCAGCAGGTTCCACGTGGGGACTGGGACATCCACCCAGGCCCTGTTACCTCTGAGCTCCATGTTCTTGGGGAACCCTGACACAGGACGCAGACTGTCTGACTCACAAAGAGTTCCCCCCCCCCACTTCCTCTACCTAAACAGAAACTGATTAAGATGCAGTGAAAGGCACACCTAAAACCCTCCAGATAAGGGTGACAAGAGTGAAACAACTGCCCTAGGTCTCATTTGCATCTGAGATGGGACCAGATGATCATCCATTTACATGAGAGATGGAGAACAGAAAGCCTGAAGCAGAGACTGCAGTGAATTCTGGGATCAGTGAAGCAGGGGAGCACTGCATGATGGGGAATCTGTGCTCCAAGTGCTAATCAACCCACACACCTAGCTCAGCATTTATCTGACCAGTTCTAATCTGGATTTACAAAGGAGTTTTCCTCCACCCCACCCCACCCCACAGACACACCTCTAAGCAGAAGTAAGTTTACTAGGCATCTCGGGCCGTACATTCCCCGGTCCCACTATGGAAGGCCTATGTAAACTTAATTGGCTAAAACTCGGTTGCCGGGTGAGGGAATGCTGAGGCAATAGACCGAGTCAGAGGGGGTATAGGCAACATTTAATGGGTTCATCACAGCATCCAGCCCATTGGAGCCCTGACCACAAGTATTGTCATACTTTTCCCGGGATGACTGGTGGAAGTCCTCTCCACAAAAGGTTATGAACACTCCAATAAGTGCCTTAAGTCTGTTAAAAGACTATAGTAAGATCTGGAAAAGTCATGCTAAGCTGAGGCTTGTTCACAGCAAGTAAAAATCTAAAACCCTGATGCTGCAAGCTATCTATTGTTTCTGAAGACACCAGGAGATATCCCATCAGTATATCTGCTATCCATAGGAATGTCAAGCTGGCTCCTAAGTATGTGTTTCCTGAGTATCAATCAGTTTCCTGAGATGTTCCACCCAGATAACCCCTTGTCAATAGAAAAGACAATTTGATTTACACTACTGAGAATGCTTGAAAGAAGCTGAACTGAGGGTATAAAAATCTGTAAAAGAAGCAGCAGTGTGTGTGCTGATACCACCCGCTTTCTTCTGGAGAGGCTGAAGGAAGCAGATCATTTCCCTTCAAAGATCATGTTGAGAACTTTAACCTGTCAGCTTTGCAACCTGAGTGCCTTGGACTGGTGAGATCCCAGCTCTCTCTCTTTTCTCTTCTCTCTCTCTAAGCACAGATTTCTGAACCTGAACTGTATTAGTTAAGCTTGAGCTAAGTTTCCCCACATACTTAGTGAAACCAGGGTATACTGTGACTTTGTGTTTGTTTTTCCTTTGTATGTCTATTACTGCTAGTGCCATTGTATATTTCATATACTTAGCAATAAATAACTTTTATAGTCAAACTGGTGGTAACTGGGTATATTTTGCCTTCTTTACTTCTCCTTTCCCACTTGCTCTGCAGCAACGCTTCTTTTACCTAAGCTAAAGATCCCCGTGTAACCCAAAAATACTGTGGGGTCTGCTCATCAAGAGGCTAAAAGATTGGGATGGGCTGAATTTGAAACACATAAGGGGATCAGCTTGTACAGGCTGATTGACCCAGTTTGGGTCAGACATGCCCTAATGAATTGAATGCTGGCCCGTGACGGTGTCATCTGGACACCCAGCCAGATTCAGAGGTATTCTGTTTAACTGTGTACTTGTGTCTGACTGTAGTTATTGTTGCTCTCATGAACTGATTCTTGGCATATGAGGGTGTCAGCCTGTCCATGCTAATCAACCCGGCCAGGTCAGGCGTGTCACGTTAATCTGTGTGTGTTCATGTGTATGACTGATTTGGGGACTGGAGGAACCCAGTTCCACTGAACTGAGTCCTGCAAGATAGCTCCACTGGGGGTGAGAGCTTCCACAAGGGAGAGATACAGCTCTGGATAGAAACATAAGTAACACAAGCAGCACATTAATAGAATTACCAAGACCCTAGCCCTAATAAATGAGCACACCCCAAAGTAGCGGACAAATCTGGTAACAGCTCACAGCTGCATCAGTGGTGGGCAGAAAGAGCTCTGCCCTTCCAGCACCACACAGCAGCCAGAGCCAGAGCCTCTGGCTGCCCATGCTTTGGATCTCATGAGTTTGCAGGCACCTGTTCACGGGCCAGATACAATCAGTTGGCAGGCTGGATCCCCTTTTTGCCCACTCCTGTCTTATACAAATATAAATTTCCAGACTAACAACTCAAACAAAGACAGCTGTTCAAGTGATAGGGAATACACAGTGCTGCTTCCAACGGCAATCCATCAGATCTAACACCTGGTGAAGCCAAAGGAAAGGTCCCTATTAGTCCTGGGGGTTCTGGACTGAAGCTTGAAGCAGCAGCACAGCAAGAGGAGAATTGCACTGTCAGGTCAATTTCAGAAGTGTCCTTAAGTAGCTAACCCATTTTTTATTATGAGAATTATAATTATTATCACCACCACTATTATCCTTTGGCCCACACACGCAACCTCTGTCTATTCCCATAACTAGTTAGGAAGTAGTGCTTCAGCACCTAAATGTTACACTACAGCTCCATCTATTCTTCTTTAGTGACTCTATATGGGTCACTAAAGGTGCTTCCCCAGTCATCTACTATAGCAAAGAAAACCCTGCGAGCAGAAGGGGTGCTGTGGCACCTGTCATTTTGGCTGAGCCACATGAGGTCTGATGACAGGGTCTGGCCAGAGCCCCTGTTTTTGCATGACTCTGGAGCCCAGGAGGTGAATGTTATATTCATATGCTTCACTGGGTGTGATGACACAAAAACACAGGATTGTGATCCCCTGTTGTTCTTCCTGCTGTTATGACTGAAATATTCAAAAGCCTCAGTCTGGATCAGTGTCCCATTGTGCTGGGCATCATACAAAACAGGAGTAGGTAACTTCCTTGAAAAGAAGTGCATACAATTAACACCCTACAAACACAAGAAACACAGAGTGGGGGATATGAACATAAGCTCATCTCTGCTCTTTGTATGTGAATGTATATATACAGAATTATTCAGTCTAGAGAAAAATAATTCACCAAAACTTTTTTTTTTTGGATAAAGCTGAGTTTTGCATGAAACAAAAATTGCCATAAAATCTGTCTGATTTCCAAAAAATGTTCTGATTCTTTATAAGAAAAACAAAAATGGCTAATTCAAAAAAACAATTTCCACTTTTTGTGGCAAAGTCAAAACCTGCATAACAAAAAAAAATCAAATATATAATACAATGTAATGTAGTGTAATGAAATATCTGTCCAGTTTTGCATGATGCACATCTAGACCTACACATCATGATACATCTAGACCTAGATAGACTGATAAACTATTGACTTTCCCTAACCATTTCTGCTGAACTGCACTGGAATGAAACACTTTCTTATAATCCTATGATAGATCTTAATCATGATCTTTGGTCCAAGCCTAAAGGTAACATAAAGACAACAATTAAAAAAAAATGTTGATTTCCATACCTCAAAGTCCTGATCCTGAGAAAGTGCCTGCTAAGGTATTTCAAGATGGGCATCAAAACAATGAGATATATGCATAGTTTTAAAACAAGACAAAACTATAATATTAGAACTTAATACCTGCAGGCCATCTCTAACCATTCTTGGTCTTTTCAGCCTTAGAATGCTCATTAATGGGGGAGGAAAATGAAATTTAAAATACAGTATTATAAATCCCACGTTATTTAATAGCCGTGTAACATAATATTCATTTTTTACTGTTATGACATAAAATTTTAAAGCCTTTTCACTATAAACTGAATAGGCCTTTCAAATCACGTTACATCCAGATTAATGTTAAACTAATTCATCATGATTCATATTGTTATAATAAAACAGCAAAGGATTATTTAAAGGACAATGTTCAAAGTATCATTTATCATTGTTAAAACTGTTTTTCTTCTTAGTTAGAGTAAGTCTGTAGT
Organism: Crocodylus porosus; assembly: GCF_001723895.1. Classification (NCBI taxonomy): domain Eukaryota; kingdom Metazoa; phylum Chordata; order Crocodylia; family Crocodylidae; genus Crocodylus; species Crocodylus porosus. The sequence continues at coordinate 119,620,148 of NW_017728886.1, forward strand.
AGCCTGACAATAAAATGTGACTCTCTAAATTTTTTTTCTTATTTGTACATGTATATTACCTTGTTACTGTAGAGTGCTGAGTTCATGACATTATCTATTTACATTTACTAAAAGAGGATTAGAATTTGCTAAGAGCCACACATATACAAATAATTATTTGAACACTATGAAAATATGTAAGCTGTAAGGTCCAATTCTACACTGACAACCTCCAGTCTGCCCTTTCAGTGGTAACCCCCTTGTAAAAGTTTTGATAATTTTTGCACTTTTCACAATATTTTTAATTAAGATGTTGCCTGAGGGGAAGGAACCTTACAAATAAATATGAAGGGCAGGATTTTTTTTTTCCTGAAGATGACAAAAGGAAACAAAAGTGGCCACTCCCCCTGGATTACAGAGTATGGAAGAAAAGTACAGTGGGTTACTGAGATGCTCCACAGATAACAACAATAGGGGAAAGTGATTGCCAAGATGTAGCCAATGAGATACCAAATCTCTTCCCTTGAGGGGACAACAGAAAGGGAATTTAAGATTTCTCTGATTCTTCTTTCTTCCTAGGGCAGGGCGATAAGTAGGTCAGAAAAAAAGCATGTAACTACAAACTTTTCATCATGTTGAACTTTTAGACAACATATGGCCATGTCCTGCAATCAGTGAAACTATGTTTCTATCCTAAAATGCCGAATATAAACAGTTCAAAACAGCTTCTAATACGCACTTAAAAAGAAATGTACCTTTTTGGTTCCCAATGACATCTTTTTTTTTCCATTAAACCCCCCCCCCCCAACAACAAATGAATAAAGATGTTCCACAAATTAATCCAAAATGAGGCAATGTAAATTGGGCCCACTCATCCCATTTAATCCAGGTGATGAATTAATGTAAGCAGTAGCTAAGGGTGAAAGCAGGTGTTTGTATATCAGGAAAAGGCAATATTTATCTACATGCTATTCAAGCTCTTCATTTCCATCATTTGGAGATACAAAACACAAAAAGATTGTGTTAAACCACAGCAATCAACTGACATGTGAAAACCCAGGCAAAACATTTAAAAGTATTCTCTACCAAGCATGTGACAGACTGGTATTGCTTATAATATTTCTGTCTTAAATGTGTCCATGTTCTAATAATGTTGCATGCCTCAGGTCCTTTGATTAGCTTGTACACTGCAAAAGAAGGAGTTAATTGTGGTTTGAAGTATATCAGTGAAGATCTGCCAGAGAGAATGGGCTATTAGACAACAATGAACTAATATGTGCATGTTGGCACACAGACATTGCACAAGCTCGGGCACCTGGAAAAACTCCCTGCTGTTTTTGGTGCTAAGAAGGGATGTCACAGGGGCCCTGTTTGAAAAGACTGCCTTGCAAGGGAAACTCCTAAACACAAGGGAGAAGAGTGATAAAGGAAGGAAGAAAAGAGCCTGAGAGGCATGAGAGACAACAGTCCAGACTACCAGGATTTCAGGGCCCAAGGATCCTGCTGTTTTGCTGTGGACTAATAAAAGTTGGCATAATTTAAAGATAGCTTCCAGCTCTGCACTCCATACATCTGAGGAGATGAAGTCTCTCTCCAGGAGATATGCCAGAAGGACAACCAAGGGAAGTCAGGAACCAAAGGACTTGGTCTCAGAGTCCAAGGAGCCAGGGGCTCAACCTTTCAAGAAGCTACATTGGGGCTGAGTTCAGGGGATATACCGAGAGGCTGCATAAGTCCAGAGGTCTCAAGCATGGGGAATCCAGGATGATCATGAATAGTGTTGCTATTAGGAAAGGAACTTTTCAACTTTATAGAATTCTGAATATTCAAAGAACCACGCTATTAACATGTGGCAACCCTGGATCATAGAATTTGGGTGTCTGCAAGCAAGCACATGTTCAAAATGGCCAAGGGGACAGTGAGGACTTGTCAACACTACCTCCAGACTGTGTTAGGGAGTTCATCAGTGTCCCATTCCTTTCCCCTCTGTGAACCTTCCCTACCCTGGATTGGCTTCCTACACAGCATACTCACCTCCTGACACAATAAAGAGATGCAATGCATCCATTCTTAGAGCAGCAGGGGCAGTGCCCCAATAAAAGACATCCAAAACAAAATGGATAGATGCATTTGGGGGGAGCATAGCCTGCACAGAATGGGTATGTGTACTTCATCATGGAACTCTCCTAGCACCTCCTGGAGGCACTGTAGATTTGTCTGACTGTCATGGAAGGGGAAAAATGTGGCATATGGGAACAAAAATGAAATGTTAGTGGAATGTTACCTAGGGAACCAAACACAACCTACTGCAGAGATAAATGACAGAAAACCAGCCAACAGAGATGGGGTGTGAAGGTGAGTGTTCATCAGAAGCACAAAGAAACAGTACAGAAGAAGTAGAAGGAAATACTGAAAAAGGCAGCAAACAGCATCTGACAGGTGAATGTTGTCTCACTTTATCTATTTATAAAAATAGGTGGAATACTTATGTATTTCATCTTAACTTTGCTGTGAATCAATATTTGAGAAGAGGTACATAAGGACATCAATTCCTTTAATTCTGAATACCCACCAGTACCCTTCTGTTGTAAGGTCTGCACTGTCAATTTGTCAGGCCTGTCTGCATCAGTGGGTGCATCTACATGTGCTATTAAGGCAACAAAATAAACTCCGGTGAGGTTTGCATTGGAATAAGCTGCTCCTGGGTGCAGCACCTACACGTGTACCTGGGACTGTAGCACTTTAAGCCAGGGTGGAGCAGGGGGCCCAGGGAGTCAGCCCCAGGTTTTGGGTGGCAGTCAGGTGGCAAAAGGGCTGGCTGGGGGATGAGAGTGCAAAAGCGCAAAGCTAGACGGCAGGCAGCCCCACCCCACCCTGCACTTTAGCACCCTTGCGCCCCAACCAGCCCCTGTCACCATCTACATGTGCAGTTCAGTACACATAGTTACAGTCTATAACTGTGTAGTACAGGGGCAGACAGTACTCTATGGCAGAGTTAATTAATTTACTGCAATCTAATACTAGGTAGTCAACTCCTCAGTAAAACATACATGCAGATGCACCTAGTGAGGGGGGAAAAGGCACAAATGTGCTCTAGTCCTAGAAACTCTTTGGGGATCCTGCTCCCATTAAAGTCAATGAGAAAATTTCTTTTGACTTCAGGAAGGTTAGCATATTGGGTTGCTGGATTCTAAACCCTGGTAGCTCTACTATTGACTGCCAAAACTTTTGGCTCAAGGCCTGGGTGAATACACTTCCTATCTGCAGCATCAGGAGTGATTATATCAATTCCATGTTGCCCTGCCAAACATTCTCTACCTTTCTGTCTTTCAAATTATTTTAAAACAGTCCTCAAAACAAACATACAAAAATCATTATGGAAAAAATAGAGCTCTGAGTAAGGAATAAAAAGATTTCACATTTCAAGTGACTTACAGGGATAATGAGATTGGAAAAAAAGAAAAGAATAAAAGAAAAACTTATTTTATCTTATTGTTGAAGCCAAAGGGCTGTTAGGAGTAGAAGCAGCTCTGACATACACAATGCCACAAGTTTATCAGTGGACGTGTCTACAAAAGAGTTGGTACTGTGCATTAGCATAGTTTACTGTGCAGTAGTTGCGCACATCCAAATGTGCACATACATACTGAGTAGTTAAAACCCTTGATCCCACTTAAATTTGCTACTTCCATTTGTAAATGCAATTACAAATTTGTAAATGCAAGCAGAAAATTTTTTAATTTTCTACTTTATTTTCTGTTTCTAAATTTTCTACTTTTTTATCCAGAAAATTTGTAAATGCAAATTTGTAAATACAAGTAGAAAATTTAAGTGGGATTAGTTAATGCACAGTAACACGTGTAGACATGGCCCAGGAGCAAGCTTGCTTCCAGGTCTGCCCAGCCACTAGGGGGTTAACCTGAGGCAGCAATGCCACATAAAGGTCAAAGCCTTGTAGGCATAGTGGGTTACCATAACCAACCACAATCGTTGGTCTGGCCATGTCTGTAAGTGCATGCCCTTTATACTGCAACTGATGGCCATCCTGGTGCCCCAGGACCCAGACTATAGCCATGCAGTTTACACCAGCATGGGTGGCCTGCCTGAGCCCCTACCCCATCCTGGCACCTCTAGTGATACATTATCAAAGAAAGCCACAAGGTAAGCCCCTGCACTGGGAAGAAAGATGGCCCTCCCCACCCCAGCCCCCCTCCACCTGGCCTGGCCGCATTCCCCTGGCCCCAGGTTCTGACCCCCACATCACACAGTGAGGAAGGAGACAGTGCTAAACTTTATTGAGCAAGCCATGCCCCAGCAGCTGGATGGGCATGGGCCTCTCACATGCTTAGGAACATGCTGATACTGGTGGTGATGTCCTCCTTCGCAGAGACACATAAGCACAGCCACAGGTAGCCCTTCAGGTGGTGGCAAAGGTTGCGGGGCAGCCTGGGCTTGTCTCCCATGCTGTTGTAGCTCACAGTCCCATACCAAGTGTGTAGGTGCACCTAGGGCACCCTGAGAATCAGCAGCAGAAGGGTTAGTGGGTCAGGCACCCTCTCAGACCATGCAAACAGCTCATCATGCACCAGCTGGGGCATGCACAGCATGGGCATGCTCAGTACCCAGCAGCAGCATGGCAAGAAGCTAGCCCCAGGGTGCTCCCATGGAGAGGACCCCTGCAGGGAGGGTGGGGGTACAGGCAGCTCCTATATCAGTTGTCCGGGAGCCCTGTGTCCTTTCTGAGCCCAGGCACTGTGGGCTGGGTGGCAGCACAGCAGAGTGGTGGACCTGCAGAAGGAGAGAGGGGCAGTGGGGTCTGGAGTTGCAGCAGCAGTGATGGCTAGAAAATGATATTTAGAGGTTTGCTTTCAGGAATTGGCTTGTAGATAAAGTAGATATTGCATTAGAATTATGGTCCAGGGCAATGGCAAAAGTTAATTGATTTCTAAATGTTTTTTCAAGGCCCACTGTTTCTGACACAGGCAAGCAGCAAGCAGACACACAGGCTTGGTTATTGAAGACATGTACCACACTGTTCCATAACATGAGATAATGGATGCTGCTGCATTATCCAGGTTACAGTGCCCAGTTGCAGAGCCCTTGAGATTTCCAGTTTTGGTAGATGGACCAAATTAGGAGGACTCTGGTAAAAGCCCAGATTAGGACATGTGCATGTGATGGGTTTGTGAAACAAAAGAATATGCTGACAAGACAGAACATGGAGAGTATGACAACCAGACAGAGACCAATCAACAATGCCCAGAGATGAAGAGTAAAAGATGTAAAAGAGGGAGAAAAAGAATATAGAAGTAGAGATTTCAGAGTAGCAAAGGGTCCCTGAGAAGGGAATCCAAGGCCACCAGGTGCTGTGGGTGCAGCATGTCATCCTGGGCCAGGCAATGCAGGGCATAGATGATGACCGTTAGGTGCTGGACACAGTTCTGGCTCTGGTGGTAAATTTCATGTCACCTGCTGCTCAGCCCCTGGCCCTAGCCCCAGATGGCCCCTGGCAGTCACCCACTGCCCTGCTGCAGGCCCCTGCCTGGACCTGGGAGGAGGTCTTCCACCACCTCTAGCCACCAGGTGCCCCTGGCCTGGTCCTTACCCCAGGTGCCCTGCCAACCACCCCTCTGTCTGGGCCCAGGGTGTGGAGTGGCAGCTACCTAGAGTAGTGCTAGAACCACACACTGACCATGTTGGGCCTGGACTCTGCCAACCAGAGAAGCAGCCAGCCACACCAGAGGAGCACTGTTGCCGTTGCCTCAGGTGAACCCCCAGCCCTTTCCACTTGCCCCAGAGTCCAAACACACAGGGAAAACAGCCAGAGGCCAGGGTGCTGGCCACTTGCCCCTAGGGTCTGCCTCCTAGGCACCCCCACCCCACGGCCCCCAGCTCTGGGACCTGACAAAAATCATTTAGTAAATAGTTTGCACAGGGAAAAGGGTTTTTTTTTGTTGGTGGGTGGGGCGGGTAGTGGAGGGGCTCTATTTTGAGGTGACATCATGGAGCCTGTCATCAGCATCCCTCCTGTAGGCTGTGGCACAACTGCAGTGGCAACCCTGGGATGGTGGTTGGTGGCCACAGAGTTAGTTGCTGGGTGTGGGGTGAGATAGCCATGGGTCAGGCAACAGTCAGTGCAGCAAGCCAGCAGGCCAGCATGGCAACCAGCAGGAGAACAAGGCATTGTCCTTCATTTGCACATGGCACTGGTCGTCATTGCCAGGGAAGGGGCTGGAGCAGCCATAGCGTGGGGAGGAGAGTGGCCAAGGAGAAAGCTGCGGCGTGCTGTCCCTGCACCTGGCACACTGCTCCTGGGCAAGGAAGTGGCTGGCCAGACAGCAGACAGAAGGTGTGGTTTTTTAAAGATGGATGCTGGGTTCTGTTAGCTTCAGCCAGAGCCTAGAGCTCCCTGCAGTGACCACAGGAGTTCATTGCAGGGCTGCAGGAAACAGGCCAAATATTCCCCCTAATCCCTGCGTGTGTAGGTGTCTGCCTGAAAATAGGTATACCTAAGTAGCTTACACCAGAGTAATCAGGCTGGAGTAAAGGCATGTGTATATGTGCTCAGTATGTAATAATCGAAGGGGTTTATCAGTGTTGCGTGTCAGGCCTTTTATTTTTTTAAGATAGAGTAAGAAGAGTGGAACAAAACAAGAGAATCACAAAGCTCCAGATACAAAACATGGATGATGTGATTGACAAAGAATGAGATACATAGAGGACAGAGAGATCAAATTGACATCATTTTTATAGTTATCACATTCAAAAGTAACCCATTTTCATGTGAAAATGAGTTTGTAGAGACAGCAACAGATAAAAAAAAAGAACAGCCTGTCAGTTGGTGACAGAGCCAGGTAAGTTAAAACCTTATAAATTTTAATAAGCATGTGGGGCCTATACAAATTCTTTTTAAGATAGTGACAAACCTTCTGAAAGAAAATAAGATAGTATTTTTCATACTAATTGTGTTGCTCTGCATTAGGTTCATTCCCATTCCTTCCTTCTCCTCCAGAATCCCACTCAAACACAGATGAAACTGTAGCCTTATCTTGCTTATAAAAAGGATTAGTCAGTATCAGCTTGGGAAAGGTTACAGATGAGTGTTTTGTCCTTAATGCCCACTTATTGTACTCGTTACACCAGAGAAAGACTATTTTGAGGTACCGTACAATAGGTCTACAAAAAGGCTGTTAGTCATACTGGGCTTTTCAACTGAATTTGACATATTCAGACTAAGGCAGACTAGAAGCAAAATTGGTGCTGTGTCAGCGTACTGAATGTAAAGCAAAGAGAAAGAAGGAAAACATGCTTAAAGTGCAGTGCTTGGCAACAGAGGACACAAGGTCAGAGAAGAGGCAGAAAAATTTTCAAATGAGAATGAGTTTTGCAAACCATCAGGCCTAGTGCAACTGTAACAAACTTACTTTGTAAGTGGCTACTTCTGCACCTCATCACTACAGACAGTATCCAACAAGTGAAATCCTACAGTCTGCAACCATTAATGAAAGTCACCGAACAATGGAGAAACTGGAAGCCCAGCTAGCTCCCGGCCCTGCTTCTTTTGAAATCAAGGGGAACAAAACTTCCAAGACATCTTTGCCTTACTTATTTTTAGAGATTTTATACATCATGGCTTCACGTGCAGGGAGGAGTGGCACTGTGTAGTGAAACTGGCTAGTCGCATAACTGGGGGTAGGTGAGCAGGGCACCAGATCTAGGCACCAGTTTAGGAGGGGCACCAGAATATCCCACCACCCTCCCAATCCCTGTGGAATCAGCTCTCCAACAGCAAAAGCAGCCCTATAGTGTTGCTTTTGCAGCCACAGCTGGTGCATGTATACTGCATTGCTCCTGTAAATGCAACAGCTGGGACAGGCAGAACTTGCTCTGGCTGTGGCTGTGGCTGTGGCAGCAGTAGTGGCAGCAGCAGAGAACAGTTTTTGGGTCACCAGCATAGTAAGACTCCAGCATGCTCCTCCTCCCCCACCCCCACAGCTTCCAGAACCCTCCCCCTCCCCCTTCCAATGTTTCTCCACCCTCCCGTCTCCTCACCCCTGCTTTTCCCCAGGGTTTGTCAAGGGTGCAGGCCTAGTTTAACCGCCCCTCTTTTTGGTCTGTAAATGCAGGACCAGCACATTTCTATTATATGCTGGAGTGAGGCATACCGGGGAGACACAGATGTAAAATGGCAAGGAGAACTATTTCTCATCCACCTCTACAGGGTAGTCCACATAAATGTCCCATATGGGATGTATTGCCCATTGGACAGAAGTAGCCTCTATAGAGTGACACAATGGTTTACTCTGTAGCCTGGGGAGAATGTGGAGTGAGGGTTTCATTAATCTTCTTCAATCCTGCTACCCTCCATCCCCATCCAGGCCTTACTTTACGGATACAGTGGCAGAATCTAAATGAATGAATAACAACTAATTGGGCCTTAAAGCCCAGTGAATGGTGTGTGAGCCTTCTTCCCATTCGCTCAAAAAGTCTTGGAGCAGGACTAGCTTGAACAGGAAAAACAGCAATCTACGGTAATTTATAATGCAAAACAGAGTGTATGACTACAATTAGTTAATACCATTATATCTTTGGAATGCTGCATTCCTTTCACAAGGTCTGAGCTTCTCTGGAGACATGCTTTCAAGGAATTAGATATACAACACAAAGGATATTGAATAGGAAGATTGTATATACATTATTTATTTCCACTCATTACCGATAACCTTATAACTCATGAGTGACAGAGCATAGCACAGATATGAATGACCGCTGTCCGGTCATCGATAATGAGTGGAAATGAATAATGTATCCCAGACTCACCTCATTGCAAAGTTTCTTTAATGTAACCATCTTTCTCTTTTTCCTTTTTTTTTTTTCTTTTTTTTTTCCCCCACAGTGTTTATCCCTTTTGTGTTTTCTTACTTTTTACATGCAGGTAAACCACCCCCTGGCAAAGAAAGATGAGGAACATTACCAATAGGAGAACAGTGGGAGAGGTACATATGGAAATAGCTCATGTTACAGATTTAACTTGATCCCATCAGACTGTAGTAATAAAATATTACAGCACTCTGCAGAAGTGACCCCATGTAATACAGTCAAACAATAATGTTTCCATGTTGCTTTTTTGTGTTATCATAGGACACCACTTGGAAAGTATGAGTTTTGCAGAACTTGGTGTTCTGGAAGGACAAAATCCATCACTAGGCAAACTTAATTGTACAGTAACCAAGTTTTTCACCTATAAATTGTCCATAGTGCCAGTAACTCTGAATTTAAGTAGTGATCTATCCGTTTAGAAGAAGTTCTTAAAGACATATTCCTAAAGAACACCCTCCCCAAAACTTTTCATAAGGGAATCATTATTGTGTAATCAAAATTAGGAGAGCACAAGATCATATTCAATGTATTGAACTTAATAAATTAACAGTGCACTTGAGCAATAAATGAACTTCAGAGCAATAAGCGGCTGTAATGTTAATGTGGATCTTCTGATTACCTGAGAGTTTTTGCCCTTGAAAACTACCTCAATCAGAGAAGAAGGATTTGTCTATCTATACAGGGACATTCAGGAAAATTAATCCAAAAATATATGAAGATGTGAATTAGAAGTAGATTGGTTACAGTAAAACTGGTCAAACAAAAACTAAAATATGACTCTTTGAATAGTTTAGAGTGAAGTTACACATTACACTTAAAATTTGATTGTCCACACAATAGAGCTTCTTAATTCACGCTAAGTGCCCTTTGAGCATCTCCAAGTTATGCCACTTCAGGTGAAGGTTAACTTCAGGCCATGCTACCTAGCTTATGTTAGCACAACTTCATTCTGCTCCAGAGAAATCATACAAGAAATTTGCAGTTTTCCAACATCCCAGAATGCACTGCTTCAAGCACTCCCCACTCCCACCACCCTGAGCAGGAATTGAGCAAGCTACTAGCCACATTCATGCTTACCAGCCCTCTAGCCATCAGAGCTGTGCAGGCAAGGGAAGGTATTAACTCTTAAGGTGCAACTGCAGATTCTAACTTTAACGTGGCTTAATATTCCACAGATTTAGTATGGTCTAAGTGTACCATAACTTCACCCAATAATTCAGTACTGATGTAGTCTGAATTCAATTTTTTCAATTCACTTTCACAGTTAATAAACTGAACTGAACTGAATGAAGGCTACATGAGTGCCTACACAGGGATTTCATGCAATTTAACCAGTTTAGCCAGTCTACTCTAAAAGTTAAATCTAATTAATTTTCCTCCAAGACATATGAAAAGTATGCCACAGGTATGTTTACAGTAGGATTACTAAAGCAGTTACTAAAAACTCAATGTCTTTACATTGGAACTGGTACTCTTCATACTCCCTGCACAAAAATATCTAGTTAGTGCTCAGCAAGCCTCTAAAGGTTTGGTTAAGGAAGATTTATCACTATACTATAGAGGTACTTTGGAATCTCTTTTCTCCACAACCCAATGAAATTACAAATTTTATTGACAAAGACAAAAATCAAACAAAATGGCCTGGTTGAGATACACTACTCAACCCCTTGGTTACAAAACCCTTTTCTTTTCTTTTCTTTTGGTGTGTGGGGGGGGGCTGTTGCTAGGAAACTTGATATTCAGTCCAGGTTGAACTAAAGTTCTGAGGTTGACTTAAAACTCTCTTATGTTTTGAGGAAACACAGGCCATTCTATCTTTCATACTAAGCACTGTGCAAAAGCCATAGTTCATTTCAAGTAGAAATTCATTTAGGGGAATGTGCTGTACAAAGTATAAATACAGGAGAAGGTCACACAGGCCCAAGCAAAATGAAGCCATCAAACAACACAGACCTTGCCTTACTAACCTTTTCTGGGTCTGGATCTTTCTCTATTCAAGTTAATTGACTTCAGTAATACCAGGAGCAGACAAAGTATTTTGTTAATTAATTGGCAGTTACCAGGGATCCTGGTTTTCTGTTTGAAAATCACAAATTATCTGATAAATTTTTTTTTGCAAATTATCTGATTAACCCCCCCAAATCCATATTTTTCCATGATTAAAATGAAATGCCACTATACACACACACACACACACGTATCAGTTAAGCAAAATGTCTTATTGGTATATTTACTATTTTAAAACAAACTGAAAGCCTACCAGTACCTCAATCACTACAATAAAATAAATTCGAAATACCTATACATTTTGGCATTTGATTTTGGATTTTTTATCATGGAAAATCAGAGCTCTCCCTTCCCCCTTCACTCATCAAGATACAGGTCTAGCCCCCACGCCCCACTGCTTTGTGCTGCTGAGCAGCCCTGATATGCCACTGCCCTGCCCATGCCATTGTTCCTCACTCCTAACCCACAGCTACCCCCTGCCCCACAGGTGCCTCTCACTCTCCCCCCCACTGCTCCCCACACTGCCCCATGCACTGTCCAGCTGGGCAGCCCCATCCTCAGCCCCAGCTCCAGCCCTGACCAACTCTCTCTCACTATGGGGTCCTCATTTCCTTCCCTCTCTCCATAGTTGACTATGGTGCTCCTGTGGTTAAAAGATCACTTCTGACAATGAGGAAGTGAAGCTTCCATTCTTGACAGCCACAGAATTCCTGTGTGACCTCGGGGAGGTCTCTTAACTTCTCTCTGCCCTAATTCCTACTGTGTAAGGCAGAAATAATGAAATCATACTTCCCCATCACAGAGGTTTTAGGAAGACAGATGTATAAATTTGGGGGTTCTACAGTGATCCTGAAACAAAACCAAGCCAGGTAAATGGAAACACTTCAATTAACTAAATTGGCCCTCAGATCTGTCCTGTATATATTGCAGCAGTAGAAGTCTACAGAAATAAGCTATAGAAATACAATAAAAGAAAAAAGTAGAGGAAATGCAATGGCAGTTGATGACTATTGTAGGTTATTTAGCCTGACAAAACTGCTGGTTGGTAGCTATTTTAGGGCACCTATACATGAGCAACGAGGCAACTCTAACATGCTGTAATTACAGTGTGTTGGAGCAAATTCAATTAATTGAGTCTGCTGGAGTGTGATAATTACTGCGCTCCAGCAGACTCCAGCATCTCATGTACCTGTGTTCCCACCCTTAAAAATGGTGGCAAGGGTGCTTTAACTAAAGCTCGTTTGACAAGCTTAAGAGCCCCTGCCACCATTTTAAGCACATGGATGCTGATACATGAGATACTCCAGATGCCTTACTTAAAATGGCTCATAGGGACTATTAATGAGATATTTGCCAGGCCAGAAAGGTACACAAAATTCAAAATTATGCCAAATAGTGGGGGGGTGGGAATTAAAGATTTTCTCACTTTTCTGTGGGCATCTAAATCTGAAGGATCCTTGTTGGTCTCTCAGCCCCAGAGATTTTAAAGGGCTCTGGTTTCATCCCATTTCTCACTTCAAAAATGAACACACTGGGCACATCTACATGAGATGCTGACTGCACAGTAGCCAAATAATACTGTGCAGTAGCATGTCACAAGACCAACCATGCTAATACGCTACTGCGCAGTAGCATCATTTAAAAGGTGTTTGTTGGCACTACTGTGTAGTAGCTCCAGTTACTGCACATTTATTTAATAGTTGTATAATCAAGTACTAAATAAGTGCTCAGTAACCACTGCTCAGTAGCATCTCATATAGATGCGCCCACTGTGCAACATACTAAAGTAGCAAATCAATTGTAAATCCTGTGTTGGATACCAGAGTTAAGAACGGTTGAATGCATCTCTGAACTTAATGGGACCCTCCTGACACACCGTAGATGAAAATGTTTATTTGCATGGGTCCCATATCAGGATCGGTACCATAATAAGTAGACCTGGTCAGATGTTTTTTCTTTTTACATAAAAACATTTTAAAAATTTGAAAGGAGGTGGCATGTTGCAGTCAACTTGGAACCATTCCTGGCTTCATTTCACAGAAAATTTAGGAATGTTTTTGTCTGCTCATTTCTTCCATTTCAGAATGGAAAATATCCCAAATTGCAGAGTTTCCCAGAAAACTGGAAAATAATTTTTAAAAGAGTCTGTTCCACAGGTCTGATAGTTTGAGAGAATTCATTGCTGAAGTAACCTTTTTACTTCATTTATTTCACCATCTTAACCATTAAGTATACATTTAAAATGAATGCATTTTTAGTTATCTCTTCACCTATAGCAGCAGTCTTGGTAAAATGGCTTTATTTTCAGTTAGTTTTTAGAGTAGATCTGTCATTCAAATTATGAGATTGGTGCACATCATTAACATCCTTTGAAAATGCACATTGCACTGAATTTCTCAACTGATATTCTTTATAGTGTCAATTAAAAGTACAGCTTGTGAGCCTTAGTTACTGAAACCCTAATGGATTTTTTTTCCTTTTTATTATGAGATTGTAACAGTTGCTGCAACAACAGCAGCAAAGATGTGCATACATCTAAACTCCACTGGAGGAACTCAGAGATTTCAATTGTTCAGAAGCTTCACAAAACATTCTAGTGCTTGGCTTAATCTGTGGAGACCAGTTCTGGGGATAAAAGGCAATCTTTGCTTGAAATCCAGGAGGTAAAAACAACGGAGAAGGAAAGCAAACAAAACTAAAACAAAAAGAATAAACTCATGGAGAGACGAAATGGTCAGACATGACAGAGAGAATATTTTAAAGTAATAGCAGGTGAAAAGATGGCAAATAGAATATAAGCAGCAGAGTTTTAATATGAAATAGCCTTAAGCAATGACATTTTGATTGCTTCTCTTAGTCTGTCCATCCCTCCAACCTACCCAACAATGCCTTTTTCAGAAATATTACTCCCGGTGAAAATACTGGTTACAGAGTCCACATTCTTTTTCACCTATTAAACAAGTGGATTTAGGCATGAAAATGTGATTCTATTCCACCTTGTTCAAGTCCCTGAAAATTCATTAATACAATAGAAGCCTACTTGTTTTTGCAGGTGTTTCACAAATTAAACGGTGGAGACTGCAAGTAAGAAAGGAACAACAGAGAAAGCCCTGGCCATATCCTATTTATTCTCCCTTTCAGCATCCACTGTCTGCCACTGTGTGACACTGGGCATTTCTGAACTATGGTCTGACTCAGTAAACAGCAGTTCTTATGTTTTTATTAGCCCCATATCCTCCCAGAATACCACTCCAGTACCCTTTTCCCCTACCCAATCTGATGCTCTGCTTTCTGTTTCCTGCCCTTTGTTCCCTGCCTGATCTACCACATGCCACACACAGATGCTGCCCATGCTACTTGTGGCACCTGTAACACGGGTTGGCCACCCCTGCATTAATACCCCTGCTGTCAAATCTACCCCTCTCTTCCCAGTAAGACTGAATCAAAAAAAGCAGGGAGAAGCAGGAGGAATCAACCATCTTTTTGTAGTAATAGTTTTCAGGGACCCATGCGGTATGGAATAGCATCTCACTTACATGTTTCAGTCTATTTACACACTTGATACAGGTTCCCCTCGTTTTATGCCGTACACGTGTTCCTAGAAAACAGTGCATAACTCGAATTCACATAAAGGGAACCCACTTTACAATGTAATAAATAGGGATATAGTTTCCTGGGTCCTCCTTCCTCCCCTTTTTGAAGATGGGAACTACATTGGCCCTCTTCCAGTCCTCTGGCACCACACCAGAGCACCACGAGTGCTCGTAAAGCCGCGCCAGGGGTCTTGCAATGACCTCAGCCAATTCCCTCAGTACTCTAGGGTGGAGATCATCCAGACCAACTGATTTGAATACATACAGTCTCTCCAGAAGTTCCCTAACTAGTTCCTCACTGACCCTAGGCCTAGATGCACCTCCCTTGGGATCTAAGGGGGGCCCAGAGGGGAGGTGACTGTTCTGGTCCCTGCTCAGGAAAATGGAGGCAAAGAAATCGTTAAATATATTGGCTTTGTCATCTGGTGTGATGACCAAATTTCCTAGCGTGTCCTGCAGGGGCCCCACGTTACCCGGAACCTTCTTTTTGCTCCCTATGTATTTAAAAAATGTCTTCTTGTTGTCCTTGATCAGGGAAGCTAGTCCCAGTTCCATCTCCGCCTTGGCCTTCCTAACTGCCCCCCTGCAACTCCAAGCAACTGCAGTATAGTCCTCCCTGGTAATGGCGCTTCCCTTCCATTGGGTGTTCGCCTGATGCAAAGCACTTCTGAGTGCCCATCCTCTGATTCTTTGCTACTTGATGAATATGTGTATTCCTCCTTAATATAGAGTGCCACGCCCCCACTTTTCCTTCCTATCCTGTCCCTCCTGTACAGCTTATAGCACTTGATAGTCACCACATTTCAGTGAGCCCCACTATGTCTGGGTTGGTGTCAGCTAGCAGGAGGGTAAGTTCCTCCTGCTTGTTTCCCATTCTACGAGTGTTTGTGTAGAGGCATTTGAGGCCTCCTGTGGATGTGTGCACTGGCCTCCTACTTTCAGCATTATCCTGGCCCCTGTTGCTTACCTGTGTATATGTTCTGCTTGTTGGCCTAGGCTGGGCTGTAGTTGTGGATGTTGCTTGGTCTGGCAGTCCAATGTTTCCTCCACCCTCATCTTCCCCTTCCCGCGACTAGCCTAGTTTAAAGCCCGCCGGAGGAGATCCGCCAACCTAGAAGAGAACACACACTTACCTTTAGGGGAAAGGTGGAGCCCATCCCATCCAAGCACGTCTCTTGTTGTGATGTGCCAGTCATTGTCAAGGAAGCCAAAGCCTGCCTCAAGACACCATTCCTGAAGCCGCCAGTTGGTCTCCGCGATGCACATTGCATGCTGTCTTCCATGTCCGCTCACTGGTAGGATAGAAGAGAAAACCACCTGTGTGCCTATCTCCTTTAGCACTCATCCCAAAGCATGGTAGTCCGCCATCAGGTTATCAGGGCTTCTCCTGGCTGCATCATTAGTACCCACATGGATTAGGACCATGGGGTAGTAATAGGTGAGCTGGATCACGGCTTGGATCATCCCCTTCATGTCCTGAATCTTTGCTCCAAGTAGGCAGTAGACCTCGCGTGTTGAGGGGTCCTGGCGACAGATGGGGCCCTCTTGTACCTCTCAGGATGGAGTTGCCTATGATGATCACTCGACACGTTTTCCTCCTGGCCTGCTTAGCTCCTTCGGCCTGGTCAGAACGTGAAGAGCGTGGAGAGTTGCCTCCTCTCTGGTTTTCTCCTCTCCTTCCTTCTCCTCCAGAGTTGCCAGGGCCTTGTGCCTGTTCTCCAGCTGGACTGGAGGAACTGGTACTGCTGTATTACAAGCAGCCCTGGTTCTGGAGGTGATCATCTGCCACTCTGCACTGGAGGGCACCTCCTGGGGTGTTTCTTCCTTGGGTGAGTGACCCTGCAGGGAAAGAAAATAGCTGTCAATGTCTTCCTCCACCTCCTTGATTCCCCTCAGCCTGCTAATCTTCTCCTGGAGCTCCCTCACCTGCGCCTCCAGGGCCCTGATCATAATTTATATGATGAGATCCAGACATGAGCAACTGGTACCTCCTGAGTTGGGGGGGGAACTTGCCCCCTCCCCGCAGCGGCCAGTCACTGACTGGGGTGGGGGTCCCCTGCAGCCAATTGCACCAGCCTGGGGGGACAGTCTGCCTCAATCACGCCGACCATGGAGTGCCAGGGGTTGCACCCAGAAATGCCAGCAGCACTTCTCCTAGCACCCCCATTCCCCAGATGGTGCTCTCAGGGGTGATACCAGCTCTCCCCCCTGCCCCCTTGCCCGTCACCTAAGTGAGGCATGCTGGCTGTCAGGGGGTACATCAGTGCTCTCAGGGGTTGCATGTGCACCCCCTACATTGCCTTCTCATCCTCTGGGCCAGCAAAGAGGGTGACATGGCTCCCAGCTCTGGGGGCAGAGCCAAGCCCCACTGCGGGCCTCTGCCCCACACACTGCCTGCCAGCCTCAGCCGGCCCAGAGGCAGAAGAGGGGATGGGTCAGGGGACTCCAGCCCGGCAGTGATGGGGTGGGGGCATGGCCAGACAGGGCCCCTTGGGGGGGCAGGGATGGGTTATTCTTCCTCCCTCTGGTGTCTGGTGGAGGGGACAGCAGGGGTCCTATTCCCTGGTGGAGGGAGCACAGTGGCGACAGTGGGCAGACCCAGCTGCCAGTGGGGGTAGAGAGGAAGCTAACTCTCCTCCCTCTTCCCATCTGCCTCAGGGGCCATGGTGTCCCTGCAACAGCCAGGGGGGAGCACCCAGCAGACCTGGCTCTGGTCCCTGCCAGTGGGATAGAGAGGGGGAATTAAACCCCTCCCTGGCCAGTTCAGCCCAGACTGGCTATGCCCCTCCCCCCCCAGCACAGCTTCCCTGCAGTTGAGAATGTATTCTAGCACCCCCTGGCCTAAGCAACTGCAGACATGTGCTCACAGTTCCTCAGTCCAGAGAGAATGTCTGTCAAGTTACAAACTGGTTCAGCCTAGCCAGGTTAGACTAACCTGCAAAGGTTGAATCAATTCAGGTTCTGGCTTTTTGAATGTCTGTCCCTAGCCCCAGGGTAAACTTAAACATTGGTGTAAGCCAGCTGCTCTCAAACTAAAATTCACCCCCAGCTTCAGTCTGTGTCAAACCACAGGGATAACGAATAAATATTTAACAAAAAATAGTTAACTTAACTTCAATGCCTGGTGCTGTTGAGCTTCCTTCATCACCTCTATAGTCTGGAGCTCCTTTGCCCTGGCAGGTCAGGGCTGATCTGAGGCCTTAGCGATGGTCCTAGCCTTATGAAACCTGTGGCTGTATCCCCTAGGTCCTGACCCCCCACTTCCCCACCAAGCTGTCAATCACAGCTTAAATTGTGTTTTCTGCATGTGGGATGAACAGCCATTTTTCTTAAAGACCTTTCCACGCCTCTTAGTAATGGGGCAGGGCCCCTTTACACTCAGTCCTGTATGAGAGAACACAGCCACCATGACAGTCTACTAATTATAGCCAATGCATGTGAAAGAAACTGTAAAGTTCAGGAAAAATATCTTTTCCCATCTTTTTTTCTGCCCAGTGTGAATATGTGCAATATTACCATGTTTTGAGTAATGCAGTAATAATGATCTTACCCATATCATAGTATCTTTTAGCTTGAAGGATTCCAAAGTACTTTAATAAACTTTACGGACATAATTACTTGACCCACAACTAATATGCACCTTTCTCTAATGGTCATACTGCATACTCCTCTGGTTGAATGACATTTGTACATCATTAAAAATAATTTATTTCTACATGGAATTATTTGTATGAAATTTGCTTTAAATAACCTGGGTAGCATTAAACCCCAAACTTTGCCAATATATTCAGGAATACTTTTGTCTTTCTCCATGTGCAAGTTACAATTGTTTCTGTTCCATTAAATCAATTCAAGTTCAAATCATTCAAACAAAAATCATTAGTAGTTCATGACAGATCTGCTTAACATTAATTTGCTTGTGAAATAGTATTTCATTAATAACCCTCCCACTCCCCAAAACATAAATGTTAGCCTGATATTTCTTTTGTTTCCCTTCCATTGACTCACTCTTTGAAACTAGCATGACAGGAGAATTAAGTCCTTTACGAACAACTTTAATGTTAATAGCCTTGTTTGATATCACTTTGTTTTAAGGTTGATCAAATAAATGGGAATTCTTCATTTATACTTTTCCATGTTTTTCAATAAATGGATTCAAAATGATTTTGTTCTCATTTCAATCCAAATAAAATTGAATCATAATTCATTTTTGATGTTTCCCTATTCATTCATTCCTTTCCCCTAAAGCTTCCCATTTAAAATTGTACTATAAAACAGATTTTCTTGTGCAAGTGTTACTTACCATATTGACTCAAATCCAAGACAAGGTTTTTTCCCTCATTTAACATAGGGAAGAAAGCCCCTCATCTTAGAATCATGTACAAAGGTGATTGGGAGGTAGGTAGCTGCTATGGCTCAGGCTACAGCCCTTATCCAGGGTCAGAGCCATAGCTGCAACTGCTGTCTGCCCCCTCCCAGCCTCTGCCACCTTGCACCCTGCCATCTCCTCCTCCCCGCACATCCTCCTGTCCCCATCTCTTCCCACCTATGCAGCCTCTGCTCCCACATCTGCTCCTTTCTTTCTTCCCCTGTCACCTTTGCTCCATGCCAGCAGGTTCTGTGGATGCTGTAGCCTAGGGCATTGAGCATAGCCCCAGCCCAGCCCTGTAGCAGTGGTGTGTAGCCTGCAGAGCTGCTGCAGGGACTGGGCTGGGGTTGTGCTTAGTGCCCCAGGCTAGAACAGGAATGGATCCTGCTGGCTCAGAGCAAAGGGAGTGGGGCAAGAGGGCAAGGGGCAGGCAGGGGAGCAGACGCTGCATAGGTGGGGGGGAGATGGGGACAACGGGATGCAGGGGGGAGATGGCTGTGGGGGTGAAGCAGGCAGGGGGAAGAGTTGGCAGGGCGATAGGCACAAATAGGGAAGAAGCTTTTTGATCTCCCCATACCACCTGCTGCCCCTACTGCCTACAGTGGGGCGGGGGGGTGGGAAATCAATTAAAGACAACCCTCCAATAATTAGATTCTATACATGGAAAAATATAATCAATATACAAATTCTCCACGTATAGAATATAATTATTGAAGGGTCGTCTTACATTCAAGGTCATCTTAGATTCAAGTAAATATGGCAGGGTATTTTTTCAAAAAGAACTGAAAACAAAGTCTGATTCTCAAATTAATTATCTTTCTTTTTTTGTACTGAATTCTCTTCTGCACACGTTTATTTTGCTTGCTTTGGAAAATGGGACAGAATTCACATTAGTATAATATGCATTTAACGTATGTAGTACCTTGTTTTCTGTTACTATGCAACATATAAATGCAATCCTACAAATACATATTACAAGGGCACACACCTTATGATCAGATACATGTTCATTCCAAAAATTAAACTCAATGTGGTAGCCAAACTGTGATTAGGCATGATAAGGAAATCAAAATGATTCTAAGGACTCAAAATCAAGTCATATAAATTTATGTTTGACACCACTATAGAAATGGATGGATAGATGGAACATTCACTAATACCACCACAGTTGTTCAACTTCTTTGAACAGCACATCTTTCTATTTAAATATGTGAATAGGGACATTTGAACTCAAATTTTGACACCAAGAACTGATTTTTTTTCTCTATAAATTTTTTTATGGTTTGGGCCCAATTACTTGTTCTGATGCCAATGCTGTTTCTGTTTAAGTATGCTTGGCATGTGTGATAATTTATTAAATGTTTATTGGAAACCTGCCTCCTACATACAATGTATTCATTCTGGTATTTTATGAATATTTTGTTAACTTTGTCTTCTACAGAGATGAGCACACTGGCTGTGTTTAGTGAAACAGCAATTACTAAAGTATCATGACACCCCTCTGAGCTAGGTATTATTTTCTCATTTGACAGATGGGGAAGAGGAAAAAAAGACAGAATAATCATTTGCAAAAGATCATACAGTGATTAAAGGTTGAGAGCTGTAATTAGAGGCTGGGTATTTTGAAGCCCAGTATCCTGTGCTAACCAGAAGATCATACTTCCTCCCTTCACCCTTCTATCTCTTTTGTTTCAGTGTTTTCTAAAGTAGTGTAATTATCACAGACTATTCCACAATCAAAGACTTGAAACTTTATTATTGCTGATAGAATTTAGGCTAATTAATAATTCCCAAAGGAACATTTAGCATAATCTAAATTATGACAATAGGGCATGAGAATTCAAAGAATAAATGCATGCAAGTTTGCAGCTGTCTTTGAAATATGAGTGACATTAATAATTTGTTATATTCATTGCTCAGCATTTATTTAAACTGTTCACAGAGCATGATAATCAAAATTAATGAAACTTAAAAATACACAGAGGAACGGATGTCAATGTCAATTTTATATGCTATTCAGAGGAAAGTCTAGAACTTGGAGGTTTACATTTGCTTTTTGGTTCATCTGATAGCTAGCTCATGTACAGTTAATATATACAGCTCATGAAGATGTAAACAAATAGTAGTCTGATGACAGGTAGCCAAAGTAAAAACAATCATTTCAAAAACATTCTTGCAGTAAATTTTGTTTATAGTGCAGCAATAGTTTCTGTAACAATGAAACAAATAAAACTTTAGCGAACTCACAGTGGAAAACTCTTAACTATTCTGGTAGTATTGTTGAGGCTTTGGATTTTACTAAGGCCCCTGGGAGATGTACAATTAAAGGCAGGGTGGAATCTGATGTGTGATCCGCACAATCACACTTCCTGCAGCCGATGGCTTCCAGGTGAAGGGGCACATAGTACACTCCTATAGCTAGGAACCCAGATCAAATGAAGACCTTACTTCCAGGTGTCCCCTGAAGGCTGGGACCCCCAATTGCTGCTTTTCCCAGCCGAGGGAGTGAATCAAGCACTACAATGTGCCCCTGTGGCTGGGAGCAGCAGCTGATCATGGTTCCCAGCTTCAGGGGAACATTGGGGTCTGTCGTTTCTAGGTGTTATAGGGCTTTGGCCCCTTTTTGGTTGGTGCCTTGCCACCCAGCGATGTTAGGGTGAGATTGGGTTTCGGTGCCACCTAGATAGTTCAGGTGCTGCTCCTTCTCACCTGTCATGTCTTTGATGTTTGTTGTTGGGGAGGCAGTTCCCTGTAGGTGGCCCAAGGGGGTCTCAACCCTGGCCTTTCTTCATGGAGCTCCAACCTCCCCTTTATCCCACCCTTACCATGTCCATGGCCTGGGCAGATGCTGCTCACCACAGATCTTCCCCTGGATGATCTCACCTCATCCACATGGCCCGCCTTGAACGGGTCGGGTCTTCCTGGCCTTCAGTCTTTCTGGGTCCATCCCTTGTCTTCGGTCCGGCCCCTTGGGCAACTAACCCTGCCCCGTCCAGAGCTAACTGTAACTGTAGTTAACTGAAAAATGGCCAGCATCTGCTGACAGGTTCCTGATATTCCATCTCCCTGGGTCCTTGGTAACTTGGGGGACTCATCTGTCCCTTCTGTCCTAGTATGTGTGGGGACAGGCATCTGCCCGGTGGCCAGCCTCTGCTGGCTCTCCCAGCGTGACTTCCTTGGGGCCCAGCTGACTTGGTCGAGCTGTCCTCGACCAGCTGGAACCAGCTGGCATCATTTACTTCCCCCTCCCGGAAGTCTTTGATCCCCGGTGCTCTGCTTGCTGTGGGGCTGTCCAGGAGTGCCTGTAGTCCCCTGTCATGCATCTGAGTGCCTGGTCGGAGGCCCGCTGTTCCCCTGCGGTGTACCGTAAGGCTGCTGCTCCCCAGTGGGGCTCCCTCAAGCCCATCGGGTCCTGGGGCTTACACTCTGCCTTGCCCAACTGGGTCCTCCAGCAAATGCCCGGCCCCTTCCTCTGGCATCCAGGACTTAAGCTTACTGGCTCTGCAGCTGGCATTTCCCAGCCGGCATTCCACTCCCTGCTCCCTGGCACCGGCACAGCTGAATCTCTGGCTGCCTTTTGAGCAGCCTGTGCTTCTTGGGAGCCACACCCCCAATGTTTGCTGATTTGCAGACTCAGGCAGCTTTGGAACTGCCGAGCCTGCATTGGTGTTTCCTTCCAGCCACCGCTCATCTTAGTTTCTATGGTGAGTATCAGGGCACATTGGGCAAGGGTTTGGGATGCACTGGGGGGGCTTTTGCCTCTTCCCTCATTGGGTCCTTGACTCTGATGGGCTGCCAGGATTGGAGCCCTAATCAGCCTGGCCACACATTCAATTAATAGCTTGATAGGAACCAGCCATCAAGTTATTATACATATTTTGTTTTATAACTTTCTGGCTTATTCCTTGCTTTATCATGCCATTAATTGCATTAACACATGGACAGTAACTACTGTGCATGTGATTAACTGGTTACTCATGTCTTAAGTATAACACGTGCCAATAACCTTAGAATAATTATTGCATGATATGCTTATATTTTTCTGTGTCAATTATACTTCATATTAAAAGATCTGGATCTAAAATTGAATTCAATTTCAGAGGTGTGACAACATTAACATTTGGGTAAATTCATATCTAGATCCAGATTTTTTAACTTCCAAGTTTGAAAATGTTAAAATTTTGGATTCTGGTCCTTTCTGTTATATAGATGTGGAGGCTGATTTTCAGAGGTGCTGAGCACTAGGACTCCCCCCCCCCCCCAAAAAAAAAAAAAGTGCTCTAGAGTTTTGTTTTTAGGTCAGTGGTTACCAATAATTCACTTGACAGTCTTTACAAAAACTTCCTACAGGCTACAGGTTCTAGTTAAAGATAAAACAATGCAACCTATTAATTGAGAAAATGCAAGACTTACAAAAGCAGCAATTGCAAGCTGAGAATATGGATTTATCTGAGTACTGAAAAATTTAGAAATCAAGAGATTGTACAGTCATTAAAATATCATAAAAATCAAGGTCCAGCACAAACTTTACCCTATCCTTTGACTCTCTGAATCTATTAAGTCATCACCAGAAAAAAATGTTGAGAGTGTTGGACATTGGTGGTCTGTAGTCTAGATAGGAAAGAGGTGGGAGGAAAAAAAAACAAACAAACAACTCCCCCTCTCCCCATTTTGGCTTTTCCTCTGAACACAGGGATTAAGGAGTAATTAGAAGGAAATGAATAAAATAAGTTAAGGCTGAGTATATAGTCCAAAATAGGGAAGCACTTAGGATCATAGGACCATAGGAAAGTAGATCTGGAAGGGACCTCAAGAGGCCATCGTGTCCAGCTCCTTACCCAAGGCAGGATCACCCCTGACTAAACTATCCCAACCAAATGTCTGTTTAACCTATTCTTGAAAATTTCCAGGGAAGAAGATTCCACAACTTCTCTAGGTATCCTGTTCCAATGCTTGGCCATAGTCATACTTAGAAAGTTCCTCCTAACTCCCAAGCTAAATTTCCTTTGCTTCAGTTTGAGACCATTGTTCCTATGCCTGCCCGCTAATCCCACAGAGAAAAAGAGAAATAGCTTCCTTTGCTGTGAAAGTGACACTCCTGTTAATACAACCGAGTATCCTGTTGGCTTTTTTTGCAACAAGAGGACACTGCTGATTCATATTCACTTTAGGGTCTGTCGGGAAAAACCGAACCGAATGGATCGGGCCCCAAGGTCACGGTGGGCCGGGGGTGGCGATCGGATACGGACAGGTGGGATTAGCGGCTGCAGAGTCTGAGAGGCACCCAAGCGTATGGTTTTAACTAAAGATGACTTATTTACTCACGCTTTGAAGCAGAGGCACAAGGTTGCTTTCTTCAGTTACAGTTGCTGAAACACAAACAATTAACAACAGAGGGGTCTATTGGCCCACGAGGTTCAGTCCGAAGACCTAGTCCCAGGGCTGGTCAACAGCTCATTAATGGGGAATACAAACAACAAAACGTAAACTGTAACACTGTACACGTTAAGTCATGTCATGCCAGTCCCACAGGACAACGATGAGAAGCGGTGATGTCGGAAGCCGAAGTCAAAACCAGGTGAGTCGAGCCGAGGTTAAACAAAGTCCGAAAGGGTGATCCAAAATCGTAGCCGAAAGTCAGTGTGAAGGTGAGTCGGAAGCCAGGTAAGTTGAGTGGAAGCCATAGTAGAACAAGCAACACGAAGTGCCAAGCAAAGGAGACGGAGAAGATCAATAGGCCCTAAAGCCTGACTGAGAGACAGTCCCTGCAGCAGCAGCCTCTGTCTTCAGTTAACGTGATCTCCCCCCCGAGGGAGGGGTTCACTGAACTTTTATATGAATTTGGTAGCCAATCAGAACGCTCTCTGCAGAGAAATTTCTAGTCAGATTACCTCATGTCAAGTTCTGACTGAGCATGCTCTCAGCCAGAAGCTGACACAATCTGAGCATGGGTCTGTGGGGAAAGTAGGTCAACAATGATTGACAGGTCCGCAGGTCACCCAGGGGGCAAGGGCTGGGTGAGCCTTGGAACTTTCCACTCACAGCTTCAAACCGTGCATGTCAGTTTAACCTCTTCTGTGTTGTCAGCATACATTTAAGATTTTTCCATGACAGGGTCTACCATAACCCCCAGTTCTTTCTCTGTAGTACTGCAAACCTAGACACTCATTCTCCAGTCTGTATTTGTGCATATAATTATTCTGTCCAAAGTGCAGGACTTTGCACTTGTCCTTGTTGAGTTGCATCTACTTAATTGTGGACTATTTCTCTAGTCTATCCAGGTCATTCTGGATCCTAGTCCTATCCTCCAGAGTGTCTGCAACTCCACCCAACGTGGTGTCTTCTGCAAATTTGCTAGGCCCATCTTCATCCTCTCTCTGATCTCCCTTCAGGTATTTGAAGATTATTATAATTTCATAGTAGCTAGGGTCAGGAGGGACCTGAACAGATCATCTAGCCTGACCCCCTGCCACAGGCAGGAACGAATGCTGTGTTCAAAAGACCCCAGACAGGTGACCATCTAACCTCTTTTTGAATTTACCCAAGGTAGAGGCAAGGACCACTTCCCTAGAAAGTTGGTTCCAGATTCTGGCCACCCTAACTGTAAAATATTGCCTCCTGATCTCTAACCTAAACCTATTCTCCATCAGCTTATTACCATTGTTCCTTGTCATCCCAGGTGGTGCTGGGGAGAATAGGGCTCTTCCTATTTGCTGATGATCTCCCCGATGAGTTTCTAGGCGGCTACCATGTACCCCCTCAGCCTCCTCTTGCTGAGGCTGAACAGGTTCAGGCCCCTCAGTCTCTCCTCATAGGGCCTGTCCTGCTGCTCTCTCACCAAATGGGTGGCCCTCCTCTGAACTCTCTCCAGGCTGGCCACATCCTTTTTAAAGTGCGGCACCCAGTACTGGATGCAGTACTCCAACTGCGGCCCTACCAGTGTTGCATAGAGGAGGAGGATCACCTCTCTAGACCAGCTTGAGATGCATCTTTGGATGCATGACAAGGTATGGCTGGCGTTGATGGCTGAAGTCTGGGATTGGCGGGTCATGTTCATCTTGGAGTCAATAATGACTCCAAGATCCCGTTCTACTTCTGTGCTTTCAAGAGGGGAACTCCCCAGCCTGTATGTATGCTGTAGATTGCTTCTCCCAAGGTGCAGCACTCTGCATTTATCTACGTTGAACCCCGTCCTATTCTCATCTGCCCACTGTTGTAGTCTGTCTAAATCTAGTTGCAGCCTCTCTCTCCCTTCAAGTGTGCCCACCTCACCCCGCATCTTAGTGTCATCCAAGCAAACTTGGACAATGTGCTTTCAACCCCCTCGTCCAAGTCACTGATGAAGATGTTAAACAGTGCGGGCCCAAGGACTGAGCCCTGGAAGACCCCACTGCTCACATCTTGCCAGGTTGAGTACGACCGATCCACCACTACTCTCTAGGTGCAACCCATCAGGCAGTTTTTTACCCATCCAACTGTGTAGGCATCAATGCCACAGTCATTTAATTTATTAATGAGGATGGGGTGAGAGACAGTATCAAAGGTCTTCTTAAAGTCTAGAAAGGCTACTTTCACAGCAACACCATCATGCAAGGATTTAGTTACCTGGTCATAAAAGGCAATCAGGTTGGTCAGGCAAGACCTGCCTTTGATGAACCCATGCTGGTTGTCCCTGAGCATGATCTCCCCTGCTTGATGGGCAGCAGACCTCCTGAGCCAATGGGCAGGTGGATACTTCCTTGCCCCACAGGAGGAAAATGCCAATCACCATCAACCAACACATTCACTTGATAGCAGTGGTCTCGATTCTCCCCCTACTAGGGGTGAAAGTCTTGGCCTTTCCTGGTACTGAAGTGGGCTCCTTCTCACCCAGTGCCAGGGCTTCATACCTTTTCTCCAGGTGGAATCCTGGATTCTAGTAGCAGAAGAGACTAAGCCATGCACTCCTAGCAAGGGAAAGATTGAGACCACTGATGCCAAGAGGAAATAACAGGTGGTGGTGGATGGTGAATCCCTCCTGTAAGTTATGGAGGCATCCATCTACTGGTAAACTTCTGATGACCATGCACGCTTTTGTACTATAAAAGTCTAGCACTTCAGCCTAAAATCACTGGTTGTTACTGTGTTTCATGAGGGACTATGCAGATTTAATTTCCCTAAACCTGAATAAAAAATCCTATGGTCTCTGTTTAGAAACTAGAGAGAAAAGGGTGGTCATAAACAAACAAGCAGGGCCAAAACTATCCTTGGGCACCTCAGTGATGGACCTCAAAGGCTCTGTGCTAATTTGCACCAAGTAGAGTTCTGGTTCTTTCCTGTTGATACCAATTCTGAATTCATATACTTTGAGATTCATTTTGCTAAAACAGCAGCATTCTAATGATACTGGTTTAAATTAATAGACTTTTCACAATTTTAACTGTCTACAGAGGCTGCTAAAACAATGCATATTTAACAATTTTCCATTTTCTCTTGCGTAACTGTCTCAATTGCTCCCAGCATCTTTGAAAGGAACAATTCAGCATAATAAAATAAATATAAGACTAAATTAATTTCCCCTCAACTGAGCCACAACAATGAAGAAATAAATTCAGGAGGACTACATGTTTGCAGGCATTCCTATGCAGATTAAAATGAAAAAAGTCAGAAGCAGCGCAAACTAATTGACGTTCTGAGGTATATTCTGCTTTAACACATAGGGTTGGGTTTTGATAACACTGAAAAAATGCTTTGCCTGAAATATATACTAAAGAAATTACCACATTCCTTCAAATATGACACACTAAAAAAAAAACCCTTCTAAAAATGGTTTGTGCCTTAAAGTTCAGTAAAATGGGGGAAAAAACATAAAAAAGCAATTGGTTTTTGCATGCAGGACAGAGGTTGGATCCTTGTAAATATGCAGTCAACACCAGTAAGTGTCCTTGAGGCACGATCACATTGCTAAGATTCTGTTACAGCGCAATACTACAGTTTACCTCTTTCCATCAGTCACTGCAGCACACAAAATGAACTTTGTAAAGGAAGCTAAAACGCAAATCTATTGGATTAGCTGCCCTCCAGTTGCAGCAACCCCATACTTCCACCTTAGTCCTTTCAAAGAGCTTTTGTAAGTATTTTTTTATCTCTACCTCTGTGATGTGTGAACTCCACATGGAATTGTGTGGTTCCATCCTCAACACAGACCAGTGTCTGACCCCCACAATTTATCCCTCTTTCAGTCTTACTATTCCAGTCTCCCTCTTCTCATTGCCCTAGATTGTTATGCCAGACCACCCTCCATGGTCACTTTGAGTCTGCTGCCAACACACAAACCCTGATCACTCACTCCTTCTGTTTATGTACCGCATGCCAAAAGAATATCATGTGGCCACCACTAGAGCAGAGCCAGGTGTATGTCTCAAAGCACATCCTACACTGAGATCCTATCAGTGTCCTTTGGCCTGCGTCAAGTATTGGCTACATGGATATTTTTTTGGCAAATGACACATGTGGACCAAGAGGCAGTAGGTGGGGGTCGTTTCTCAGCAATGGTTTTGGGATCAACATAGATCTGGTATAGATACACCCAGACTTTTATTTCTAATTATTGTTTCTCTCCAAACTTTCCACCAGCCTCCAACATTTGTTATTACAGATGAGATGAACATGATTGTAGGAAACAAACCCATATTTCATTTTATTTTCAAGTTTCATAGCACATTTCAACGTATTCTGTCTCCTCTCTTTTCTCCTCCTTTGTGCAACAATTTGCTGTCATATGCCATTTTCCCAAACGCAATAAGCCAGTTAGAGAGTCAGAAATCCCAGATTGTTTGGGATCACAAGTAAAACTAGGCCCAAAGTTTAGATCAAGATTCACATCTGATGGCTTAGAGACATGCCAATGAGGTTGGTTTCACTTACTAGAAAGACAAGAGAATAAAAATTGCTTCTGAATTTAGACACAAAGGACATTTTTACACGTGGTTTGGGATGCAGCACCAGGTGCTTTAACTGGTAAGCAGTGCTAATTAAAAGCGCCCGCACATCATATGCATCAGCAGCCCTGCATGACCCTGCACCAAATAAATGGCAACAGGTCACTTTGAACTAAAGCTTATTGGATGCGTTTTATTACAAAATGCCCTGCTGACATTTTTTCAGTGCAGGGATGCATGGAGATGCTGATACACGTGACATGAAAGGTTGCCAGAGCATGTCAATTTCTGTGCTCTGGCAGAATAGATTGAGTCTGCTCCAATGAACTGGATTTCCAGCACATTGGAGCAGGCTCCCTGCATATCTATAAGAACCCAAAATTCTTGGAGTAGAAGATTCTATTTGTTTTTTTTTCAGCCATGCCATCTCTCCATCAAACACCACAAGATAATATGGATATCAAAAGGAATAAATAAAAACTAGCAAAGTGCACAAATCTGAAAATAAAATATAGACTGTGAGCAGTGGGTTTTTTGGAAGTTTAACTGACTTGGATATGAATGACAGGGAGAGATCTGCTTTCAAGTGGTTACAAAATGGCTTTAAGTGCCCAGAATTTTATACTCAACATTAAGTTGATTTTGGCTCATTTGTTTCCTATGGGAAGAAAAAAAAAGAGAGAAGCAGAATCTTTTAAATACTGCTTTGGAAGAGGAAACAAGTGGTAACATAAATAATTAAGTCACAGATAAACAATCTTTTGGGAGGTAGGAAAACAAGAAGGGAAAATAGGAGATGCATCACTGTCTCCACACTCTCGTTTTTCTGCTCTCAAGGTGTGTCTACAAGTGTGCATTACTGAGCAGTAACCAAAATTACTGCACAGTATGGGCATGTGTCCACACATGAAGGCCCATACTGTGCCGTAAATATGGTGACTTACACTGACTTGGTCATATATTTGATACCTGCATCATGTAGGTATGAAATTTACTCCTGATTAGTACCCAGAAATTTATAATCAACATTAGGTTTATTTTGGCTCCTTTGCTTCCTATAAAAAAAAGAAGAGAAGCAGAATATTAGAACAACAGAATCTTTTAATAGTACGGGGGGGAGGGGGCAGGCACGTGTAGATGCTGGCCTATTCCTGCTTACTGTGCAGTAATTTACTGCATAGTAATTTTAAGCCAGTGTAAATGCACATGTAGACACTCCCTCAATTTCTTAAGTCTGCCTGCCAAGAAACATATCTTTGTCTCTTCCAAGCCCATTCCTTTTTGTTTCTGAACCTGGAAGAGTTTTACATGGTTTTGTGTGACCAATAATGAAGTGAGACAAGCAAGAGTACCTTAGCTCATAAGCATTTCTATGGGCTTATTACTCACAGATTAACACTTTCAAACTTGAATATAGATATTAGAATTTGGCCCATTATTAATTAAATCTCCATCTGAAGAGTTTTAAACCACGGGCAAATTAAAAAAAAAAGTTCTTATTTATGCATGCAAATTTTACCCACAAGTTATATGTGGCAGCCCCATTTACAGTGACTTCATACAGTGGCTAAGTACTGGGGTTCAAGACACTTGAAGTGAAAGTGCTCTAACTTTCTAACTTTAATCACTCAAGGTTAGGTCGGGAGCAAGCAAAACACACCTAACCCCCTTTTTTGGGGGGAAGGGAAGGTGCTTGGAGCCTGCTTGCATGGCCCAAGCCCAGCAGGTCGGGGAGGGGGTCTCTTGCATGCCTCTCAGCATGCCCCTCAGGCTCCCGAGGCTCCAAGAACTCCCTAGCAGAGCTGAACAGGCAAGCCACCACTGATTGTCTGGCAGGGATATCATGGACCTGACATGGCAGCAGCTTGTCATGGCATGAGCTTTCATGGCCACAGGCCACCAGCTTTTTGTCCTGTGTGTGCCCCTCCAGTGTACCCCATGCCTGCTAAGTGTCTGCGTGTGTATCAGGCACTGGGTTCTGTGTGTACATATGTGTTTGTATCCCAAATGCCTGTATTTCTCACCACCCCCCATAACGTTGGTGGCCCCAGCCCCACACAGTGGTAGGCTGTCTAGATCTGCAAAGCCATGGCCAACTAGCTTCTCACCCACATGGACTGTGAGCCCTCTCCAGATAAGTAGGCCCAGAGGGCTTTAATTGGCCTTGCCCTAGCATCCTACCATGGGTCTCCTGCCACAGGCTCCTCTGGTCTAGTGTCATAGGCACTGCTGCCTGGGCATCATTCCCCTTTCCCTCTCCCTCTCCATGATCCCAGGCCCAAAGTGTGTCTGAGAAAGTTGCAGGCTGAGGTAGCTGCTGTGCTTGGATGAGGGGCAGGGGCACCACCATAGTAGGTGCCAAGGACTCCTGGATCTCCCATATGGACCCTCAGCCTCTCAACCCTCAGAGCCATATCTCCCCCAAGAACCATGAACCCGCAACCCTCACCAACACCTGGGGCTCATGTCAGAATGCCAGCCCAAGCTGGGAAGCTGCAACCACAGCCTGTAGTATCTCTTTTGTTTTGCCAGTGCCTCGTATGCACACCTTTCATTTTCTCTGCAATTGTTTGGCCACCTGTCCTGAACCCACTATGCCGTCTGCTGTGATCTGACCTTCTGTGCAAAGATGCAGAGCCTACAGACAAAAGGGTGGGGTTGTTTAGCTTATAGAAGTGGTGAGCGGGGGAAGGTCTAGGGCCAGGATGGGCCCACAATCATGGGATGGGGATTGGGGGTTGTCCCAAGGAGTCAATGCAGTGAGTGCCTGCACCATAAGAACTGGAATCAAACGGTGTCCACCGGACTTCACCCACAGATCAGATCAGAGGGGAAGGCCAAAAGTACTGCTGGGCCACTTACCAACCTGTCCAGGTGCAGAACCTGGGAGTCACCCTAGCAGCAAGAGCCAAGCAACTAAGATAATGGTTCCCATGTGGGAATCCTTCTGTCACAGTGTCCCTTTCCTGGAGTTATGGGGAAGGAGGGAGGGATGAAGGGAGGGTTAGGAAATCTGGGTTATTTTGGCAAGGAGACTTTTTTCCCCTCATTTGTTTAGTGGTTGCCAGACATAGCCGCATCATATCTCATGTCTCTGACCATGGGGGTGCTCTCTGCCAAAACTGCTGCTTACTTTTTCCCTGC
Source organism: Crocodylus porosus (assembly GCF_001723895.1). Classification (NCBI taxonomy): domain Eukaryota; kingdom Metazoa; phylum Chordata; order Crocodylia; family Crocodylidae; genus Crocodylus; species Crocodylus porosus. The sequence continues at coordinate 119,652,040 of NW_017728886.1, forward strand.
TGAGCTCATTAAACACTGCTGATGCTGTTCTGTGAGTGCTCTGGAGGGTAGGGGAGCTGTTTACTTGTGAGCAATAGGGTTATCTGTGTTTAGACTCCAATCTCTTATGAAGCATATTGGGGCCCTGAGAGAAATGGCAAGGACATGTCAATTGCACATATTTATGACCCCATTCAATAGGACATGCTCTCTTAAGGACCCAAGAGCTGGTCAGGGTAGCAAGAAGGGAAATTTGCTACCTTGCTTGGGTTCCAGGCTTCAGCAGGGGAAGGAGGGGTTGTGCAGAAAGCAGGTGATTCAGCCTCCCCTGCACCCCAGCATTCCTAACCCCTCACCCTTCCGCCCCAATTCCTTTGTGGGTTTCTCAGCCATAATGACCTGAGAGAGGGCTATCACTGCAGGGGGTAGCCTGTAACAGCTGCAGCTCCTCCCACTGTCCCTTCCTTCCTTCCCTCCCCCCAGGGACTCTGCATCTCCCTGGAACCTGAGTCCCTGTCACAGTCGCATGGAGCTGGAGTGAACCTTGCCATCATGGGTTGTACAGCATCCTTGTGCGTGGCCTGACTTGTCAGGAGAAGTGTCAGGAGGTATGGCCATGGGTTCTGTGAGTGGTGCCAGTATACTGGTCATTGTGCTGGTACTGGGGGACCTGATACATGTGCTGCACCTCTGGGAGGTGTGTTATAGGACTCTCTGTGGAACAGTTGCATTCTTCATGGATAATGGTGACATAGAACCCCCTTGTCCCTCCTCTTCCTTTGTCAGGGTACCTGCGAGCAACTTCTCTGGAACACCCTTGGTCCCATGGGCATGGGAGTGACAGCTGCACTCTTTTTGGTGTGTGGGACAGGTCTTTGTAGAATGGCATGCTCTGCCTCCAGCTCACAGACTGCTTGGTAGCATCAAGCATGTGGTAATAATGCCGCCTCATCACTATAGCAAGGCACTGCACCCTGTCTCCATTGTGCCCCATCACTTGCTTCTGCTGGGTGATACCCTTGAAGATTTTTCTGATTTGATGCCCTATCTGAAGCTGGCACTGGATGTCCTCCTTACCTTAGATGGTGATGAGATCCTTTATTTCCCTGAACTATCACTTTGATTCCTGGACTTGGCTGATGGGATTCATCTATGGTCTGTGGCAGTGCCTGTGGAGTGTCATTGTCCATGGGTGGGTGAGGATCTGGCTCCAAAAGGGTGGGTGAAGGGTGGAAGGATGGATGGAAGCAGCAGTGGATTCACAAGAGTGCAATTCCCAGCATGTGGTTCTTGCTCTCCCTTTGGAGGCTGGGCCCTTGCTCCCACTTCACCTGGACTCTGCTGCTTAGGTCACCTCCAGAATCTCAAATTGTCCACGAGCATGATTCCGACTATGCCAAGCACCCCACCCTTGCTGCAAAATTCAAAGTTCCACAGCCCATGTGGTTCCTTAAATTCCAGAGATGTGTGTGCTTGCCCTGGCTTGGACATTCACTGCCCCCCCCCGCCCCCCAACCTCATTCCCCCACATACTGAATTACCTAACTGATCATATACTAGCTATTTGACCAGTGAGGAAAAAGAGGGGGAGACTATCTGCATTGAATGAGAATGAAAGTCATGGCAGGAACGGTCCCTCTAGAAAAAAAAGGTTGGCAAATATTTAGGGCCCAACTCAGCCACCCTTGCTTTACATCCTTATAACGTGGAGGACTTTAATGTAGTGGATTGTATTACTGGCATGTTATGAATTTCAACTCAAAATAGTACTTGTACATTTTTTTTAGATTTCATTTCCTCACTTCTACTTTTTCTTTCCCCATCCCTGAACTGATACAGTACAAAGTCCCTGTTTTGAGGAGATTTCAAAATAAATATAGATGTCACAAGTGAGAAGACACAAGGCAACACATTGTCAAGTGGTTGTTTTGTGTTATTACAAATTCATTTTGAAAAGGAAGGAAATTGCAGAGGAGGTCTGAGACAGGGATTAGGAGTGATCAACTCCTCTTATTACTTTCTATCATCCAGAGCTGTATCCCTTCAAAAACAGACATAAGCAAGCCTGTTTTAGTGTCGGAACTAAAACCATATTCCAGATTCAGTTCTAAGACTCTAATGCAAACTCTCCCCTATGCACCTAAGTTGAAATTTCATATTTAAAGCTTTATCCCTTCTCTATGTGAAAGTGATTTTTGATTAAATAGATGAGTCCAGAGAGTTTTTGGTTCAGAGTTCAGAACTAACCTAAATCTCAGGCAAACACAAACTAGGTTTTGAACAGGACACTGTTTGTATCACAACGTTACAAAATACTTCTGAGAATAAGAAGCCTCTTATTGCATCAGATGCATCTGTAATCACTTTGGAGAATGCAAGATGGAGAGAATAGATATTATGGATTGTAGGTACTGATAAAAAGAAATGCAGTTTGCTTTTATGTTAGCTTTTCCCCCAAAAAGCCACTGAATGGAGGAAAGAAGTGAAAAGTTATTAAAGTATGCCTGGAAGGTGGGTAGATGGATGAGGTGGGGCTCCACCTTGGAGGAGCTCCAATTCACCCACCCCAAATTCAGATGAGGCTGAGAAAACCCCAGAATGGGCTCCCTCCACTCCTTTCCTCCTCTTCCATTCTGAAGACAGCACTGGAACTGGGGGATTGTGTATGTGTGTGTGGTGGGGGGGCACTATGGGAGAGTGGCTGCAAACCAGCAACCACTCCAAACTGCAGCTTGATTGCCCAACTCCCATCCGGACCCAACAGCAAATGTCTGTTGGGTCCAAGGGATTGCTATAATTCATAGTGCTTCCTGGAAAGTGCCATGAGTTACAGCAGAGAGCGCATGTCTGTCAGTACCCTTACTTATCTTTTCTGGGGCATGAACTGGCAAGCAGGACAACCTGACTACCTCCACTCACTAGACCTTCAGGAGGGTGACCCTGTTCGTCTCTCAGCTTCCAAAATTCTGTACAGATTTTAAGCAATCTACTGGTTTCAGAAGGGGAAAAAAATGTTTTGCAGGCAGCAGATTGAGAAGGCAAAAAAAGAGTTTCCTCTCCTCTCTTTGAAGAATGTAAGGTGTTTCCTAAAGGGAGCATCAGAGGCACTGTGTCCAAGAAGGGTTTTATTTTATTTATTTTTTATTGTTGAGTGGGTCTAAGAAAGGAACACTTCATTTAGGTTAGCATGAGCATTGGATATTATTATACATAAAGCCAGGAAACATTACAACTGTAAAACGGTAACCAATAAAACAAAAAATATGAGAGCTTGACAGAGAAAGGTAGCTGGGGCTCCCAACAGTATACCTCAAACTCTGCAACAGACCATCTGAACCAGCCTTCTATCAAGCCATTCTAAACCATTCCTCAGGTGACCAGAATTATTAGAAATTGGCTTTAAGACATAAGAACAGAGAAACACTGTCTGCTTCTTTGTGGGCTACTGTATACATCCCAAGTTTCTGGGACTTCAGGTCTGTGAGCTGGACTCATGGGTTTCTGGTCCTGTGGCCTGTATTGAGCACAGGCAGTGTAAGTGATTCTTACAATCTACATTTTACAGAGTTTCCCCAGACAAGTTGGAAAGTAGTGATGCTACATATTAGTATGCATAGGTGTGCTGATGTACATTTTGGGCACGTTCAAGTATAATTTTAACTTTCATAGGGAATTTTCCCATTGCCAGAAATCAGTGCAGATGAAGTAAGTCTTAAGATAAGATCATTGTGAATAGAGGCATCCCTAGTTTCTTTCAGTCTGAAACTGGAGCTGAAGCCCATTCAGCACTTGCTTACCTGTACCCATGACACTATGCAATAAGACAAATTCAACAGTGAGCAGTTTTATTTGTGTGCATGGGTTTACACTAGGTGAAGGAGTCAGAGGGGGGAGAAGTAGCCCAAAGAGGAAAATGGACCAAGCAAAGACATTGGGCAAGAGCAATAACTATCATTGCCAAGACTGTACCCACATGGTGAGTCAGCAAGGCCAGATGAAGAGAAAAGACATGGGCCTGAGGACAGAGGATTCACTGACTTTTATCAGGGGCAAAGTCAGCCTGGCACATAGACAGAGGAATCAAGCTCTGGCTAAGGCTAGAATGCCACCTTGGGAGGGAGGATGAGCAGGGGCCGGCAAAGCCTCATAGGTTGCTGGCATAATGCAACCTACCATGAGTCAGGATGGGATCTGGTACAGATGTTCATTATGGCACTCAAACCACAGCACTGAAGTCTGATACCACATCTATCCAGGGTTATCTTAGAGCAGGATCCACTACATTCACAGCACTCTATTTGCCCTGACCACCTGTGTGGTTATGACTGTAAAGTGCTTTCTGCATGCCTACTGTGCAATAAGTGTAATTTCTGTACCTGACCAGTGAGTACAAGTCAAGATTGTTTGGTGTACAGGCATTCCATCATTTGTGTGAACAACTGTGTGATGCATGTAAATGTAAAATTATTCATGCAAGTGCATAAAAAGTTGCAAAACATCTGAAACTAGGTTAAGGCCTTTAAAATTTGTGTTTCAGCTGAAGAAAAGTACAGAGACCCACTTACATTACATATTTCTCTTGACTAATGGCTGCTATTGCTTTGTCAACATTTCAGCAGTTTTATAATCATAAATGGTCCCTTTTGTCTTATTCTTATTGAATGGCAGCTCAACCCCCTCACCCCCAGTGACCTCACTGACCCCTGTGAGATCACTTACAATGGTACTAAGTAAGACTTGGCATGAATAAAGGTGTTACAATATTGTCTTTCATTTCATTTCTGATAACATATGCACTAAGATGAAGAAATGGTATAGATTTAGTAGCCAGATGCCTGAGTTTCATTTTTTCCAAAAGATGAAAATATGTTAATGAATGAATCTTGGTGATTATTCAATTCACGTAAGACTCAGTTTTAATTTGACTTAAAATTGCCAATTATCATATTGCTGCCCAAGGAAAGCAAGTCTATTCAAATTGTGAGCATACCTTTTGCAAAATCTTACCATGAATTTATTTATTTTTACTTGTTCTTTTTTATTTCAGTTGAGAATCTACCCAGTGGAAATAGTCAAACTTTAGATTTCAGTGCGATAGAAATAATCTTCTGGCAGCCACCATATGTCACTTTCTTGTGCACAATAATAAAAATCAGTCAGTCTCCCTTAAGATTTGTTTATCTTCAGAAGTGATTTTGCAAGCCATCATGCTGACAAGCTCATTTTTCAAATTGGCTGTCCTATAATAGTATACCTTCTTAAAAGACACCACCTTATCAAGCCCCATCTAAAACCCCAGGGTAGCTACTGGATTATTCAATATTACACACTACTAGGACAAGAAAATAAAACAAAAATCATAACAAAAGAAAAGTAAAAGAATGAAAGAGGTTTTTTAGACTCATAAATATGTAACAAATTCAAAAGAGACTAATAGTGACACTGCTTTTCAAGAGGTTTATAATGAAAATAATAAAGTGAGAAAAAAAAGAAAACTTTTTCCAGAGAAAGCTCTCAGAGCATTGCCCCCTTTTCTCACTTGAAGCTTTGTAATCCTGTATTTGTTTTTAAAAGCATTGTCAGAGCCAATGCTACTGTGCTCGTTAGAACTGCATTTCATTCATTACTGATTTAGATATTGTGCCAAAATGCCAAGATACACGCAGATAGCAGGGTACAGACAGTGCTTCTCTTGACAAAATGGTCACAGATAGATGCTTTTCTTGATGCTTTACTGTCAATCAATATAATGAATGAGCTAACCTTCAATAGTTCTGGAGCATGCTTGAATACATATAAAGCCACTTACACAAGTATGAAGAGGAGTTTCAGTTCTGAACCAGGTCATTAATTTGTCTTTTCTGTAAGAGAATAGTTTTTAAAAAGAGGAGGAGAAGATGATGGTGATTTCACTGCCTAGGGATGCAGTGATACTGGAAAACAGTAAACCAAATACATGCTGTTTTTCATCCATTTATTAATTAGCAGCAGTCCCCTTTGAAGAAGCTACATATTGCAAAACTGATGTAACAATGTAACTGTAGGCAAAGGCTAGAAGACTAACTGTTGGCAGGACTTGAGATGAAATTCAGTATCTTGTTTAGCCAATTCTTTTGTAGTGCTTTAGCCTGTGCGTCTCCCAATCCATATATAAAAATATGCCTTGAATTCTAACGTGACTGAACCCGTAACTTGAGAAGTAACCATGAATGAGAAGGCAGCAAACACATTCAGCCAGTAGTGGCAATGCTTGGGTTGAAAAAGAATCTGGCTATTGAAAAGAATACTACAGGTAACAATACACTTTGCACTTCTCATATCTAAATAGGTCAATGTGCTTTACCAACACCAATTAATAAAGCTTTACAGCATCACTGAGAGGTAGGTAAATTATTCACTTACCAAGGAAATGCAGCTGTCTTTGAGGTGAAATCTAGCATTTGTTTTGTAGCACCACCATGTAAGGCAAGTACTTTCTGTAAGAAGATGAACACCACCATAACTATGTGAAGCTAGATGTACCAAACAGATAAGCCAAATTTAGTAGCTGATATATTTACCCATGCTGAAAAATCAAAGGATATTAGGCAAACATCCATACTCTTAGGAAAACTGCTATAGGATTGTGATTATTTATAGTGGTCAGGACTGCATTTTTCTCTCTCTACAAAATTGTTCATTATTTCAAATATTTTTTAATTTTTCAGAACTATTTGGTTTAGAAGTTTAAAACAATCCAGCTTATTCCCTGGCCTCATAAATTTGTCCTAGTTATTTTTCTTAAAAACAAAGAATATTTTTCAATGCTGCACTTGTCCTTAAATTCATCTGTTCCCATAATGACATCAGAGAAGATGTAAAATGGGTCCATCTTAGGGCCCTGTCTCTTCCAAGACACTGACTTCCCAACTGAATTACATCTTCCATGCTGCATCATGGTCACTTCCCTGGTACACCCACTGTGGTGCCTCCTTGGAGTCCCCTGAGCATAATGCATCATGGGAAATGATTTCCAAGCATGAGTCACCCAAACACAAATTCATATGTGTACCATCTGGAATGAAATTCTTTATTTTCAGACAAGTTTTCAAGTTTTGAATGAAAATATGGTGGTTGGGAGTGGTACCAACTATTTGTATTATTAAACAAAACACCAAAAAAATGCTTTCTGGATTTTGATATTTGATGGATATTGTTGGACCAGCTCTATATAGGTTGTTGTATCACACAGCTGGAAAGGGTCAATGTAGTAGAGTATCAGTGGGATGATTATTGGTGAACCCTGCTCCAAACAGTTGGGGTACACATTTCTCTAAAAGAGGAAAGTTCTCTGGCAGGCATTTTGGTCTTTGATATAGGCTTAGTTTATATGTGTAATCTATGTCATTGTGTGGTCCAGAGATGCTTAAATATAAAATAGTTGCAGTGGATGATGGTAAACCATCTTTCAAGAATTGCAAACATTGCTAAGGAGAATGCCAGTGTAATAGAGTCAATCTTGCATACCACTTTCAAAACTTACACTCCACTGGATATTCTGGGCCTTTGTCATTTTCCTAACGGCAGTCAATTTTTTTTTGGATGATTAAGACCAAGCAGGGAACCAAAGAAACAATAAATATTTAGCTATTCACCCAAAGAGCCTTCTTGTTGGTCACATTACTGTCCTAGCTGTCAATAGCTGTCCAAGAAAAACATGAACCCTTCACTGTCTTTAAGTCTATAAGGAAATCCCACAGCAGCATCAGAAAAATACTATAGGGCATTTGTAGATGACACAGCAACTGTTCCTTCTTAACTTTCAGCTCCTTAAAAATGTTAACCCTGGTTATTTTGGTGCGACGCATTTGTGTTTGCATGACAGGTGCTTTGAGTGAGTTAGGTCTCATGTGACATTCCATGCAGATTCCAGCAAGGGTAGCTAAATACCAGTCTCCCCCCCAAGTTTATCTTTCCTAATGAATTATGGTAGGAGGTGCATGTAAATCTCCACAGTCCCTGCCCCCAAAAACCTGTTACTTGCAGCCGCCTAGGCTCAGGCTGGTGCATCTATATATGATTTTTGTCGCTTTTATATATAAAGAACTGATAGGATATCAGAATTGTATGGGATGGAAAGTAGCATGTGGGTGGGTGTTTGTTGCCACCCCAGTTGGTTGGCGATTTTGTATGGCTGATGGTGAACTTTTCTGACCTTTTAGAGCTACATTTCCCAGACTTCCCAAGCTTCGAGTGTTTGGAACAGTTTCCATGGGGACACATCAATGGTGCTGCAAATGTCTTTTGGAGGGGAGGGTGTTCTGAATTTAGTTTTGAAATGGTGGGTTGCTGTTGGGCTTTGGGTGGAATATGCCCCCCCCCACCTTGGTCACACTCCTCAGGTGGACTTCAGAATATTCACTCACCCCCCACCTGTTTCCCATGCCGGGCAACCCCCCCCCCCCGCAGCCAATGTACTTAACCCTTCCACCCATGGGACAGTAGGTGCCAGTGTGTAATGCCTCCCCCCAACCACTGCCAGCCTCCAAGTAGCAACCCCCTACCCAATCCACCTTGCCCCCCACCCTGCTCATCCTCCCCTCCCCTCCACCCCCCATCCACTATACCGCACACCCCTGCAGACAGACACAGATGTTTAGTTGTAAATCTTAAAAACATTCATTGCATTGAAAAGAAAGAGCACTGCTAGTTGCTTTCAGCAGCAATATGTCCTGCTAGGGAGTCCTGCACAAGCGCTGCTTAACCAGCTTTTCCTTGTTGATATCTCCTCAGTACCTGTGCTGCTGCTCAGCCATGTCTCTGTCTGGCCACTTCCTGTCATGCTTCTTCAGCCCAGGACTCCCTGAAAGCCTCCCCATGGGTCTCACAGATGTTGTGCAGCACATAGGCTGCCACTACACATGCCGTGATATTTTCTGACTCCAGCTTGAGCTAGCACGTAAGCGCCTGCCAATGTCCTTTCAGTTGGCCAAAGGTGCATTCAATGGCCATTCTGCAGCTGCTCAGTTGGTAGTTGAAAAGCAGCTTCTGCGGGTCTGAAACATTCCCTCCATAAGGCTTCATGAGCGAGCGCTTTAGGGGGTAGGCAGTGTCTGCTAATATAACCGGGGGAACAGCAATACTGAGGATGACTGTCTTGTGGGCTTTGGGTGCATAGTGTCCTTTCTCCATGAAGCCAAGGAGAGGAAAGTTTCTGACACATGTATATTATGCGCACTGCCAGCCCACCTGGTAAAAATGTTTGCGAACCAGCCCCAGTGGTCCACCACAGCTTGTAGCATCACAGAAACAAATCTATCTTTTGTGAAAGATCTCCCTCCTGTGTTTTGTGAAAGACCTCCCCTTTCCAAAAGGCACAGCACTGGGATGTGAGTGCTGTCCAAAGCCCCCAAGCAGTTAGGAAACCCCTTGTCACCGAAGCCATCTATGACCTGCTCCGCATTCCCGAGGCAGATAAATTTGCAGTGATGTCCTTTAGCAGCTAGCATGCTTCCCAGGTTGCCACCCTAGCCATGCAGGAAGCCACACTGAACAGTTTCGTGACGTTGCAGAGGCCGCATAGGGTGGCCAGTTTCATGATGGCCATTGCCATTGTCTTGTCTGGTGGGACAGCCTGATGCATGTTGGTGTCCTGCCTCACAATGTAGGGCTCCGGCATTGAGACAATATGATAAAACATCTCCAGCCACTGCTGGTTGTTCCAAGCGGTTAGCACGATTTGCTCCCACCATTCTGAACGGCTCTTGCAGGCCCAGAAGGTGCGGATGCTGCTCCTGAGCTTTCTCAACACAGCCCAGTCATATTCCAATGCATCTTCACATTCCACTGTGTTTTCCCACCACTCCCTGGTATATCACCCTTTTTCTTTTTTGCACTATTCCAACAGCATGCATACATGCTGCAAACACTAGCATGCTTATCTGGTGGTTCATCATTACTCTGATCCAGGTCAGCAGTACATTACATCGCCATCTCAGCACCACCATCCTCTCCTCCTTCTGTTCATCCATGTCCTCCAGATTCTCCATGTCAAAGGAGCCTGTGTTGTTCTTCATTCTCCACTTCCATTCCTCCTGTGTTTCTGCCTGATTCTCCATTTTGCCCTTCTTCGTCATCAGCCACTTGTGAGATCTCACACATTTAGTATATCATCACCATCCCCCCACACCAGCAGGGGGTGGGGCGGGGTTGATTTCTGTCTACCTAGCTGCATTCTATAGGTGACCACTGTTTTTTCAACAAGTAGCCCCAGGGCACTGGGCATTTGTGCAGCCATGCTCCAATGCATCAAGTCTTTGCTCAAGACAAGCTGTAATCAAAAGGTTGCAAACAGAAGATTTTGTAATAGTCCCCTCCAGTTAATGTTGGACCAGCCAGCTGAATACATTTGTGAGGTCTGCAAAAACAGACTTTGTTTCTGCAATAAAATTACTTTATTCAGCAATAACAAAAAGGCCTTCATTATGGGACTAACTAGGGGACAACAGGCCAAAACACAAGCAGGCAGGGTAGGCGTTAATCAATTTTGGTAACATTCCTGGGCATTGAGCAGCCATCCCAATGGACAATGGTTTTCTGTGTCCCATGCTCAATTCCATTAACAAGTCTTTTGTTGGCAAAGGTTTGTTTCTTCACCTTTCAGCACAGGTGATGGCTTCAGAATCATTTGAATTTTGGTGGCATTTGTATAAAGCAGACCCCCAAATTTTGCCAGGGACAATTTGTGAATCACTTACTGTTAACCATGAGCTGCTTCCCCATGTCTCAGAAAGTGAAGGCCAGCAGTATGGTGGTCATGGAGCAGGAGGCTGATACCTCCAACATGCATGGACCCAACTGGACTCAGAAAGAACTGCAGGACTTAATCAACATTTGGTCAGAGCAAAGCATCATAGACAGGCTGGAAAACAGGAGGAATAAGCCTGTTTATGTTGCCATTGCAAAAGCAATGCAGGCTCAAGGGCACAACTGTAACTGGATCCAGGTCCGGTACAAGATCAAGGCCCTGAGATCTATTTCATAGTTTCAGTTTCTAGGGTCAGAAGGGACTTAAGTAGATCATCTAGTCCAACCCCCTGCCATGGCAGGAAAGAGTACTGGGGTCAAACTACCCCAGCCAGGTGTACATCTAGCCTCCTCTTAAAGACCCCCAGGGTAGTAGCCAGCACCACTTCTCTTGGAAGTTGGTTCCAGATCTAGCTGCCCTGACCTTGAAGTAGCGCCTCCTGATATCTAGCCTAAATCTACCCTCTGCCAGCTTGTGACCGTTATTCCTGGTCACTCCTGGCAGTGCTT
>NW_017728886.1:119663413-119673148 GCF_001723895.1 Crocodylus porosus
CTCTCCATGTTGTCCACATCCCACTTGAAGTGCGGCGCCCAGAACTGGATGCAGTACTCCAGCTGCCGCCTGACCAGTGCCGCATAGAGGGGGAGGATCACCTCCTTGGCCCTGCTTGAGATGCATCTGTGGATGCATGACAAGGTGCAGTTGGCCTTCCTGACTGCATCCCCATACTGCCGGCCCATGTTCATCTTGGCATCAGTGATGACTCCAAGATCCTTTTCTGCCTCTGTACTGACAAGAATGGAGTTCCCCAGCCTGTAGGTATGCAGCCAGGGATGTGCCACCCAACTGCAGACTCCAGCTCGCACTGCAGGGACATGCACTGGTAGCAGCAACGCTCCTGAGAAACCTGGATGGAAGCTTTGGCAGAGCCAGCACAAGCCAATGTCATGAGAGGAGTCCTGGCAGGATGAACTCTGTGCGTCCATGCATTCAGATGATGCGATCTTGAAGGACATGTGAAAAAACATGAAGAAATTGGTAGACATAGCTGCGGAGTCCCAGAGGTCATATGGGGCTTGATACATGATTATCCTGGACAAAATGGTGAAATCCAAGTGTCAAAACAGATTCCAGCTGAATTTCCACTTTAAAAAGCGGATACAGAAAGGTAAAAGTAGTTCCCCTTGGTTTGCCTTTGTCCAGGAGGTAGCCAATACAGCTTAGCCTGCTCTTGAGCCATGGAAGGGCAGTCACACTGCCACCAAAGCCAGGCAGCCACCACTCCAGTTCAAGAAGCCAGGGCTGGTTCAGGGTAGTGGTGGGGTGAAGACCAAGTAACCAAACGCTTACAATATTGTGTTCATTAAAATAAAAAATCATGCTATCATGCTCCCATAAAGTGTAAGTGGTGTCTCAGCCCTCACAAGCCATGCATACAATTTCTGAACTAGCTTTGGCCTGAGAATCCCTCTGTTGCACCCTAGGCTGTGGCCTCTCCCTCCCTTCCTGTTGCCCCAGGGCTGGGGCTAAAATATGACACTGCTTCTGGCAGGGGAAAATTCCCAGTCTGTCTATGCACACATACATGCACGCATGCATGCATACATGTACACATGTGTGCACACATGCACATGCACACTTATGCTACTACATGCTTGATAATAGTAATAGTGGTCAATATTGATCAATATTAATTAAGCAAAAATGTCTATACTGTTTCAGCTGTATTATGATTTCCCTATCAAAATAGATAACATTTCAATTCACTGTGAAAAAATAAAGAGCAGAAAGAAAAAATGCTGATTTGTACTTGCTCCTGCTTGACTGATTGGACAGGTGATGGTGTTTTGGTTGATTGACTAGGGATGGTGTTTTGGAGGTGGGTGATGGGAAAAATAAAGGCCAACCATTACACAGAAGAATTGCCCTCATTCAAGTTCCCTGCACGTATGCAAGGCCAAGTATTGCCGCTTGCTTCTTTTTCTTGTCTGTCCTGTTCTGGGGTGGATGGGCAAAGGGGGTGGTGGACAATGGGATGACTATTGCTTACAACAAGGTGATCCTGGATTTGGGATTGCAGGTAAAGAAAGCATTGGAGGACCTCTCATTTTTCCAGTAATGCCATGAGTCTATAACTGCCCATCTTATAAATAATTGTTAACAGCAAATGGTTCATGTGACCTCCTGTCTTTTGTGAAACTATCTTGTGTACATGCAAAGAATTCCCAGGCTGAGAAGGGCAGGCGCAGCCAGCACTGCTCCCAACCAACTGACCCTACCCACTCCCAAAACGCAGTCTGCCTATGAATGTATGTATAAAAGAAAAAACAACTGACATAATTTCAAATTTCTGAATTTTATAACCCTAACAAAAAAAGGTGGCTTCTTGATAGTATCAATATTGAAAATATTCCATCTATGATGTCAATAGTGTTCTGCAGGAAGAGGAAGAAAAATGAAGAAGAGGGGTTTGAACCAACAAAAGTCAAAACAACAGCCTCCCACCCACAGAACCCCCACCATCCAAGGTCATTGGAACATTTATTACCTATACATCACCAGGGATGCTTCATAGACTGGGGGGACAGTCTGGCAGGCAGCATCCACCTTGACTAATCGTCATGTTTCTGGAATGGGAATTATAATACATAGGAAGGTTTGAAATACTGAAGAGTTAAGGGGTAGGTAGGTACCAAACTCTAGAAAGTTGGAAACTTACCATTATGTTGATGCCACTATTCTGGGAAGTGCTGAACACCGTGGTGGTGGTGGGTCCAGCAGGCAGGGGGAGCGGATACTGGAATAGAAATGTGAATTATAAGAAATACAAAGGTTTGAAATACTGAAGGGTTAAGGGCTGCCACACACTGTTGCAAATTTTCCATCCTGGAGATGCCACTGCGCTCTCCGTTGAACTTCACACTGGTCACAGCATCAGCAGGCAGGGGGCACTGGTGCTGGATGGAACATGAACGCAGTGGGGGACAGCATATACACTACCACTGGTGGTGGTAGGACCAAAACAACTGAATGTCCCATAATAGGTTGCTCCACCATTACCTTCACTACCTGGCTCCCTGTGGTCAGCTGTGGTGTGGAAGCAGGGGGAGGGATGGATGGATGGGCAGAAAAAACTCTGAAGATGTTCCCAGTTCTGGGGGGAGGCCCCCCAGGGACCATGCAATAAAATACTAGAAAGAGTTGCTAATTGCCTTTGAGCACATGTTAAGGAAGGGTCCATGCATGCCTTCTTGACTGCTTGCTGCTGTGGCTGGAGGCAGTGGGGAGGAAGGATGCTGGCTTCACCCACAGGCTTGCCAGGATCACTGTACACTGGGATGGTGGTGGTGGGGAGAGAAACAAGCATTTGATGTCCGATAACAGCCAACCCTGCAACTCTTTCCAGTAATGCCATGACTCTATAAAACAACTCCTTTATGGTACTTTAAGTAAAAGTACTTAAATTAAATAATAGATAATAATTAAATTAAAGTAAGGAAAATTATATATAAATAATCACATTAAATATTAAAGCTATCTATCTATACAAAATATCTCTATCTATAAAACTATCACTATCTATACAAAATATCTGTAACCCTAGCCATGGTGCTACCCACAGCCATGTCCAGATTCTGGGTCCTGGGGTGTCAAATAGCCTTGGTCAACCTACCCCTAAGGCTGTGGCCACCTCTCCATGAGTGCTTTCTTGCAGCTTCCCCACACACTGGAGTACATAACATTTAACTATTTACACAGTTTATTATTTACAAAACAGTCAACATGTGAATGAGGTTAATAGCAGAACAGGATATCAGAGCGGACTGATTGGCTGCTGGGCTGGCGTGGGTAATTCAAACCGCAGCCCTTAAAAGCCGTGGTTTGCTCAAGCCCCCAGCAGTTGGGGCTTGAGTCTGGGGTGGGCGCATGTATGCCTCTAGCACATGTGTGCCCCCTGTACTTACCAGCGGCGGCAGGGGCAGAGACAGCAGCGGCGGATCTTTTAAAAGTAAGTGGGGCAGGGAAGCTGGCACAGCTGTAGAGGATCCAGATGGTGAGGCCCTGGATCCCTTTTAACTGAGCCAGCAGGGAGCCACACTCCTGAGCCGTGCGCCAACAGAGTGAGCAAACAGGCGTGCTCTGTAAGGGCATGCCGGTGTTTGCACTGGAGTTTGCACAAAGCGGGCATGCAGCAGGAGGCAGGAAGGAGTCTCCAGCAAGAGACAGAGGAAGACTCACAGCTCCATGGACATGGTAAGAACATGGGGAGCAGCTGCTAGGGACTGTGCCTCAGTGGTAAGGACGCGGAGGGAGACCGCTGGGGACCCTGCCCCGCTGGTGCCACCTACCCTGGGCTCCTCTGAGGCCTCCACCCAGATGGAGCCCATGGTGGACTTGCAGACCCCTGCCCCCCCTGTCTGTGGGAGCTGCCTGATGGGGACACGGAGACCATGGGTGGGGGAGGGGTCTGGAGGCTCCCTTGCCTGTCCCTCTTGTGCCTGACTTCAGGCCCTGGAGGAGCAGGTGAGGGAACTTCAGGCTAAGGTAAGCAGGCTATGGGGGATCAAGGCTGTGGAGGATGAAACTGACATGTATTTCCATTCTCTGCAGAATCAGTCTTCCAGCAGGATGCACAGCAGAGAAATGGCAGACCTCCCTGGAAGGATGCACAGCAGAGAAATGGCAAAAAGTGACCACCAGAACCAGGGCTGCTCGGGCTAGCATGGTGGCAGTTCCCCAGGTACAACTAGGGAACAGATTTGAGGCCTTGGCAGCCTTGGAGGAGAAGGTCAAAGTGGATGCCTCTGGGGGGGATGGTGCCACTCTACGTACAGCTTGGTCTGAGCAAAGACGGACCACCACAAGAAACGCCGAGTCCCTGTCATCGGAGACTTCATCCTGAGGGGAACAGAGGGTCCCATCTGCTGACTCAATCCCATGGCACGTGAGGTCTGCTGGCAGCCTGGGGCTCAGATTCAGGATGTTACAGGCGTGATTCTGGGCCTCATTTGACCCTCAGACCAGTACCCCATGGTCCTAATCCACGTGGGAACCAATGACGCAGCGGGGAGCAGTCCAGACCACATCATGAAGGATTACGAGGCCCTGGGAGCCAAGGTCAAGGAGATGGGGTCACAATAAGTAGATGAGGACAGCACCATGAGGCCTGCATCAAAGTTGTAAACCAATGGCTTCAGAGTTCATGCTACCAGGCAGACCTCGGGTTCCTTGACAAAGACTTGCATTTTCATGCAGGAGGCATGCTCGGGTGGGATGAGCTTCACCTCTCCTGTAAAGGCAAGCATGTTTTCTTTTCCAGGTTGGCTGATCTCATATGATATGCTTTAAACTAGCTTCATTGGGGGATGGGGCCACAAGGATACTTCCCAGCCAAGACAGGTGATGAGCACAAGAAGTACCCAGGTAAGTGACAGGGGTCAGGATAGTCCTAGGATCGGGTGGGGGGCGTGATGCATGCACCCATAGGAGGCCTTAAATGCCTCTACACTAATGCTCATAGTATGGGGAACAAGCAGGAGGAACTTGCCTTCCGGCTAGCTAACACAAACCCGGACATAGTGGGGCTCACTGAAACTTGGTGTGATTCAGCCCATGATTGGGTGATAAACATCAAGGACTAGAGACTGTTCAGGTGGGATACAAGAGGGAGGAAAGGTGGGGGTGTAGCACTCTACGTCAAAGAGCAATACACGTCCTCAACAAACAGCACTGGGTCAGAGGAGGGGCAGACTGAAGTGCTCTGGGTTACAATACAAGGGGGTCAGGGGCCCTTTCCCTGCAGGGCCAAACACCCAAGGAAGAAGCACCTTGGGAAGTGCCCTCCACTGAAGAGTGGCAGACAGTCACCTGCAGAACCAGGGCTGCGTATAACACAGCAGTATCACTTCCTCCAGTCTGGCTGGAGAACAGGTACGAGGCACTGGCAACAATGGAGGAGAAGGAGAGAGAGGAGGCAACCGGAGAGGAGGCAACTCCACGCTCTCCATGCTTTGAACAGGTCGAAGGATCTAAGCAGTCCCGGAGGAGAAGCGTCGAGTGATCATCATAGACGACTCCATCCTGAGAGGTACAGAGGGCCCCATCTGTTGCCAGGACCCCTCGACACACGAGGTCTACTGCCTACCCAAAGCAAAGATTCAGGACGTGAAGGGGATGATCCAGGCTGTGATCCAGCCCACTAATTACTACCCCATGGTCCTAATCCAGGTGGGTACTAATGATGCAGCCAGGAGAAGCCCTGATTACCTGATGGCAGACTACCATGCTCTGGGGGGCATGCTGAAAGAGATAGGTGCACAGGAGGTATTCTTTTCTATCCTACCAGTGAGCGGACATGGAAGACAGCATGCAACGTGCATTGCGGAGACCAACTGGCAGCTTCAGGAATGGTGTCTCGAGGTAGGCTTTGGCTTCCTTGACAACGACTTGCACATCACGACGAGAGACATGCTTGGGTGGGATGGGCTCCACCTTTCCCCTAAAGCTAAGTGTGTATTCTCTTCTAGGTTGGCGGACATCCTCTGGTGGGCTTTAAACTAGGCTAGTCGGGGGAAGGGAACGACGAGGGAGGAGGAAGCCTTGGACCGCTAAACCAAGCACCACTCACAAATACAGCCCAGCCTAGACTGACGAGCGGAACGTATACACGAGTAAGCAACAGGAGCCAGGGCAATGCTGTGATTAAGGGGCCAGTGCACACATCCACAGGAGGCCTCAAATGCCTCTTCACAAATGCTCATAGTATGGGAAACAAGAAGGAGGAACTTATCCTCCTGAAAGCTGACACCAACCCAGACATAGTGGGGCTCAAAGAAACATGGTGGGACCCAATGCATGACTGGGTGATGAATATCAAGTGCTATAGGCTGTACAGGAAGGATAGAACAGGGATGAAAGGCGGGGGTATGGCACTCTACATTAAGGAGGAACACACATCCTCACCAGGTAGCAGAGTCAGAGGAGGGGCACACTGAAGTGCTCTGGGTTAGAATACAAGGCAGTCGAGGGGAAAGGGACTTAACGGTGGAGTCTACTACAGACTACCCAACCAAGGGGAAGCGCTAAACCAGGAATTCTTAAGTCAGCTCACAGAGGCAATTGGGTCAAAGGACATGGTCTTCATTGGTGACCTGAACTTTCCAGACATCTGCTGGCAAGAGCAGTCAGCCAGGACTGACCACTCATGTAGGTTCCTAGCCAGAATGCAGGACCTCCATCTAACCCAGGAGGTGCACAGCTGCACCAGGCGAGATGCCTTGTTGGACCTGGTGCTGGCCACGGGTGACGACCTGGTGAGGGGGCTGTGGGTGTTTGACTACATGGGCAACAGTGATCATTGCCTGCTGGAATTCACCATCCAGTGTAATGTGGCAAAAGCCTGCAGCAAGGCAGCAGCCATAGATTTCAGGAGGGTAGACTTCAATGAGCTAAGGAGAATAGTCGGAGAAGCACTGAAGTCCCGGAGGGGTGGGGAGCCAGGTGTCCAAGAAGAATGGTTGCTCCTTAAGGAGATGATCCTCCAAGCCCAAAGGGAGGTAATCCCAACAGGGATCAAAGGGAACAGGAGGACACAAAAGCCCCCATGGCTCACCAAAAGCATCCAGGAATGAGGTTGCTCGCAGATGCAGGGGGGCAGTCAGGAAGGCCAAGGTGGAGATGGAACTGGGACTAGCTTCCTGGATCAAGGACAACAAGAAGTCCTTTTTTAAATACATAGGGGGCAAAAACAAGGTACTGGGTAACGTGGGGCCCCTGCAAGACACGCTAGGAAATTTGGTCGTCACACCAGACGACAAAGCTAACCTATTTAACGACTTCTTTGCCTCCATTTTCCTGAGCAGGGACCACATCAGCCCCCCAGTGGCCTCCCTCAGGCCCCAGGGGAGGCGCACCTAAGCCAAGGGTCAGTGACGATCTAGTCAGGGAACTTCTGGAGGGACTGGATGTATTTAAATCAGCTGGTCCGGATGATCTCCATCCCAGAATGCTGAGGGAATTAGCTGAAGTCATTGCAGGACCCCTGGCACAGCTTTACAAGCACTCGTGGTGCTCTCGTGTGGTGCCAGAGGACAGGAAGGGGGCCAATGTGGTTCCCATCTTCAAAAAAGGGAGGGAGGAGGACAAGGGGAACAATAGGCCAGTTAGCCTTACCTCGATCCTGGGTAAGATTTTTGAGAGAATTATTCTGGCACATGTCCAGGAGGGGCCAGCAGGGGAGATTATGCTTAGGGGCAACCAACATGGGTTCAATAGAGGCAGTTCCTGTCAGACCAACCTGGTGGTCTTCTATGACCAGGTCACCAAATCCTTAGATGCAGGGGTAGCAGTGGACACAGTCTTTCTGGCCATTCGGAAGGCCTTTGACACTGTCTCTTACCCCATTCTCATCAAGAAACTGGGGGGCTGCGGTGTAGACACCCACACAGTCAAATGGGTCACCAACTGGCTGGAGGGCCACACCCAGAGAGTGGTGGTGGATGGGTCATTTTCAACGTGGAGGGATGTGGGCAGTCGGGTTCTGCAGGGCTTGGTCCTGCACTGTTCAACATCTTCACCAGTGATTTGGACGAGGGAGTAAAAAGCACCCTGTTCATATTTGCTGATGGCACTAAGATGTGGAGGGATGTGGGCATGTTAGAAGGAAGGAATAAGCTACAATCAACCCTAGACAGGTTACAGGGGTGGGCAGATGAGAATAGGATGGGATTCAACACTGACAAGTGCAAGGTGATGCACCTGGGGAGGATTAACCAGCATCATACCTACAGGCTGGGGAACTCCCTTCTCGTCAGCACAGAGGCAGAAAGGGATCTTGGAGTCATTGATTCCAAGATGAACATGGGCCAGCAGTGTGAGGATGCAGTCAGTAAGGCTAACTGCACCTTGTCATGCATCCACAGATGCATCATGAGAAGGTCCAAGGTGATCCTCCCCCTCTATGTGACATTGGTCAGGCCGCAGTTGAAGTAGTGCCCAGTTCTGGGCACCGCACTTCAGGAGGGATGTGGACAGCATTGAGAGGGTGCAGAGGAGGGCCACTAGCATGATCCAGGGACAGTAGGGCAAACTCTATGAGGAAAGGCTATGGGACCTGAACTTGTTCAGCCTCTATAAGAGAAGGCTGAAAGGGGATCTGGCGGCTGTCTATAAAGTTACCAGGAGGGGACCAGTGGGGAACAGGAGAGTCCCTGTTCCCCCGAGCACTACCAGAAGTAACTAGGAATAACAGCCACAGGTTGACTTAGAGTAGGTTCAGGCTAAACATCAAGAAGCACTACTTCACAGTCAGGGAGGCTAGGATCTGGAACCAACTTCCAAGGGAAGTAGTGCTCGTTCCTATCCCGGGGGTCTTCAAAAGGAGGCTAGATAATCACCTAGCCAGGGTTGTTTGACCCCAGTACTCTTTCCTGCCCATGGCAGGGGGTTGGACTTGATGATCTGCTCAGATCTGACCGTACTAACTATGAAACTATAATTTAATTGTCAAAGGCAGGTATCGATGAACTAAAACACTCTGTATAAATAGAATCCAGACACCCTCAGTGTAACTCCCCAGCTTAAACCTTGAGACTCCAGTGAGCAGGAGCACATGAGGTTAACACAAACGTCAGCTCTCCTTCACACTGGCAGCACAACCACCATGGCTGATGCTGCTGCTTCAGAAAGTCCTGCTCTCTGCTAGAGCCTCATGGGAAAGAGAAGTTCTCTGCTCCAGCTGTCTGTGGTATCTGCAAAGAAATACACACTGTCCCCACTCCCTGAAAGCACCTTTCTCCAATTCCCTTGCACTGCTAACTGAAACAACCCCGGGTTTATCACCCACCCAGCACCAGGCTGGTTCTCAGTTAACTCTCCCCAGAGCCTTCTCAAATCAACACCCCGCCCTCCTAGGCAAGTCTACTTTACCACCCTTTTTCCTCCTCATGGGTCCCTCTGCCTGACAGAGGGAAAAAGGATACCAGGTTGTCTTCTCCCCCTGCCCCGGGACCCTTCCCTTCTCTAAGCTTGGCTGAGTCTCCTGGACTGAGTTCCCTCCCCTCTCCTGCCTCAGGAGCCAATCAAAACCATGCATATGCTCTTGCAAACAACAACTTTCTGCAAACTTTCCTGCTCTGCCTTTGAAGGATCCTGAGCCCTGCTGCAAATCCAGCAGCAGCTGTTACATATCTACACAAAACCTAACATTATCTGTACACTTTGTTCTTCCTTTTTCTCTCCTTCATTGATTGGAGGGCTGCTGCATTGTTCAGAGAGGGGGGGGGAAGA
>NW_017728886.1:119679243-119717061 GCF_001723895.1 Crocodylus porosus
CTCTGACCCTATTTGCAAATATATACCCTTTTGTATCACCAACAATGTGTGCCTGAAGGATCATTAATATTCATTGAGCCTCCAAAGAAACGAACCGAGAGAGAGTTTTTTTTACCTCATGGGGAAGATGTCTAGGTACACAGTAAGGCTGCAATTAAAAATATATCCAAATCACACTTATCCATCACTGATCCACCTTCCTGGGAGTCTTAAGTTATCTCCACAGAGCTCTCAATCAGTCCAGAAAAAGCCTATGTCCCCCATGGTGCTGGCTTTAGAGCAGAAATGACAACCAGTCCCTTGTCATTTCAACTGGTCTGTTGTGAAATGGGGCCCTTTAAGCAGCTGCAGATTTGGCAGCACCATCTGAGCCAGCCTTGACAGCCAACTATGATATATGATAGTGAACTGATGGAAGAGTTTTTACTTCATATTTAGATCTCAGCCAAGAATTAACTGTCAATAGAGGTGAGAAATTTACATATAAATACCTTTTTTCACCTTGATGAGTAATAAGGCCTTTTAAAATTATGGGTGTACTTGGTATCCATGTTGATCTGAGACAAAAAGACATACAAAAAACTAGAACATTTTACTTCCACCTGGATGATGGTGTGGTAACAGAATTAATCACCTCTAAAAAGGTATATGCCACATTAGTAAAGCAACAATGTAAGTGACTAAGTATTAGTCACTCAACAATACCATATATAATTATGTTTAAATCACATCTTTCTGCTTCTTTGTTTATGATCTTCTAATAGTGCTCATCACTCTAGCATGCAGCATCATGATAACAGATACAAAGGAAGAAGTCTGAAATAGTGGTTACTGAAACTAATGAACTGTAATTTTTTTTTAATAAATAATTATCCTACATAAAATACATAGTGTGGATAGCCTAACAGTAATTTATACCTTACCTTCTTTAAACAGTGCATGATCTATAATATCACATATGTCAGCCTGTCCATTTGAACCAAGGAATTAAATAATTCTGTGGAAACAGGAAATCAATCTAGTATTTGGCTAAAATAGTAAACATCAAGAAACAAGTTAAAAAGAAAGTACTTAAAAAATTATTGTTTTTTATATCTAACTGATGATATCCAAGAGGGAAATGTTACATTATTAAACTGTGGGTATGTGTGAGAAAGAGGGAGAGAGAAAGGAATATTGACTAAAATAATCGTTACCTTGAGAAAGGAATTAGATTAATTACCATGTAAGCAATTAAACTAAATTGTCTAAATTATTTTACATTTCTGATTTGAGAGCTAATGTTTGATTAAACTGTCATGGAATTGATCATATGAGGTTTGATTGATATTTAAAAGCAAGCTGTGTTAAAGGATCTATAGGTTCCATGCGATAAAAACCCATAGTGCCAGAAGAGAGAATTAGAGCTGATTAGCGTGAATTGAATTTATTATGCATTATTAAGGCTTCTTGATAAAATCATGACTATTTCATTTTAAATTCATACAGCTAATCATACAACACAGCGCTGATAACTTTAAGAAGGTGACCGACTGACAAAATTAATTTGCAAGGTACTACTGAATACGAATTTTGAAATAGGGTCCACTAACTCATTTTGAATTGCTAAGTATGCAAAACTAAAATGTTTGACCTCTGGGGGTTTCCATCAGAGCTCCCTTAAAGTCATCCAATTTTCTCAGAGCAAACTATGTACTAATCATAACATCAGCTCACAGGATTATCACAGAATGGTGCCAATGACATCAAGGGTAGCTTGACAGTGACAAAAAAGAAGACTGCCTGTAGCTAGTGGCAGTTTGCATTACCTGGGGCACTGCTGAATCCATGAAAGGCACTCTGGGTTCACTTTAGTGTGCAGAGGGATGCTAGGGCTGAGGGGATCTGAGAAGGATGGAATCTGCATGCTCTTGTAGCCACAGCCAATTTTAGGTGGCTGGTGGTAGAAGGGCTCAAACATCCATACCATTCCTCTTCAGGTAGTTTCACCAGGCAGCAGGGGAAGGGGACAACTAGCTATATGCATATCAGCAGGGGGACAGTTAGCTATGTATATCAGATTGCTGAAAATGCTGCCTAGATTAAAGAAGTGTAGAGGGGGGTTAGACACATGACGCATGGATAAGCATGTGTAACCTGCTACTCAAAAACTAGGAAGACCTATATTATCACAGGTGCAATGTGAGTTTTATTACTTCAATAGTGGTCTTGTTTTGGGAAGCCAGTTACGTAACTTCAGTGATACTAGGGGCCAAGGATCTGGTCATAATAAGTGCCAATTTAAACAACAACGCATTATTAAACCAAATGCAATGAGACTGGTTAGAGCTCTGTATGCCTCTGCTATCCACGCTTTCTGAGAATTTCCAACAAGGATTTAAAAAAAAAAGAGTAACTTGGAGAAGCTTCATAGGTAGCAGTAACTGACAGATTTGAATTTGAGGAATTTGGGTCACAGACAATCTGTATCTTCACCTATAAACATGATGAAATCTTGAAACCAACTGTGAGATACCTCAATATAGATAATAATAATTACCCTGTTTGAACATTAAATTCCTTTAGAAAAGAAACCATGAACAACCATTTAAATGGTACACCTGAGCTAGCAAGATGTTTTCTGAGCCTTTTTGACCTCATTAAATGTTTCATGATTCCCCCAGCCATTTCCACTGAAATTTTTACCAACTTCACTTTCACCTTCAATTAGGTTCTTCTAATCAAGAGACAGATTAAAACAGCTCTTCTTCTGGCAGCATTAAACAATTCTTAAATAACACTCCAGATAAAAGAAGTGCTTTGTCTGGTTATTGAAATAATCACCAGAAATCATGCTAGAGCCTTCTGTCAGACTTTTGATCCTCCTTTTATTGTTCCACTTTGAGTCAGGAAGGTAGAATGCTCATTTTGAATGTCTTGGGCCATGTGTAGCTGAAACAAGGGGCATATATACACAACCAACACTTTAAAGTGGGTTAGATGCTTTTGGACCACTTTAATGGTGTTAGTGTTTGCACTTGCCAGCGGTGTATTAAGCAGTAATTCCATCCACTGTAGCAAATCCAGTGGCATAATACACCTTGAATGACTTGGGGAGGCAGAGTTTTCATTTGCTAACCTACAGCTGCAGAGCAAAGCACCAGGCTCAGGGGCTCTGCAGGAAGCCCATGCAGGCAGCCTGGCAGCAGCCTGGGAAATCAGGCTCTGCCCAAGACAGAAAGAAGCGGCAATATATATTTCCTGGAGCCTGCCTGCCTGCCTGAGCTGAGTGGGGGCCCAGTGCTTCCCTCCATGGCTGTGGTGCCCCCTGGGACTGCCCAAGCCAGGTGCCTGCGGGCTGGTGCTGCCTGGGGAGGAGGCTGCTGCTGCCACGGAGGGAAGCACCAGTCCTCCCCGCAGCCCAGGGACTGCCGGTGCACCTGCTGGCAGCTTGTCCTCCCCTCCCTGCCACCAGAGAGGCAGGTAAGGGTATGAGTGTGTGCACAACACAGGGATTTACTTCGCCCTAAATTGAAGCAGTGTTTTTAAAAACCCACTGCTGCAATTTAGGGCCCCCATTTTGTCCACACCCCCCCTTAGCAACCACTTCTAACAAAACTTCCTATGCTAAAGGATGACGCTTCTTTATTCCTCATTATGAATCATCGACCTATTTACTTCAGTTTTTCTTCCTCCATGTTTAACTGCTGGCACATAAACTTTATTAAATGTAAGAGGTGAACAGACACAAGGAGTGTATGGCTGGGTACCTGCTTTCCCAAGCCACTTAACAGCCCAGAGGTTGTTTCATGTTTAGCTTTCTTCATTCCTCAGGCACTTCCAAATTGCAGCACAGACAGCATCCCCTCCTTTCATTTAGCTTCTAATGAACAGCAAATATGTTCATGTCAAGAGACAGTGTTATTCTTTACTACAAAATGTGGTGACCTCTCTCATCCTTTTAAACAATAGTGTGCTTTCCTGAAGCATGCCACAAGAGCTGTAACTAGATAAGGAATTATTCTGCTCTCACTTTGGTTCTCCTGGCAGGGAACAGCCTGAGGAATAATGGTCTGTATATTCCAGCTGAATCACCCCTCTTATACAGATCATTCTGCTCTTAATGGGGATGGGTGCTGCACATCAGTTGTTGCATAGTTAATGTGCACTTGTTTTCGGGGCAGCCTGAAAAACTGGCAAAATATGACCTATGAAGTTTGTTGGGGAATAGATGGGACTGCAGATAACTTAGATGTCTGGAATTAAGGGGCATTTAAATGATGAAGAATTAATGGAATACTATCTGAACCCAGAATCCCCAAGTTAATAACAGGCACCTTCAAGGAACATTGACAACATTCTAAGAGGTCAACTTGCATTTCCTTCCTTTTCTGCAATGTTTACTGAACCAGCCTGATTTCTATGCCTGTTTGATTTGTTGTATTTAAATGATGGCAGGTCCTTGGGTAAGGATAAATTGAAAGGAGCTTATGGCTGGTTAGAGAACTTCCCAGGAGATGTAGTCTGAGAGATGGTGTCTGAGGAACATATTTACAGTGAGTGCTAAAGGAATCAAGAAATGAACTGGACCTCATCTCAGAGATCTGAGGGAGCTTTAATATTCCTTTTCCCATCTGGGCCATCTGCTGAATACACTGTTTATTTTCCTCTTTAAACAAAGCAGCTTAAAGGGCTTGGGGAAATTCAAAAGCCAGTACATAGAGAGAACCTACTGAAATG
Organism: Crocodylus porosus; assembly: GCF_001723895.1. Classification (NCBI taxonomy): domain Eukaryota; kingdom Metazoa; phylum Chordata; order Crocodylia; family Crocodylidae; genus Crocodylus; species Crocodylus porosus. Next base: position 119,683,963 of record NW_017728886.1, read on the forward strand.
GAGAAAAATAAACAAGAAAAATAAACATGAGAAAGAAAGACATGTAGTAAAGACAGACCTTGTGAATAATGTTAGCTGGAGCAATGAACCACTATGCATGTGAACTATATAAGGGAAGTATCTTTCTTGAAAGTGGAGCAAAGGTAATATGGAGACCACCTAAGAACAGACCGTGGAAGACAGAACAGTCTACAAACAAGCAAAATAATAGCAAAGTCCTAGCCCTACTGAAATTAATGGAAGAATTGACACTGAATGTCATGGAGCCCAGATTTCACCTTGAAAGTTGTAGAAAAGGAGGGATTACTCTTCCAAGAAAATTGTGGACACATGTATGAATGTCTGTGCATGCATGTGTGTTGTGCATGCACATACACATACACAATCCCATTGTTTGTTAAACAACTTTTTCCCTATGTAGTGTTCTGCTTCAAGGTTAATGAAAGTGGCTTGGTGGTTTTGGGAAGTATTTATTTTAGTTTCTCAAAAAGCAGGGTTTTTTTAAAGGCGCAAGCACTGCAAAACCCCCAAGCCCCTTTTCTTCTGTCCATACATCAAGAAGAGCGCTGGCAATAAAACCACGCATTTTCCTCTGAGCCATTTTTTAGAGGTCCACTTTGTCAAATAGTGGGAAATAATTTAATATCAGTCTCCGTGGTAGTTCATCTTTAGAAGCCTGTTTAACAAAAAATATAACTCCCACTGATGCTACATATGTTTATCTGCCTGCAGTGTTCCCAGGATGTAGTAGGGGTGAATTGAATTCAGACTGAAAACCTGAAAAATGGAATTGAACCACACATTCCAGTCAGCAGTGACAGCATTCAAAATAGATAAAAATAAAGAGGATCTGGTGTAGGATCCTCTGGTCTTTTGGCAATATAAAGAAAGCCAGCCCTTTCAGGTAATTCCATTTAGAACACAAGTATCAATACAGTAAGTAACAAGACTATGAATCAAAGCAGCACTTCCTCTATCTGGTTCTCAAGCACAAAAGTTGATTTTTTATTATTTTAATTATCCCAAATAATTAAGGCCACAGAACCAGGGAATTCCTCAGGTCCAAGTCTCAGCTTTAGCTCTTCTGCTTCTCCTTTTTGCGGCCTCTGCCTAATCCTCTTGGTCTCTGTCTCCTTCTCACAGAATAGGCACAGCTACTCACCTCATGGCAGTTGGAGGGGGCATTCCACTGGGACGTTCAGAAGTGGTAATAAGAGTTAGAGAAGGCTAAATGTATCTTAGAGTCCTTCTCTGACCCTGTGTCTGTTTTCCCTATTTTTATGATGGTCTCCATAGAGAAGGTTCCTACTGTGCTGGTTGGGGGAGGGTCCTAGACAACACGTCTTGGCCCTCAGGCATGACCTTGATAAATTAAATTAATAAGAACAGATGTGACACATCTTGCTTTGTCCCAATCAATATTAGGATAAATAGGGAGATGTTATGATTACGCAGTAAACTAAAATAGTCACCATAGTGCTTCCAGTCAAAGTGTATGAGCTTCCACATTGGTCCATACAACCCTCAAAGAAAGTACTTTTTCTGGCCCGTAAGCAACAGAACAACCTGTTCCAGGCAATAGCCTGCTTTGTTTTCCAGGCCATCCTGAAGCATAGTTTTTTAGAAGACACTTTTCTTATTGCCATGATCAACATTGGAGGGCCTCATGGACATGATGCTGCCTGTCAGCCAAGACGCTGGGGACTATTGACTGAAAGGTTCAGTGTTACAAGTGCCTCCCTAATCTATAGTGGGGAACAGAATAAGCATAAGATGTTATTTAGCCAAAGCCACTTGAGTCATTTTGCAAGGGGCAGTGTACCCTTCTTTTTCAAATTTTCCAATGGTTTAAAACAACAAACCGTAACTTACATGTGTTGGTACATAAGCAGCATGTCTCATCCAAAAATCTCAAAGCATTCTACCAAGGCAGAACTGGATGTTCTCATGTTACAGCTAAGGAAATTTGGACACAGATAAAGTGATGGTGTTTGGGCTGGAACTCATGTTTCCTCAGTATCAAATCCCATGCTCAAAACACTGGACCCTCCCAATGTTTTGAAGCTATTGTTGTAGAGTTAAGAAACAAGGCACTGATGTTTCTATTGCCTTTGTGATTCAGTATTCACTACGGCATGATCCAAAGGAATTTCAGTAAGGGGACGGATTGTTCTCTTCTAAGCAATAATTTGAGATAGAACAGTACTACTTACACTTTTTCAAACCTTTGAATTTCATCTCCTATCTGCACTGTGTCTCTGAAGTCTGATAAGGGCCTACGAAGTACTGTGATTAAAGTACATTTGTTTAATACCTGTAACAAATTAAACACAGCAATTTTCTTGTTAGATGCAGAATAGAGAGTCTCAATAAAACTCCTGTGAGGTTGGTTACAAAAGTTTAATAAAAGATGTATAGAAAACTTTATGGAAACCAAAGAGAGATATAGCCTGCATTATTTATAAAAGATTTTTCTGCTACTTTTGTGGAGGTTTTTTTCCCCCTCCATTGAAATTTTATCCAATTTCTTTGCAGAGATAGAGATTACATCAGTAAGAACCAGTTCCTTCATGTTATATCATTCACATCACTTAGAATAATTAAAAGTAGGAATATAGATGATCAGAAACACTTCACTGGCACCAAGAAGCTGCTTAGAAAACGAGCATTTAAACCATTAAAGGTGCAAATTCTAAATTATAAGAAAACTCTATTAAAATACATCTTTATACATCCTACATTTTATGTATTGTCTGAATTGAGCTTGACACAGTTTTATTCATGCTGCACAATAAATATGCTTTGGTTTTTATGGTTAACTAGGAAGCCTTGGATCTACTCATAACTTCATTTTAAATAGAAAATTCAAATTATCATGAGCATTGAAAGGGAAGATGGTAAGGACCATTCCCTATGTACAGACCAATCAATCTACATATGCTACAAATCCTTCAGGTCTAACCTTAGGAATTATTTAATAGTAGAGAAATTATTCTTCTTGAGAATGGATAAGCATTCTCGGGCATCTCTTATCTTACTCTCTACCACTATTTGCAAAGAGTCTTTCAACCTACTTTGTTTTAAATATTATTGTTAATATAGTATCTTATAAAATAACTTAAATAAGCGTGACCATATCCTTACAACATACTGTAGTTCAAGGCAGAGAGCATGGGACTCATCCAAGTTTATAGAATGGCCATAGCATCCCAGTGAGTTTGAAATGTAGGACCGTCTAACTACCACATCCTGTACTTACACCACTCTCATATATTGTAGTCTTGTCTAAAGTAGCTCCTCTAATGTAGCAAGGTATTTCTACAGCCCCATCATTAGGGTTTCTGACTATTATATTATTCTTTTCACATTGTAACAGAAAAGGTTTTTTCTGAGGCTCAGAAATTAATCTAAGAACCTTGAGGTTCACTTCAATCTTATATTTCTCTCCTATCTAGAAAAGAGATTCTCATATTTTACCACAAAAGAACACAGCAGATTAAAGGGAGAAAAAGTAATCCTTAATAGTGTCCCTGCATAGGAGGAGCCAGAGCAGCATCAGATGTACTTCGCATCCTACAATGTTCCATATACATTATGCAAAATGAATAACAGGCTGGAAGTAACATTTTGTGGAGGTGCAGGGGACCATATGCAGAGCTGGAAACACTGTTCTTACATGAAAAAACTTTGGAAAATGATCAGGAAAACTGCAAAATAAAATTATCAAGTAGAATCTCTCATCAAATGGGGCTTCATGCTCCCTGAGACTCAGCAGCCCTTTCTCCTGGGTATTCAGAACTTTTGATTAGCTTGAGGGAGCTCTCTTGCTTGCAGATAGGATCAACCTTGCTGCTAACCGGAGATCAAAGCATACATGAAAATGGTTAAGTGGGAGACATTCTCATGATAAAAAAGCTTTTGAGAAAGGAAATTACACTAATTATTCTATTAAGTATCATCATACATGTAATTATGCTCCCATACCTGGCCTCTACTTTTTTCACCTATGGAGTTGAAAACCCTCCCCATGTATGTGGATTCTTCCATCCCAGCGTGAAAGGCGAAAAGACCAAGGTTCTTTTGACTTTTGTCTTTTTTTTTTATATTTGATCAGGCTATATAGAACAGGATCAGTTTGCTCTACCTCTTGCAGAAGGATACAATCAACGACTCCAGACCACTGGGATTTAGCCTAATGAGGAGCAAGTGATGTTGTCAGCTGCCACTTTCCCTAGGCATGTTGCCACTTTCCATAGGCATGTTGGGATCGATAGGGAGTAGGTTTAAAATCTATCATGGGTCCCCTAGGAATCTTGATAGTGGAGAAATATTGGAGGACATGCTCAATTAGGACATGGTCTCACTGCCAGTACCTCCCTTTGAGAAGACTAATAGTCTCTTAAGGAAGCACAGTGCTTTAAGGGTTACCACATAGGTCAGAAACCCCTTGGGGAGCCCAGCCACAGGAGTTCTGCAGGAAAACATGCCAGCATAAGCATGGATGGGACCCACCTTGACATTCTTTAGAACAACATATGTGAATGCAGCTTTGATTCATTATTAACTTGGTGGCAGCCAGCATAATAAAAAAATACTGAGAAACATGATAAACTATTTCAGCTGTTTCAGAGGTAAAGCTCAGTAAGGCACAACTAAAAATACATGTGAGCTAATTCTTCTCCCAGTGAAGCTAAGAACAAAAAAGATAACTTTCCCTGGAGCAGAATCCAGTAAACAATTCTTTTCCCATTAATTAATCCTCACAAGGAATCTTTAACATCGGTGTCATTGAGATGTGATTTACACATTCCTACAGATCATAAAATTGTTAAAAAAGGTCAAGCCTTCACACCTGCCCTGGTCATCATTAATTCCCTTGAGAACTTAGCTCCATAGTTTGCACAAAGGTCAGGCAGAGTTACAGTCCCTGAAGTTTTCCTGAGCCTTTGTGGCAAGGTGAGAGGAGGAGGTGCAACAACATAAAATGTGGGGAAACTGAAGAATTGCAGTCTTACTCCATCATACCATGCCCTTCTCCTTGTACAGAGTCAAATGTTAGCAGGAGCCATTTCAAGGAAAGGTGTTACCTGCCCACCCCTTCCATATACCAAGGAGTGGATATAATCCTTCCCTGAGATCACCCTATGAAAGTGTAAATCTGCACTGTTGGTGTTGGTTACCACACTCAACACCCCACTATCTGGTTCTTCATGTCTTCGTGCTGGTAAAATGGGGATAACAACACTCCTTTGCCTCCCAGGAATGCTGAGGCATAGTTCATATCCACAGCCCACTTTGAATCCCCAGAGGGATGGTACTGCAGAAGTGCAAGCTATTTTTTGTTGATATGACAGTTGCCTCATTCCCTCTAACCCCCATGGTCTAACAATGACCTTAGTCATTCAATGTGCCCTCTCTCCAGTTGTGCTGTCTTGCGCTTCACCACATTATTACCATCACTACTAATTTAATAGGTTACTGAGGTCTCCTGGGTTCAGGATCCATGTCTGATCTGATTAAGAGATGTTTTATTTAGCGCTGGTGAGAAATATTTTCATTACCCTTACTGTCTCCTCCTTTTTCTAAAGCTTCCAAATTCAGTTTGTTTGATTGAGTCCTGGTGTTAACATTTTGTTCTACAAAATTAGGGTTGAAATCTCACAAAATTCACTGTACAAGGTTTCCAGTGTTGTTGCAATAGCATCCAGGGAAGACAGAGGAATGCAACAATGAAACTCATGGAGAACATGAAATAACAAGATCATTTAGGGATGGCAGAGGTCAGAGGCATAAGGATGCTGCCAGGCACTTGGGGCAGCTGCCACACATATGGACAGCAGCCACTTCTGGTTGCCACGATATAACTGGAGTGATTAAACAAGTGCAGCAGCAGCCATATTTTTCACTTCCTTCCCCAGCCCCCCAAATTGCTGCCAAGGGAGTTGCTCCAGTTACCCCACCCTAGTTACATCACTAATAGGGATCATATTTTAGCAAATCTTTTCTGTTTCTCCATATTGTGCACAATGCCATTTGTTTTCAAAAAATGAACAAAAAAGGGGGGAAGGGAAAGATGATACAATTTTATTATATACAAATTTACAATTACAATTTAGAAATTATATAGAGTCCTACGCTATGAATAAAATGTTACCAAAATGGAATACATGGGGCTACACCCATTTTGCACTGGTGACTACATAAGATTCAGGACAACAAACAACAAGGCCCCAAGAGGAAAAATGCCCTAAAGAACACTGGCAGATTCATTACCTTTTGCAAAACTAATCTTCACAAGTTAGTATACAAACAGTCACTCCTTTCATTGACATCTAGAAATCTAAGCAACCTTCATCGCAAGCCAGCAGACTCCTGTTTTGTCCCTAATTTACAGTTGTGTGGCTTCCATGGTGTTCCATTTGTCATAAATAAGACTGACTTTGCACTCATGTAAGGGCAGAATTGAGCCCCTACAATTTCATCTATCCCTTTGCTATCCCTGTCATTAGGCAGCAGAGATCCAAACTACAATGAAACACAATTTCACATGATCAGCACCCAGGGTGCCAACAGCCTATGAAAAAGAAAGAGAATTAGATTATGAGATGCAAATAGATGAAGCATGAGTTTCCATTTTGAAATGAGTTGTCAGGGGATCCTACTTGAAGAGAAAGATTATAAGAGTGGTTTCAGTTCGAACAGGTATCCACAGTCTGATGCTGCTAAGCAATAATTACAACAGAGTATAAATGGTCCAGGAAGAACAGATGAAAATAGCAAAAGTGCAATTTAAATGTGACAGAAGCAGGTGCCTGATTCAGGCTCTCTAATTTGTGTTGGTGAATAGGGATAAATACAATCATTCCTTTCCCATTATCAGCTTAATTGTTTTGTTATATAGATTAGCCAGCTGAGAATGAGATGCTGCATACAAACAGCATTATACATTGCCAGCTTTAATTTATAAATTATTTTTTCTTCCTTTACCTTAGCTTTCATTCATTAAAACAATGTATTACCTATTGCCTTCCCCTCTGCTGTACACAACACTTAATATACTATACATAATCTTAGTAGGAGGAGCTGGAAACTTTAGCAAGCGCAGTTAAGTGCCCTGACTATAAGCTATTTACTATTTGGTGGGAAGGTGGGAAATGAGGGTCTCATGTCCTGACCAGAAATTTAATCCTGAACCAAAGACATTGTCAGCACTGTCAAAACTTCTTTCTACTGGCAACTGAAAGTTGCCTTTGAGTGAGAGTTACAGGTGAACAATGTATCATTAGGAAATTCCAGCCACTTCCCATCCAGATGATGCCCAGTTCTTAGAAGGCCTCAGAGGTCATGCAAAATATTTAGGTAATGGGAGGACTCACACTTCTATTGTGGTAAAACTCCTTCCTTTCAGGAGAAAAGCTTCAGCCCTATAGAACTTCCAAGACCACAACTTTTGGTAACAGTCCAGAGATTAAATGAAATTTCTCATTTTAAGCATTCATTTTCATTTTCGTATCAGAGTTAAAGAAGAGTCACTGTTTACTGGTATTTTAGCATAGGTCTTATCTACTTCTTTTCTGCAGCTGAGGACATAGTTCAATACAGGAAGCATACTGTACCTTGTTTCTTGCATATTTCCTGGATCATCAGGATTACATTACAATACCAACGTAAAACTACTTCAGAAGGACTGCCAGCTTTGCAACTAAGAATTGAATTAATAGAGGTTTATCCTATCCATGGTAATCAGCATTTTAAAATATTGGTAGATACGTTATTTTATTATCTGTATATGCCTACCATCAATTCAATGATGGGGTTGGACAATATTTTTTTTTCAAATGAAAAATTACAGTTCTCCACCCCAACATCCCCTCTATAGGAAAGAATGAATCTTCCCCAGGACATATGGGGACTCAATCCAAGAATTTCAGTTTTTAATTTTTGATTAAAAGATTTGGAAATTATTTTCCTAATGATAAATCTAATGTCTATTCAGTGCCTTCCTTCCCATCCCAATATATAATTGAGGGTATTCCTAGTGTAAACTGTACATATCAGGCCTAGTCCTGAAGGCAGAAGACAGTTTGCCAAAGTAAGACTGCATACAAAATGAATAAAATGACTAGGTTAACTTCATGACTGGAAGTATTGCTTATTGCATTTCACAGATTCCTTAGAGTACTTGTTAGGACATCCAGCCTAGCCTCATAGTTATGGACCTACCTAAAACATAGATATGTGGGCAGCCGGAGGAAAAGCAAGGGCAACATTGGACCCCTGCTAACCTAGATGGGACACCTGACAACTGATGCCCAGGAAAAAGCCAACTTGCTAAATGGGTACTTTGTGTCAGTCTTTCACCAGTCCCATGGGATGCCCCTGCCCATTATGGGTCAGGGAGGCCCAGGTCAGGGAGATTCCTTACCCTCCATCAACGCTAACCTCATGAAGGAACATCTTGAGAGGCTGGACAGTCTACACCCCAGGGTACTCAAGGAGCTGACTAGCATCATAACTCAGCCCCTGGCATGGATCTTCGAGAATTCCTGGCGCTCTGGTGAAGTGCTGGAAGATTGGAAGAAGGCCAATGTGGTGCCTATCTTCAAGAAAGGGAGGAAAGTAGATCCAGCAAACTACAGGCCCATCAGCCTGACCTCTATCCCGAGGAAGGTCTTAGAAAAGATTAACAAAGAGACCATTCTTAACAGACTGGCTGATGGCAACATCCAGAGGGATAGCCAGCACAGGTTTGTTGTGGGTAGGACTTGCTTAACCAATCTTATTTCCTTTTATGACCAGGTGACCTATCACCTGGACAAGGGAGAAGAAATTAATATCATATATCTTGACTTTAAAAAAGCCTTCTATCTGGTATCCCATGATCACCTCTTAGCAAAACTGGCCAACTGCAGCCTCAGGTCCACCACGATCTGCTGGCTGGGAAATTGGCTCCATGGTCGGACCCAGAGCATGGTGGTTGATGGAAGTCAATTGTTGTGGTGCACTGTGACCAGTGGAGTCCCTCAAGGCTCTGTCCTTGGACCCATATTGTTCAACATCTCCATTAATGATGTGGACATTGGAGTCAGAAGCGGACTGGCCAAGTTCACCGACGACACCAAACTTTGGGGTACAGCATCCACACCTGAGGACAGGAGGGTGATTCAGGCTGACTTTTGACAGGCTCAGGAAATGGCCAAACAAGAACATGATGGTGTTTAACAGTGAAAAATGCAAGGTTCTCCACCTTGGGAGGAAAAACCTGCAGCATGCTTATAGGCTCGGCTGTGCTACACTGTCTAGCACTATGGATGAAAGGGACTCAGGGGGTCATGACTGACCACAAAATGAACATGAGCCATCAATGTGATGCTGCTGCTAGTAAAGCAAGCAAAACACTGGCTTGCATCCATAGATGCTTCTCAAACAAATCCTAGGCTGTCATTCTCCCATTGTACTCGGCCTTGGTGAGGCTGCAGCTAGAGTACTGTATCCAGTTTTGGGTCTGCAATTCAAAAAGTATGTGGAGAAGCTTGAGAGAGTCCAGAGAAGAGCCACACAGGGGTGATCTGATGGCTGCTTATAAGTTTATTAGGGGCGCTCACCAGATTCTGGGGGCATATTTGTTCACCAGAGCACCCCAAGGGATGACAATGTCAAACGGTCACAAACTCCTCCAAGATCGTTTCAGGCTGGACATAAGGAAGAACTTCTTTATGGTCTGAGCCCCCAAGGTCCGGAATAGCCTGCCACTGAAGGTGGTTCAAGCACCTATTTTGAAGGCCTTCAAGATATATTTGGATGTTTATCTGGCTGGGATCCTATGACCCCAGCTGACTTCCTGCCCCTGGGGCAAGGGGCTGGACTCGATAATCTTCTGAGGTCCCTTCCAGCCCTAATGTCTATGAAATCTATGAAAACATGGGGGCTGCCCCCTCCCCCCGATATCATGGGCAGAATGTGGGCCTGGACAGTCATTTTGTGGATGGAGCACAGCAGCCCCTCCCCATGCCTCTGATTGTCCAAGGAACCCCAGTGGCCCCACCCCTCACTACTGATTGGCTGTGGGGGTTGCTCGGCCCCATCCCTCACAGCAGAGTGGCTCAAAGTGTTGTCTGTCATGCAGCCTCACCCCCACCACCAATCAGTTATTTGACAGGCAGCCCTTGTAGCCAATCAACAGTGAGGGATGGGGGCGGCTGCCATCTTGCCCACAGCCCTTTGAGTGGGCAACTTCCCCACCCTACTAGGTTGCTGTACTGCACTGAGGACTGCTGGCTCCCTCTGAGGAGCCAGCATTTTCTTTTCTGTAAGTTTTCCTGCAGATTTTGTGGACATTGCCTAGATTTCATTGGCAATGCAAGATTTTGCAGAATCCATGAATTTACAAATTTTGTAGGTCCCTACTCATATTGTGTACCCCTTAAAGCCAACCCAGGTGTAACTTCTACAGAGGGTGAGTCCATGGCTCCTGGAGCTCTGAGACATGGCCATTTCACCCTGACCCCTTGATTGCCTATTGTGCCTTGATTATCTATGGTGCCCAAAGAGATACCTCCTAGTCCACAGTAATACAGCAGGCATAGTCCTTAAGGCACCATGCCTAGGCTAACTCCCACACAGTCTTTGTCAAGCAACAGCCTCAGCTATTCTTGCTCAAGCCTCTCAGGCTTCCCTTGTCCTGCCTTTCTTTCTTACTTACTTTTGGCCTCTGGGAATATCTCTTTGCACAGAGGCTTTGAGGTCTCCCCCTGCCAGAAACACCAGGGAGATGCAGGGGCTGGAGTCAGTTGAGTTCCCAATGTGGGTGTGTCAACGTATACAAATTGAATTATTCGGCTTGTGTAATGGGCAACTTTCAGTTAATAGGTAGGTTCTCAGGAGTCTGCTTCAAAGGACAGATAACCCAGTCTTTCCTTGTGTACAAGCTAGTCATGGAAACTGAGGCATGCAACATTGTTAGATCATGATCACATTCAACTCCAAAATCATAGAATCATAGAAGTCAGGTCGGAAGAGACCTTGTAGATCTTTAAGTCCGACTCCCCGCCTGAGCAGGAGAAAAACTGGGCTCAGATGACTCCAGCCAGGTAGGCATCAAGACTCTTCTTAAAGACCCCCAGGATATGAGCCAGCACCACTTCCCTTGGAAGTTGGTTCCAGATCCTAGCCACCCTGACTGTGAGGTAGTTCTTATGGATGTCTAATCTAAACCTACTCTCCAACAACTTATGGCCGTTATTCCTTGTTATGCCAGGGGGAGCTACGCGAAACAAGGTCTCTCCCAAACCCTTCTGGTCCCCCCCAGTGAGTTTATAGACTGTCACCAGGTCCCTCCTCAGCCTTCTCTTATGAAGGCTGAACAGGTTTAGGTCCCGCAGTCTCTCATTGTAGGGTCTGCCCTGTTGTCCCTGGATCATGCGTGTGGCCCTCCTCTGGACCCTCTCTATGTTGTCCACATCCCTCCTGAAGTGGGGTGCACAGAACTGGACACAGTACTCCAGCTGTGGCCTGAACAGTGTTGCATAGAGGAGGAGGATCACCTCTTTGGACCTACTTGAGATGCACCTGTGGATGCACAACAAGGTCCGGTTAGCCTTGCCAACCGTGACCTCTCATTGTCAGCCCATGTGCATCTTGGAGTCAATAATGACTCCAAGATCCCTTTCTGCCTGTGTGCTCTCAAGAAGGGAGTTTCCCATCTTATAAGTGTGCTGCTGGTTACTACTGCCCAAGTGCAGCACCCTGCACTTGTCAGTATTGAAACACATCCTGTTTTTGTTAGCCCAACCCTGTGACGTATCCAGGTCTTGCTGCAGTCTTTCCCTCCCTACTGGCGTGCTCACCTCACCCCAAATATTGTGAACAGGAATAGTTTGTCACTGGAGATGCGCAACTTGTTTTTCACTAAAATGTTATTAAGGATATTTCACAAGATTATAAATTCTGGTTCTCCAAGGTGCTTAAGAATATAAATGCTACAAACAGACACTGCATTTGGTCCTGGGAGAAATCATTTTATTTCAAGACAAAGTGCAATTGTTCAGATGCCTAAGTCCATTGCCATGAAACAAATCCTAAAAATGAGCATGGAAGAAGTGCTACGGTAACAGTTTTTCTCAGGGTATCACAAAGTGCATCTGAACAGTTGTCCTGGGATTGCATTATTGAATCAATGGCGGAAAGCAGCAGCACATTCAACTGCTCACTAAACCCTGATTGGAATGATGATGGATGTATATGCCAGTCCCAGGACTTTTCTGTTCTGGGACAAACTGGCACAGCTTGCTTTGGAAAAAATGCAATGTCTGTTCCTAACAGTCTCATTGATTTCAGGACATGAATGGTCTTACTACAGCAGTTTGCAATCTCCCTGTTTCTCAAGTGCACTAGAGACTCAGTGCAATGGTACAGCTCATCTGCTTAAAGGTAGGCATGTATTGAAATAACTTGCTGGATCTAGAAAACAACACAAGCTGCAGCCATTAATCTTCTAACTAAAACTTTCCTAAACAGTCAAGAGTATTCTGGTTGATTATGCTGTGTATTTGAATTTGAAACTTGAAACCAAACTTGAAACTAAACATGACAATAAGTGAAAATTTGCAGGGAAAATTAAAGCAACAAATACCATTTAAAACCATAAGAGGAAGAGATTGATGAGGAAATGAAGTACAAAGGAAACATAATGAAAGAAAGTTCCACTGTGTAAAATATAGTGTTCTCTCTCTCTCTCTCTCTCTCTCTCTCTACAAAGTTAGAAAACTTAGGATCAAAAAATGGAAATATAATACCCAGGAGTAGATAGTGAACACTATGGACAAATAACAGAAATAGAAACCGATTTGGCCTTAAGGATATTAAAAGTTATGCCATAATAAATCTTATGCTAGTTAAAATCACCAGGGGCAAAGATCCACATAGGTTATATAGGCTACGATCATACCATGATGAATGGCAGAAAAAGTTGTGCGTGAAGTAATGATGCCACCTTGCTCATGGACAAAAGGGAGAAGAAGATACAGGAGGATGGCTAAAAGTCACTATAGCTGTCTATACCATTGACAAACTGTACCAGAAAGTAGCACACTCAAACATGTGATGCCATTCTGTGCAGCTTATCAGTACGAGAAACAATATTGTTGAATTAACATGGTGCTAGCAGGTGTAGAATAATTAGCAGTCACTCAGCTGTTATAATTAAGCAGGCCAATGAGCCATGCCAATGTAGCTATGGGTGGAGTAGAGTAATGTGTTTGAGTGCCACTGCCTAACAAGGTAAACCTGTAGTGTAAACATGCCTTATAACCTACTCTCTACCAAAGGGGAACAAACAGAGACTGGAGAATTAGGGATATACAGAAGATCTAATACTTGTTTTTGTGGAAAGGTTTTTTGGTGGAGGTTTTTGTTTTATGAAGGCAGGGGAGAGTGCATTTCTCAAGTATTTCTATCCTTAAACTTTGAGAAATTGTAACTCACCACCTTTAAAAAAAAGGAATAGATATATTCCATATGCACATCTTTAGTTCTCCTGCTTCCTTTCTGGTTAAAGCTTTTGGGATGCACTCAGGTTATGATTTAGCCTTAATGCCAAGAGGTGAAAATGTAAAACATGAATTGTAGAAATACTAGCCACTGTTTGCCATGTATCTTTCAGTGAGTAAAGGTGTGAGAGCCTCTTTATAAGTTACAAGGCTCTGACCATCCTCTTGTTTACAGTATGATAAAACTTTTAATGGAAGGACAGGTACCTTCGCATTTTACCTCCTCAACTAACTCCTCCACAAATCCTACTTGGTGTCCAGAGTTTCCTAACATAGCTAGTGGCAGAGCCTTTCCACAAATTTATTTCAGTTCTCTTCTGGGAGTGTTTCTTGGAGCGTTTGCAGGGGCGGGAAAGAAAAAAAGAAACAACTGTTGACTTGTGACTATTTGGAGGTTTTCACATGCAAATCTTTACTACATTGACTCTCAGGTTTCATATGCCTTGAATTTCCATGGGACCAAATTATAAACTAAACAAAAACCATATGCTGCTTTCAGTCTTATTTAGGGGACAGGGATTTTTGTTATTTTGTAATTTGAAGCACTCATTGGCATCTTTTAAAAATATCCAAATATTAGATTCAATTGCAAAAGGTAAATGACATTAGAAAAACATGGCATTTACATCTGTCTTACTTTTGACTCTAACTTTTAGCCTATAAAGAAAAAATAAGAACATACAATCTTATATAACAGAAAAGAATACTTAGAATGAAATTTTTCTTTTCTCCTTCATAGCTCTTTTGCTGAAAGTACCTCAAGTATCTCAGCAAATGCACTGAATAGTGTTATTTTGAAAGCTAGAACAAAATTGATACAAGTATAAATAATACATGCATATATTTTTGCTTAACAAGAGGGCACTTTTTCTCTGTGCAGATTTCTGTCTATCATTCCTAAAATCCTTCTTACTCCATCTTTTACTTGTTTATCTGGTCTTTTTTCTATTATGTGAAAAAGAAATAGATTCAACAGAAAAACGAAGAAAGCTGCCACTGCTTTTCAGGCCTCATGGTAGTGTCGCAGGGGCGCTCTGGTGCCCTGTTCCTATGAAGGGATACAGGTGCTTGCTACTGGAAATAGTGATTTGGGCTTAGCTGCCAGTCAACAGGGCAGCACAGCTGGCGGTTGCTAAGGCAACCGATTGGGTCAGATGACCAGAAGGGGCAGAGCCTGAGGAGCGGAGCAGCCCAGCCCAGCCCAGCCCAGCCCAGCCCAGCCCAGCCCGATCGCCTGCATGATGGTATGGGGTGGAGAGAACCCCGACAGGGAGGTGTTGAAAGAGGGCCAGGTTGGCTGGGAATTGACGTTATAGCCAGGAGGCTTATTTTGGGTTACAGCCAGTTGGCTCATTGCTTTATGTTTTCGGTTTGGTTGTTTGTGTAACACTGGAGGACCGGGCGAGGCTGTAGGGGTTGGAGGAGGCCTCAGGGGGAGCTCCCCAGCAGAAGGGGGGGGGTTCCTGGCACCGCTGAGGGTGCTGTGTTTTGGGGTGTCCTGACCCCAGCCCCAGTGTAGGTGAGTATCTGGACGAGCCCAGTGGGCGTGGGACCTGAGAAAGGGGTCTGGGGCCAGGTAAGGCCAAGGCTGCCTGAGTCCCAAGCACGGGCAGAGAGCGTGGGAAGCACGGAGAGACAGGCCCCAGAGAGGGGGCGAACCTATTGAGAGGCCCCAGAGAGGGGCGAGCATAGGGTTAGAGGCCTCGGAGAAGGCCACTGAGGAAGAGTATAGACACGATAACGTCTGGAACACCTGAGAGGCTTGGGGCATAGTATTGGGGTGGAAGGAGCCACACGATGCCCATAGGGTTGTGGCACCAGAACATATTTGTAGAGAGCAGGGACCAGAAGGGCAAGAGCACTGGGTCTAAGGGGCCAAGTGAAGGCAGCCTCCCATTAATATATTAGAACCATCAAAGTCATGGCAGGAAAGAATGAGGGTGCTAAACAGGCGACTTGGCACGGTAGGGGTGCCAGGAGAGATCACGGCCGCTCCTGGGTCCCCGCTCCGTGACAGGTAGCACTGTCTAAAAAATACCATTGGCACTCTTCTACCTTCTGTGGGATGCATGCAGCCAATTTACTAGCTGGGCCCAGTCCAGAGATGTACTGGCATGGCACCTATGGGAGGTGACTTTGGTAGATTTCTGGTTCAGGGCATTTGAAAAGGGGGAAGGGAATGGGTCTTCATTCCCTGGCACACCTGAGAAAGAGAATCTCAGGTATCCCTTCTGTTTTGCACCAAAGTACAGTAGAAAGAGCCTTCTGTAATTACATGCCTCTTTAGGACACTATACACTAACCTGAGCTGTCCTGTTCTATGACATTTTCGATCATTTAGGACAAAGGCCCCTGGTGCATGCTGCTGGATCTTTCTGAATAAAACAATATTACACCAGCACCCAAGTGTATGCCTCTTTCAACTGAAGAATACCAGATCTAGACCCTGCTTCCAAAGTGGAGATGGATATACAAAGCACCTGAAAGCTTGGGTGATTACCTGAAACAAAATTCCACACCTGTCCTGAGCCCAGTGCATGGGACAATTAACCAAGACCAAAGTCCAGAGTCCAGGCCAGGCTTAGACAGCTCATTGAACTACAGCAGTTTGGGCATATCAGTGCCTGCAGCCAAGGGCATGCCAGAGAGTTGATGCAGATAACATCACATCTGACCATCTTTGGTTCAGTAGCTTGAGGACACCTTTGGCATGAGTCCAGAGCAAAGTCTGAGCTCATGCCTCTAGGTCAAAATCAGAACACCTTAACTGCATTCTGCCTTCACCAAAACCACAACCAGAAAATTAGGTGGTTGAACATCTTTTTAAAAATTACCCTAATTGGGTAATTTTGCATTGTGGTAGTGTTGAGGGTGATGTAGCCCTGTGATGATGCAGAAAAAATGTGATCCGCAAGGGTTTTTTTGGGTGATATTTTTATTGGACCAACTGTAAGGACCCCTGAGTCTCTGAGGAAGGGTATGTGCTTGTCTATGGGTACATCCCCCCCCCTCCAGTCTAGTTGGTCCAACAAAAGATATTGGCCAAAACACCTAGACAGCACCACTTCTTTGCTCTTATTCCCCTGACCTAGAAATATGGTGGCTGGTAGAGCAGCACAGATAAAATTTGCCCTGCTACTGCTCATATGGTTTGTTTTCTGTGGGCAGAAACAACCTCCATTCCCAAGGCTGTCACAGTCGTATCTTTCATGAGCTATAACAGATCCCTATGGAGCCAATTTAGACTGGCTGGGGTTCTGGCTTTAAATTAACTTTAAAAAGAAAACCAGTTGGGAGTTTCTGGGCTTCCCGCCCCTCCCCCTCCTCTTTTTATTGCTGCCAAAATAATTTCTTACTTGGAAATTTAATTATGCTCACTTACCTCCACAAGCCTGGTAAGCTTTGCAGGCTTTAAAAGGCAAAGGGATAATTCTCCCCCAAATCTTTGTTAAATACAGCTCTAGATAGGACAACATGTGCATGGAAGAAGTAAGAAACATATACTGGCCAGATTTGAACACTATTCTTAGTCAAGCTAAGACAGTAGTCTTAAGATTGAAGAATAGTTTTTTTGGTTAGAAATAGTTATACCAGAAATGGTGTAAAGACCTTTGGGAAATGGATGCCTATCCCTTTATCTTCATACTAGGTACTCTTACAGTCCTAGAGGAAATCCTTGAAAGTAAAAGTACAGGCTGCTAAATGAATGCATTGGTTTTCAGAAAGGACCATGCATCTGTTGTTGTCTTTGAGATAAGATGCTGATAAGTAATGTTATATAATTATAATTTCCAAAAGCTGAGACAATTGCACAGAGATTTATTCTTACCAACTTTCCATTTATGAAACAGGATGAAATAGATTTGTTAAACAGGAAATTATACCACTATAATAATAATAATAATAATAATAATACAACCTATTTGTGATGTAGGTTCCTTGACGAGTATTTCAGTGACAGATGTTACTAGTCAAGTGTCTTTGTTCTGTTTCCGACTGAGAAACAAGAGTTACTGGTGGACATAAATGTTCTAAAGATGGAGACAAGGTGTTAGTGCTATAATTTATCTGTACGCAGCAAAGGGAGATTTCTGTCTCAGGCAGATTTAGGATTCCTGCTCCTGAGGAAGTGTGTGAAAGTTATTAAAGAAGTGTGTATTAAAATATGGGCATCTTCTCGCTTTGATGCCCTAATGTAACTCCTGTGAACGTCAAGCACACGTTGTCCTTGTTGAGCCCTTCCATTAATGTTAATGTTAAAGAAAAACATTGGGTTCTAGCTGTGCCAGAATACTGCTAAATCTCACAGTTGAAGGGAAAGAGTAACATTTGAATGAATGGCCACCCAGGAACCCCAAGGCACTGAGGGAAAGGGCGTGGATAATTCAATAGTAGTACATTTCTATCTCTGTCTGCACTGAACCTGTAACAACCCATCATTTTTTATGGGTCCCTGTGTGGCCTTAAGTATCTTCTCTTTTGATTTACTGAACTCAGTTCTCCAGGATACATAGTAATCAGATTTCTATGAGGATGACATGAAATGTCAACGTTACTAACAACTCTACTGCTAATTATTTCAACACAAACATTCAGTAACTTTATGGTTGTCAACACAGCTCTGTAGTATGGGTGGAACTGGAGAGGAACCCATCTTCTACCCCTTTTAAAACTTTAAGGCCATGTGTAGATGAAATGAGAGGTGTGTGTGCACAACACTTTAAAGTGGGCTAAATGCTTTTGCACCACTTTAATGGTGTCGGTGTTTGCATGCCTTGACGGCTTATTGCACATTAATTCCAGCCGCTGTAGGAAATTTGGCGGTGCACTGAACCTTAAGTGACTTGGGGAACAGCAAACTGCTGTCCCTTCAGCCGTGGAGTGAAGCACCGGGCTCCATGCAACTCCATGGCTCTTCAGGAAGCCTGGCAGTAGCCCAGGAAAGCAGGCTCCACCTAAGAAAAGTGGAGAGCCTGATCTCCCCCACCCCAGAGCCTTCTTGCCTTCCTGAGCTGCGCAGGAGGCCAGTGCTTCCCTCCGTGGCTGAAGTGCCCCCAGGACTGCCCAAGCCAGGTGCCTGAGGGCGGTTGTCGTGGGGGGGCACTGCCACAGAGCACCAACCCCCGCAGCCCAGGCACCACTCTGCCCACCAGCAGCTCGCTCTCCCTTCTGCATCAAAGAGGCAGGTAAGGTTTATGCATGACACAGGGGTTTAATCAGCCCTAAATTAAAGCAGTGTTTTTTAAAACCCACTGCTTCAATTTAGGGCCCCCTGTTTCATCTACATACACGGTTGTGATCAATGTAAATTCTGGACAGCTGTAAATGAGGCTCTGTTATTCAAAGTTATTCAAAGTATTTCAGAGTAAAATAGGTTTTGGCTTAGCAGGTCACTGCTGGGCTATACTAAAAAGTTAACACCAAACTCTGTTTATTACTGTTCTGTCTGTTTTATGAGTTCTGATCGTCACTACCACAGTACCTGAGAGTCTTCCACAATCAAGTCCCAGGTAAACTGTATATAGTTAATGGCTCATCTCTACTTCCTAACTGTTGAGGGCACTGTTTAGAATATACATAAGCAATGGCATAAAAAGAAAAAAACTTGAAAAAATATCCAGGTTTTCAATTAACACAGGGGTACCAGAAATCATGCAAGTTCCACGCAATCAAAAACAGAAGGACGAAGTAATTTATCTTAAGCACCTGGGCTAGTATGTTGCAAATGCATTTTTATTGCAGATAAATGTGCACCTATTTCAGAACAGATATGTGTATGCTAATAAATCTAACTGCACAGATCCAAGAGATAGAATATAAATTACACTAAATGGAAGAATGATCCGGCATAATGACTTAAAAAAGAGATGTAAAAAACCCCTCCAGCATCTCAATCAAGTATGTAATCTGTAAGTTTCATTCCTTCTACCTGCAAATCCCTATGCAGTTTCAAATGCCTGTAACATTTATCTTCATTTCCTGCCCTAAATTATTTCAACCAATATTTGAGAGAAAGAAATGGGCAAGTTGCACATCTTTTTTTTTTAAATGAATGAGCACCCCTTGGGGATACTGGGCTCCCTTCACTCTGTCAGAAAGCTTTTAATTATTAACCAAACGTGCAACTTTTTTCAATTTAGAAAATATTTTAAGACATTAATATGGGAGACAAAAAGCTGTAGGGAATACCGTACGCTTACTATTGCATCCTGGTGAGAGACCTGAAAAACTGATAGTGTTGTGGCAATATACCAAGCTTACTGATATTTTAAGCTTTCAGAAATTTATCATACTCAGCAACAATTGTGGCTGTATGTAAGTAAGGTATAATTACTTTTGGATGGCCCAGACACATCTGACAGTTGGTCTGGGGCATTGCTTAATGAAAGGTGTTGCTTACAACAAATGGGTTAAATTAAAGGGGGAGACTTCTCAGTATGCTTCAGCCCATGAACTGATGGCTGTCTGCTGAGGGAAAGAATGCATTTCCTTGTGGGTATGTCATGGCATATTGTCCATCAAAGGGAGTCCTCCTGTACATTCCTCTGAAGCATCAGGAGTGGACACTGTTCATTGTGGCTGTTCTTATGGTCTCGTAATGTAATTTTCTGCTGTTATGGTCTAGTTGTTTTAACCCTAGTAAATGACCTTCTCAGCATCAACCCAGTTCCTTTGGGGAAGAAAAGAAGAGAGAAGGCTGAAAATACTCTGTGGTGCATAGGGGCTGCACAGACACTTGTGGCACTCAAATGTCAAATCCCTCAACACACCAAAACAGCACCTGTACACAAAAGTAGGATCAGATTACCTGCTTCCTAGAGTAGAATAAAGATATAGAGAACTTTCTCCAACCCATTTAAATACATCTAATTTGCAAAATGCATTCAATCTTTTTAAGAGAAGGTTGGCCAGACCCTTGGCTGGGACGGTTTAGTCGGGTTAATCTTAACTTAAGGAGAGGGCTGGACTAGATGATCCCATGAGGTCCCTTCCAGCCTATGATCCCATGAATCTTGAGCATGGGTCCATCGGTGAGGTTTTAAAGCCTGGAAGCAGGTTACTGTACGTTAGAGCATGTGCTGATTTGCCTATATCAGACTATTCAAACATATTCATGCTAGTGAAAATATATGAGATGATATGAAATCACACCCCCAAAATATAGTTTATACAAAGCCGGTATATGAACTTCAGCCTTGCTGCCTGGTTAAACCACATGCTTATTGTGCTAAGAATTAGCTGCTTATTTATTAGTTCAACTAAAACCTGCTGCTCTGCAAACACACATTTACTTATGCTTATGCCATTATAAAAGAAAGATTTGCCAACAGACACCATATTAATTATTTTTTGATTACCAGGGGAGGTGAGAAGGCTGCATGGATATGTTTTAAATCAGGATGGTAAGATCTGAGCTATCTCCAGCTATTCAACTGATTTGTTGAGTGATGAATCTTTCTGTGCCCAAACTTCTGCTAACATGTTGAACCCATTTCTTACACCCTGCATTGGTCTTCCCTATTGGATTGTAAAGCCATTGGGACAGGGAGTATTTCTTAGTATGTTTGCTGAACACATTGTGGCCACAATTTTGATTAAGCCTTCAGAGCTGTGCTGTTTAAATACGCAATAAAATAGGAATAGGGAAGTGGAGTGAACATCACAGATAGCTGTATGCTAAATGATGATGAAGACGGACTTCTTGATGGGACTCACATAATACCAATCAGGACAACTGCATCATTAGAGGAAAGCCATACTGAAAGCATGTTCCCTATCAAGAGAATGGGGAGCTATTTCAACAGGAAAATTAGTCCTCTTTTAATAGTGTAGCCCAGACAGGATAGGCAAAAACTGTCAGATTATCATATTTTGACAGTTATCAAATGTGGCAGTTACAGCTACATTCAAATCTTTCTGTAAGACTTTTTTTAATTTAATGAGAAATGAAAGATGTGAATAATTTCTTTGCTGAATTTCCATCATCTATCAGTGCTGCTTTTCTGCTCAATGTGACAGCACCTCCACTGCCCTGGGACAACATGGAAAATTATTTCTTGAGATAAAGTGTTTTAGAAAATACAAATATACCACAATAACCATTTAATGAACATTCATTAGGCATTTGAGGATAGGTGCTATTACTTCTGCAAGAAAATGGCAGGGGAATATAATGTTAACAGCTTTGTGACCCAGTGATAACTGAGTTCTTTCCCATTATACCCCTCTGCACAAGTGCACCATAAATCATTTTTAGTAGAAGAAATTTAACATTTTATATCTATGATCTCCTGTGCACTGTTGTCAGTCACTAATAGGATGAAGACAACTGCTTGGAGGTAGAATTGCAAATCAATAGTTATTTTGAGTGACACGTTCTTGTGGACAAAAATAATTATAAAAGGGGAAGAAAATTGGGAGGGCAGAGACCAGTCTCCTAGTCAAAGTATGCAAGCTGACTGCATCCACCTCCTCAGCCCATTTGTATTCCATGTAGCCAACAGCAGTAACAATGATAAATACTTTGGTGAGTTGAAGGAAATAATAAGGTGAAACATGAGACCCAATGGAATCATCTCTCTTTCTCTCCCAGTGCATTTCCCCCCTAAGTTTGCTGCCTAACAGGTTTGGCTATTACTATAAGAAGCAATGATGTAGAAAGAATGAGTTTAGCTTTGGCTGTTCTCTGTCATTTACCCGTTAGAAAACATTATGCCCCCAGGGTATGAGAAATCTTAGGCAGCACAACAAAGTAAACCAAAGTTTTTTGGGGGGTTTTTTTAAGTAGAAACCTGTTTATTTAACCAAATGGTTTGAAGTATTTCCCAGTAGGTTGTCCTCTGTGCATGGTGGTGGTGGGTTTTTTAATTTTATTTTGTATGCCCTTTTCCCTTTCATTTACTTACAGAACACACCCAATGCTTAGGCAGGGCTGCAGCATCATTTCTTTACTGGAAATATTGATTGCTGTGATTTCAGTGGGGAAGGTGCCAGCTCCAAGCTTCAGGTAGGAGAGGTTTAAAATCTGTTTCTAATGAGATAGGTTAGGCTGATACAAGCATGTTGGGGATGAGCCAAAGGCAGAGAGGCCTAGAGTTCAGACTGCAAAAAGAAGTTACTTTCATCATGGCCTTTTTCACTCATTTGTCACTTTTTCCAGATGTGCACCTTTCAAATTGAAATGTTCCAGTTCCAGTCTTTGCTTTGCAGTGAAATGGTAAGAAAATATGCTTTGTACCCATTCAACTAAGAAGAAAGTAAAAAAAGTATATTTCTGCCAGGATAAGATATGGTTTGCTGTGCTCTTTTAAACAGCAGTAGCAACCCAGAGGTCTGGGATCTAATTCTGAAGTTCACCACAAACCAATCACATATGTGTGCATGTCTTCCACAATGTGCTAAAGTTCTGTTCAGATTGGGATGGCCCTGTCCCTTCCCCCTCCCCACCCTGCTGAATGGGCAGTGGGTTTACCAGGGCCCTTCCTGCCATACTCCCCTGTCCTGTCCTGCCCTACCACAGTAACAGGAGTAATGGGAGAGTAGCAACCAGGTGGGAGCCTGCAAACCTGCACATTAACCCTTCATGGGCCAGATGCAGCCTGGAGGTTACCAGCTGGACAGACCAGTTTTAATTAATAATCCCCTAACTTTCTGTTGCCCCTACCCTGTATGCATAGGTAGGTGGGTCATCTCAACTCACACACAACAACCAGGATAACACATCCAACAGCCTTGTCAACCAGGACACTGTGAAATCAACTCAGTGCTATGATTGCTGCCAGATCCATCATGCCGTAGCCACTGGTGGAGTATCTATGACACCAGTGTGCGTCACAAAGAGCTATTGTTAAAAATAGTTTCAGTGAAACTCTCTGTCATATCTATCTACACAGGTTCCTTTAGAACTGTCAGTAATGGAGTCATGTACATTCCTTACAGATAAAGTCTTCCTCACTACACCAAAGTCATATTTACACACATTCACACACAATACAGGCAATCTGAGATGCGAATGGTATCCAGAATCATCATATACCCCATAGCACTGGATGATCTAAAAATAAGGAGATAGTCCTCAGCTGATAAAATCTCCCTGCTCCTCTTGGAACTATGATGATTTAAGGAGGCAAGACCAGCATCAGTCCGATTTGTGGCAGGTGCTGTTCTGACAAACAGCGTAGTTCTAGATTTGCCAAATCCTCAGATTATGAAATGCCGCAAATGGAGTGTTGGCCTCACTTTGCTCTGTCAATAAGAACCAGCAGATATTAAAACAATTCATGTTTTGCCTGAGCATCATTATTTGTCTGGATCATCCTTTAATACCCTGGTAGGTTTGCATGTAATTTGACTGAAATATGTACTCTTCATAAGCTTGTATATTGTCTAAGCACACTCCTAGGCATTTCATATGTGAACAAAAAATAGCCTTGCTTTTAGGAGGTGAAGTTCTCTGACTCAAGGAATCTGCATTTACCTACTAACCCTACAGTTTTATCACAATATATGATAGCTTTTCTAAAGGCCAGTGTCGCAGAGCACCTCAATGCTCTGCTCCTATAAAGAGGTACTGGTGCTGGTTGCCAGGGCAACCGCAGTTGGTCAGCTGACCGGAAGGGCACAGGGCCTGACCTATATATATATCCAAGCAGAGGTCAGGTAGGCAGCTCCTGCCAGTAGCCATAGGGGTGGGAACTCTGCTGGAGCAACAAGAAGGAAGAGGCCAGGCTACCTGAGCAGTTGCTATGGGTGAGAGAGGGAGAAACCCCGTCATGGACTTGGATATAGTTATAGCCAGAGGATTTGAATTTATGTTGTAGCCAAGAGGCTAGAGTCTCTGTTTACTGGTTAAAAACCGGAGGACCGGGAGAGGGCTCTTAGGGGCTGCAGGAGGCCTCATAGGGGCTCCACGGTAGTGTGGGGACCCCGGTGCCAGAGAGGGCACAACATTTAGGGGTGCACTGACCCCAGCCCTGACAAGCGGCACAGAAGATTGGCGGCCAGGTAAGACTGAGGCTGACAGGCCCACAGGAAATTTAAGACCCGAAGAGGGGATTTGGGGGCCAGGCATAGTTACGGCCACCTGAACCCCAATTGTGAGAAGCCCCAGAGCAGGCACTTGCGAGAAGCCCCAGAGCAGGCAGTGCAAGACAAGCCAGAGAGCACCAGCGGGGATGCAGGCTACATGACAAGCCAGAGAGTGCCTGTGGGGCGCAGGCTGTGTGACAAGCCAGAGAGCGCCAGTGAGGCGCAGGCTGCGTGACAAGCCAGACAGCACAAGTGGGGCGCAGAAAAGGAAATTGACCAAACAACATCCAGGACATCTGCGAGGCTTGGGGCATGGTACAGGGGTGGTTGGAGCCATGCACAGCCCATAAGGCTGGGGTGCACCAAGTCAAACTATACAGAACAGGGGCCAGGATAAACCAGAGCACTGTGTCCAAGGGGACACAAGGTAGCCTCCCTTATAAAATACATAACATCAAAGATGTGGCAGGTGAGAACGAGGGTGCTTTATCTCAACCTTGGCACGGTAAGGGGTGTTAGGAGAGATCACGGCCGTACCTAGGACCCCGCCCCGTGACAGCCAGCCCCTAGTGTCAGATGATTACAGGATAATCTCTGCTTTCTTCTGAGCAAAAAGTGATCTTTTTGGTCCTCATGGCTTTGAGAAGAACCTCAAACAGTAAATGTTTCAAGATACAAAAACAGAAGGGAACATTTGCTGTCTTAAAAAACTTGCGATTGTTTAAAACCAATAACATAATTTCTGGGGACCTATAAAATCCCTTGTGCTTGGCACTACTGAAACAACTATTTTACATAAAAGTTCAGGTGGTTGAATAGCATAACATGGAAGACATAATCTGGTTTCAGGTAACTCCAGTGGGGATCAGAGACCTATGTGTTATACAAATTGGGAGTAAAGGATGGTGTCTAATTTGAAGAGGGTTTTTTTTATTTATTTTGGGAAATTGTATCCCAAAGTACAATCAGAGAAATGATAGCAATGGGAACTGATTGTGAAGAACAGTGTTATAAGCAATCTCTCTTATCTTCTGGTGTGCACTTACTGAATATCAAAGTCAAAATAAAAATCACTGAGAAATAATTAATTGTGCTGTGTATTTTAAGAAAAGGCCTATCTATAACACAGCTCTTTCAGGAGAGAGCTGTAGCGAGGGACAGATCCAGAGGGGGCATACTGTGGCAGACATACCCCGCTTTGATTCCTGCTTCACTTACTCAGCAGCTGTGCTGAGGGAGCCTGATCTGCCAGTGCTCCGCTGGACTCAGCTGGGATTTCCCTTTCCAGAAGGAGGGTGAAGGAGCAAAACAGTAAAGCAAATACCCAAGGCTGGTGGCGAGATTAAAAAGTAGTGGTGTCAGGGTAAACACAGCACAGCCATAAGCCAGACTCACCAGAGTCAAGGCACTGCTACATGTTTCTCAAGGGAAAGCCCCATCCCCTCTGTGTGGCCCAGCCAGTGCAGATGGTGCTTTACACAGCAAACCTCCTGCACCCAAGCCAGCAGGGAATGAGATAAGCAGCATGAGCCCTAAGACAAGTTCCTGGGAGCCAGGGCACTGCACTGAACCAAGGAAAAGTCCCATTCTCTCTTCCCCACTCCCCTCCACATGGCCAGCCAGCACAGCTGCTGCTTGCTCTAAAGCCAGGGCTCCCAGGGTCTAGGGCACAGTCCTGTCCTCACCTTACCTCAACCCACACCACAGCTCCTTCAATGAAGCAGCAAATTTTTGGCATTAGAGCCATCAGGGAATGGGTTAAGTGTTGGAGCCGTAAGGCCAGGTTCCAGGAGTTAGGGCAGGTGGGGAAAATCCCAACTCTCCTCCCCTCCGTGCAACTAACAAGGCATCTACAATAAGGGAGCAAACTGCCCAGCAGAGAATGAGTTAAGCAGCACCTTGTCCTAAGCCATGCAAATACAGCTCTCCTACAACCATGACCAGCTGGTCTCCATACCCGCACCCCCTGCAGCAACACAAAGAACACCAGAAGTGAAAGTCCTGGCTTGCCTTTAAAGGCTTACTTTGGCTAAGTACAGACAGTCAAAATGCCTGAGGCTGAATCAATTCAATCTTTGCAAGTTAGTCTAAACTGTATGTAGCAGGCTTGCCTTTTGGAGCTTGAGTTGAGTCTCAGGCCTGAAATCTTGCTGTTTTGACTGGTGGAGCCCATCCACCCATTAGGAGGCAACAAGAGCAGTTAAGTCATGCCCCTTTCCTGAGGGGAGGTGAAGAGGAGTTCCCCCCCACCCCTGTGGACCTGATTGTAGACTGCAACACTCAGGTCCAGAAGACTTCAGGGGCGGAGCCCTGGAGCATATAAAAGGAGGTGCAAGCCCAGCATGAGGGGACACATTTAGGAGAGAGAAGAGCAGGGCTTAGAAGAGCTGAGGAGAGCTGCTCAGCAGGGAAAGCAGTAGCCCAGAAGCACCCCTGAAGACTTCCATCAGCCGGGAACGGCAGACAACTCCAGCAACTAGACTCTCGGTGTGCAGCCCAGCATATGACGTCCAGACCTTGGAAGCTGCATGAGGCAGCTCGGGTCTGCAACCTCTGGTGTGTAGCCAGAGATACGGTGCACAGGACGGTGCATGGAGCAGGACCTTTGGAGCACTTTGGCAGCTCAGGTCCTCAACCCCTGGAACGAGCCTGGGAGCTTGGTGCAGGAGGTGCTGCATGGAGGGTCCATGAGCAGACCGAAGCTGGTGCTGCATGAGGCGGCCTGGGCCTCCAACCCATAGCAAAAGGTTGAGTCCAGAGAGCCAGACGGTGCTTGGGCTACTAAACCAGCAGACAGAGCTGAGCCAGAGGCCCCAGAAGCCCTGCATAGCCGAGCTCTGTTCCAGGGGACAGAGACTCCCCCAAAGCACACTGCAGGCAAGAGAGCAGCTTGGCACAGAGGATGAGGGCCACCTTCCAGGCCTGGGAGCCATGAGTTGCAGGGAAAAGAGGATTCCCACAGGAGAGGGGGAGTCCCCCCTTATTAAATAAGGGCTCCTGAAAGTGGAGGTGCCACTGGAAGGGCCCCCCTAAAGTTACCAGCTTCCTTGTAGGGCTTGGAAAAAGCCCAAGGGCATTGGGGTTTCCCCTTGGGATTGAGTTTATCTTTGGGGTTTATCTGTTTCAGATCATATATTTACCTGTGACTTACCTGCATCTGGAGCACTTGGTATAAGGTTTTATGTCATTTACCCAGAGGGTATTGTTTATGTTACTTGTTCAGGTATCTTCTAAATATATATACACATTGTACGTACATTTATGTCCATGTTCCTTTCCCTTGTGATAAGTTAATGTAAATAAATGTGTGTATAGTTTAGTCCCCTAACTGTCCTGGCCTGGTTCTATAGGGCCGGAGGAAAACTGAGCAGTCTGCAGTTTCCCCTGCCACAGCACACCTGCCATCTAACAATTCCCTTCAATTGGAGAAGGGGAGTATATACCCAAGTTACCTGGGCTACGTGTAGATTGAACATATAAACAAGTGAACTGACTTTCACTTCTGATTCTGGAAATGAAGCTATATACCTGCAGTGGCCACAGGTCAGAAGCCAGGTAGTGCTAGAGCATGTCTCCCTACTCAGCTGGAGCAGACAGATTGGGTGAAAGTTAATCCACCCACTCTGCAAGGGGGCATGGAGTGGGGGGGGGGGGTGTTGTTTGAGAGGTGCAGAGCATCCTGGTGGACTGTGAGTTAACTTGAATCTGGATGGGATCTGGAATAAGAAGAGTTCAATAAACCAGTTTAATACCAATTTAGTATAGCAATATAATATAAAACTAAATCAGTTAAGTCTGACACTACATCTACCCAGGTTTATCTTAAACTGGCTTTGGCTATGTTATAAGCAGTTTAGATGCACTGAACTTAGGCTGTGTTACAGATTTGAATGAGTTTCTGAGCACTTATACCAGTTTATGTGTAACTTCTGTCCCTAGTATTATAGGCTCACTTTAAGGATTCCCAGAGCTATCTCTGCAGCTTTTTCACAATGCTCCTTTCCATGCTTGTTGCAGCCCCACGCCTTATAAATCTTGTTCAGTCATGTTGCTACTTACTGGTCATGAGGCAAGGATTTTTGTTACAAGTTTATTGGACTAGGTGTGCATGCATAGATTTATATTAACATATAATAAAATGCACAGTCCAATAAAGTTGTATTTGTCTTTGCTTCAGTCTCAAACTGAATAATATTGTTGCACTAGACCACCTGCTCCCCCCTTTTCAAAATACTAGATCTTCCCATGGCTGTAGCCTATATAATCAAATTATATTCTATTCTTGACTACCAGTCATTCATGGAATAATCTTATAAGAAGCAACTCTTATAAACACTTATCATATTAAACCCACTGCTTTTCTGATGATCCTATTCTATGTGATGTCTGCCTCTAACAAATTGCAAAATACATCTTAATTCTGTCAAAGAACTCCCAACATCAAAGAGGTCTAAATTAGAACAAGGAGGAAGGAAATAATGTCACTAAAGGCAATGTCTCATATTAGCAGCTAGATGATTAATTTACTCTTCAATCCTGTTGATCAAAGTAAGGTTGAACTATATATACCTGACTCCATATCCCAAGCTTTTTTCAGACATACTGTTGGAGTGAGTAGATGATTTTGCCTGATATGACAGGAGCAACATAAGAGAGCTCATTCATGAGAGCATCCTCTGCCATGAGGACATCATCAGTTTGATGTAGAAGGAGACCTCTAGGACTGCAAAAGAAGGACTGCCAGAGGCAGTGCTAGAGAAGGAAGAGGAAGTGGTTTCCCAGGAAGATGGAAGCTAGAAGCAAGCAGAAGTCTTCGGCCATGTGTAGATGAAATGAGGGGCGTGTATGCACGACACTTTAAAGCAGGTTAAATGCTTTTGCACCGCTTTAATGGTGTCGGTGCTTGCACGCCCCGGTGGTGTATTGCACGTTAATTACAGCCACTGTAGTAAACTCGGCGGTTTAATGTGCCTTAAATGACTTGCTTGCTGCCCTATAGCTGAGGAGCAAAGCACCAGGCTCAATGCAGCTCAGGGGCTCTGCAGGAAGCCCTGCAGGCAGCCTGGCAGCAGCCCATGAAGACAGGCTCTGCCCAAAAGAGGAAAAAAAAACTCCAAAAGTGAGCCTAATTTTCTTCCCCCTCACCCCCAAGCCAGCTTGCCTGCCTGAGCTGCATGGGGGCCGAGTGCTTCCCTCCATGGCTGCAATGCCCCCCCAGAACTGCCCCAGCTGGGTTACTGTTGGTGGGTGCCACCTGGGAGGGGCCACCACTGTGGGAGAGGGAAGCACCAATGCCCCCACCCCAGCCCAGGGACCGCTCCGCCCGCCGGCATCTCTCCCTCCCCTCCCCGCCAGTGGAGTGGCAGGTGAGTGCACAGATGTGAACAATACAGGGGTTTACTTGGCCTTAAATTGAAGCAGTGTTTTTAGAAATCTACCACTTCAATTTAGGGCCCCCATTCTATCTACACACACCCTTCATCTCTACCTGCAGTGGTTAGGGCTGTGCGAAACTGTGGCAGCTATTTCATTTCAGAGGTGTTTTGGTCTGTTTCAGCACCTAAAGCACCAAATCCAAATTGGAACAGGAGACTGAAACAAAAGCATTCAAAATGTTTTGGAAAATTTCAGAGTTTCAGAGCTGGGCTTGCAGGGAAACAGAAACTAAGAAGACAGAGAGGGAAGAAGTGGGGAAGGACTGCTCTGATACTTACATCTATAGCTGGCCAGTGTCTGCGATCTGCGACCCTGAGGTTCCTTCCAATCCCAGGGGTCTGGGGGAGGGATGGCAGCCTGCTGTCAACCGTGCACAGACCTGGGGGCCTATGCCCCGTGGAGGAGTCTGACACAGCCCTGCAGTCCTCCCCAGGAGTACAGTCCCCCAGATCTACATGTGGGATGACAGCATGCTCCTGCTGCCAGCAACTAATATGCGTTCTGCTTTGAACAGTTTGAGGTGCAATTTCACAACCCCCCTGCACCTATCTCCTTGAAACTTGGCAGACTTCATGGCCTCAGCAGGGGCTACCAAGCCTGTAGTTTTCACCTTGCTGTGCCTTAACACACACGTGGCACAAGTTTTGCTTGTCAGCAGCTTGAGGTTCAGTTTCCCAGAAACCCCTGCACCTATTTCCTTTAAACTTGGCAGGTTTCATCACTCAGAAGAGGCTACCATCTCTGCAATGTTCTTTTGAATCATCCACAGAATTACAAAGTTATAGGTATGTTAGTGATTCCCCACTATAGTATATGACCAAATCTCCAAAACAGCATCGAAATTCCAAAATAGTTTCAGCCAAATCAAATTGGGACAGTGATCTGAAACATTGAATCAAATGACCATACCTCTGAAACAGCTGAATCCGAATCCAAATCGGAACAGAGCCATTGTGCACGGCACTATTCACAGTTGGGCCCATGGACTTCACATCATCAGCCTCCCAGGTACAGAAATTAATGGACTCACTATAGACATTGGAATTCTGACACACTACAGCCTTCCAGACATCTGACTCCCCAGGTACCTCCCTACTTTTACCTGCACTGCTACATTCCCCTTGCCTCCCCAGCCCAGCCTGTCCCTCTCCCCCTCATGCCTCCATTTCCATTTTCACTGACTGTCTTTCTTGCCCACACTGCATGCCAGCCTGTGGCTTCTTTACTATTCCTTCCATCAGGAAGGAACAGCACACCAACTGCAGGTGCTTCCTCAGCCTGACAAAGGGTTTTTAAAACCAAAAGCTGGCATCCCAGGCAGCTAAGCTGAGCTCACTTGGAACCTCACAACGCCACTACACCAAGCAAGCCTCAGGCCTGTCAAAGACAAGATGGGTCTAGGCTTTCCCCAGCCAGGACTCTACGTGCGTGTGGTAGCTGGAGGTTATGGTGCCTCCTACCCACCTTTCACCAGGGGGATCCTCAGTCCTGGCATTTCCTTGGGCTGCTGCACTGCCAGCAGTCCCACCAGGCCTCCCTGACCCTGGCAGAGTGCAGTTTTAGTGGTCATGCTCAGGACCTGGGGTCTCCTCCTTCTCCATAACCCCAGCCCATACATCCAAGTTCGTTTTGGCAAGGGAACACAGCAGGGACATGTTCTTCCCCTGCTGGCTGGTGATGCAGTGAGTGTCCCCTCAAGATCTGAGAGTGGGGCATTAAAAAGTGGGGCTTTTAAAAAATTAAAATAGGAAATAAGTGTGGATGGAGGGTGGCAGTCACTTGTCTGCACCTGGAGCTTGGGGAACCCCAGCCATGAGAGGTTCACCTTCAGTAACACCAGCTGCTTCACCAATCCAGGATCCAACCAGGTGCGGTGGGGTGTCACTACATCCCCAGCAATGCTGAACACCCTCTCACTTGGAACAATGGTTGGTGGACAGGACAAGTTTTTGTGGGCAACCGTGGCCAGATCCAGCAACATCTGGCTGCAGCTTGCTCACTAGGCCAAGGGTTCTTACAACAGTGGCTCCACGTCCTCAGCAAGATAGGCAGCCACCATGGCCTGAGTGCTACCTGCCTGATGGTGGTGTCTGGTGCCTCTGGACCCCACCATGAAAGCCATTCCCTTGGGCCACATTGGCAGCACCTGTGGTGGAGGAGGAGACTGACTGGTGGGTGGCTTCTATGTTCCCCCGCCTCTGCCATTCTGCCTTCCTGACTCTTCACCAGCACCTCCATCCACTGATTCAGGGTTTGGCTGCTGCATGTGCTGCCCTTCATCCTTGGACCACACATGGTGGCCAGCACATGGACTGTTCTGGGCCGCAAGAGATCAAGCCATTTTCTGATGCCCTCCTTCAGCTGCCTCACCAATGCTTGGATGTCTGGTGACAGCAGCTTGCCCCAGCCAGGAACACTGATCCCCTGGAAGCTCTCCATTTGGCTCTGAAGTTCTCTCACTATAGGGATCACCTGGCGGACGAGGGTATCTCCAGCATGGAGGGTCTCGGTGGACTTGAGGAAGGGCTTGAGGACCACCAAGATCTGGGAGATGGTATCCCACCCAGCTCTGTTAAGGGGGCCGCTGATCCCAATCGCCCATTGATCCCAATCTGCCTTGACGACATTGGCCCCATTGTTGGTGACCATGAGCCCACAGACCATTAACTTGCCTTGCCCAATGAGCCACCCCTGCACCAAGTGGCTCATAGTCCCCATGATCTCTCATAGTTTCATAGTTAGTAGGGTAGGAAGAGACCTGAGCAGATCATTAAGTCTGACCCCCCGCCATGGCAGGAAAGATTACTGGGGTCAAATGACCCCAGCAAGGTGATTGTCAAGCCTTGTCTTAAAGACCTCCAGGGTAGGAGCCAGCACCACTTCACTTGGAAATTGGTACCAGATCCTAGCCGCCCTGACAGTGAAGTAACGTCTCCTGATGTCTAATCTGAATTTACCCTCTGCCAGCTTGTGACCGTTATTCCTAGTCACTCCTGGTAGTACTCAGGGGAACAGGGACTCCCCCAGTGCCTGCTGGTCCCCTCTGACTAGTTTGTAACAGGCCACTAGATCCCCCCTTAGCCTTCTC
>NW_017728886.1:119717666-119767264 GCF_001723895.1 Crocodylus porosus
GCTCTTCCCCTTGGTTGGGTGCTCTGTAGTAGACCCCCACCGTTAAGTCTCTTTCCCCTCGACTGCCTTGTATTCTAACCCAGAGCACTTCAGTGTGCCCCTCCTCTGACTCTGTGCTACTTGATGAGGATGTGTATTCCTCCTTAATGTAGAGTGCCACACCTCTGCCTTTCCTCCCCGTCCTGTCCCTCGGGTACAGCCTATAGCCCTTGATATTCACTGCCCAGGCATGCGTTGGGTCCCACCACATTTCAGTGAGCCCCACTATGTCTGGGTTGGTGTCAACTAGCAGGAGGGTAAGTTCCTCTTGCTTGTTTCTCACACTAAGACCATTTGTGTACAGGCATTTGAGGCCTCCTGTGGATGTGTGCACTTCCCCCTAATCTCAGCATTGCCCTCGTCTCTGTTGCCATGTGGGACTGATCCATGACATCAGCTTGAAGGAGAGCCCACTGATGGCCTGACCGGTCTCACCAATGCCCTGTGAGAGGCTGTGTCTCAGTTTGGAGGGGGCAGGATTTAAACCCCTCCCTCTATGCCCTCTTCCACCCCTCCCTGAAGGCTTGACAGCTGCCTTTCCACCATGCTTCATGGTGTTCATAGTGTCTTGCTTTTATACAAATATATAAATGTATCTATATAAATACTCTAAGGTGTGTAGTGTATGCTGCAAGGTATAAGTGTATCTCCCTTCCGATATAAATTCTATAAGGTATCTACTATGTGCCATGAGGTATAAATGTATAGAAATAAAATATCAATGCATCTCCCTTCCTATATAAATTAAATTCTATAGTGTAAGATTCAATATAATTATAAAATTGAAAAGAATAAATCAATGAATATAATAATAAAATAAAAGGGTTTACAAGAAAGTAAAAGCTATTCTGGAATGCTACTTGCTAGGCTAGGCTAGGCTAGGCTAGCAAGTAGAAAATCATTCAGATCAATGCTAGTATTAGCCTTCATTGTCCAATGCTCTTGCATTGCTGGAAGACACAGCTCAGTAACTGTCAGACCCCAAGGCAGAAAGCAGGCCAGTTCAAACAATGCTGCCTTTTATGCAATGTTCCATCCCTCTCCCAGAGCACTGAGATTGGAAGGGACCTCAGGGAAGGATCACAGTCACTGGCCAGTTACACAGTCAATATCAAAGCAGTCTTTCCCCCCACTACCCCCTCCCTCTCCTTACTTTCTGTTTCCCTGCAGGCAAGCCCAGCTTGAGCTTCAAAACTCAAAATGTTCTGAAACTTCTGAAACATTTCAACTAACCTTGTTTCATTTTGAGGCTGTTTTGAAGCCCTCCGTTTCATTTCAATGTCACTGTTTCAAGCTTGAAATGAGTCGAAACATCATCGAAATGAAACAGCCGGCAAAATTTCACACAGCCCTAGGGATTTCATATTTGTTCATTTACACAGACTGGGAATATCAGAAGCTTGCCTGGCAAAATACCCAAGAGTCACAGAAAGACATGAAAATGCAGCATTCATTCCTGTCTCTCAAGAATCAAGCTTAACTCTAAGGAAGACAGTGCACACAGCTTGTCCTTGCAAGCTATGGATGACTGGGCTCACTAAACTGTATTGAATGAGGGGCAAAGATTTTCACACAAGGGGCTGCAGACAAGTTACAGAGGAATTAGGATGCACTAAGATACCAAGATAATAATAAATCCAGTATAATTGAAGTTAAGATGATTCATTTTAATTGTAATTCTATAAAAGACGTTAAAGTGATTCATTCTGATTATAATTCTACTTCGGAAAATACTTGGAAAAATTCATTATTGGTATTTGTTTACTGGCTCATGATTTCCATATCAAAGGCACTCAATTTGTAAGCCAGAAGATAGCTTGTTCTTAGCTGCAAAATCTGCCTACCATTATTTTCCCAAGCATCACAACCATTAATAAAATTTTGCACACCAACCTGCAATTACAAAGTGCACCACCTGAAAAATCCCATTAAAATCAGTGATGTGGACAATGGTAACAGGCTGGAACTTTGTAAACAATTCTGCTGATGATGCTAAAGAAGTAATGGAATCTAACTTGCTCTCAGCTCTGATGACCATTCCAAGCTAACAAGAGGAACAACTAGTCATTTGTTTTT
Organism: Crocodylus porosus; assembly: GCF_001723895.1. Lineage (NCBI taxonomy): Eukaryota > Metazoa > Chordata > Crocodylia > Crocodylidae > Crocodylus > Crocodylus porosus. Next base: position 119,719,782 of record NW_017728886.1, read on the forward strand.
AGCTTCAAATGTAGCAATATAACTCTGTAAATACATACCAAATAAAACTTGCCTTGATGTAGAAGGCCAGAGCTGTGCTTATGCAGCACTTAAGGCCTACTTTACTTGTCAAAATAGGTTATGGGTGGATCTAAAAACATCAGCTTTCAATAGATTCATAGATTCATTAAGTATTAGGACTGGAAGGGACCTCATAAGATCATTGGTTCCTGTCCCCTATCCAGAGGGCAGGAAGTCAGCTGGGGTCAGATGACCCCAGCAAGGTGAGCACCCAGGTGTTACTTGAATGTATCCAGAGTAGGTGCTTGCACCACTTCTGGGGGAAATCTATTCCAGACTCTGGAGACTTGGGCGGTAAAGAAGTTTTTCCTTATATTCAGTCTAAAACAGTCTCCCAGCATTTTGTGTCTGTTAGATTTTGTCTTCCCTCAGGGTGCCCTAGTAAACAGACATTCTCCCAGTTCCTGATGCACACCCCTTACGCCCTTATAGGCTGCCGCCAAGTCACCCCTGAGCCTTCTCTTCTCCAGGCTGAAAAGTCTCATGGCTCTCAGCCTCTCCTCATAAGGTCTGCTCTCTTGACCTCTAATCATGAGCATAGCACTCCTCTGGACTCTCACAAGCTTCTCCACATCCTTTCAAAAGCGTGGTGCCCAGAATGGATGCAGTATTCCAGCTACAGCCTCACCAAGCCTGAGTGAAGTGGGAGGGTGACTTCTTGGGTTTTGCTTGAGATGCATCAGTAGATGCAAGCCAGAGTTTTACTTACTTTGTTGGCTGCAGCATTGCATTGGTCGCTCATGTTCATCTTGCGGTCAGTCATGACCCCAAGTCTCTTTCAGTCATGGTGCTAGTGAGTGTAGCATTGCCAAGCCTATAAGTATGATGTGGGTACTTTCTCCTGAGGTGGATCACCTTTCATTTCTCTGTGTTGAATATCATCAGATTTTGATCTGCCCACCTTGCAAGCCTGTCCAAGTTGGCCTGAATCCCCAGCCTAGTTTCTAGCATGACTGCACTTCACCATAATTTGGTGTCATCTGTGAACTTAGCCAGTCCAATTCTGACACCCAAAAGCAGATCATTTATGAATATATTAAAAAGTACTCGTCCAAGTACTGAACCCTGGGGGATTACCACTGGTCACCATGCACCATGTTGACTCAGTTCTATTAACTATCACTGCCTGGGTCCAACCACAGAGCCAGTTCCCCAGCCATCAGACTGTCAAGCTGTTGAGGCCACAGTTTCCCATTTTTAGCACAAGGACATCATGGGAGACCAAGTCAAAGATTTTTTTGAAATCCAAATATATGATATCAACCTCTTCTCCTTTGTCCAGGTGATGCATCACCTGGTCATAGAAGGAAATGAGGTTGGTCAGGCAAGACCTACCTGCAACAAAACCATGTTGGCTATCTCTCAGAATATTGCCTTCTGTTAGCCTGCTGTTAATGGATTCTTTAATCCATTTTTGCTCCATCCTTGAACGCAATGGCAAATTCCACCCATGTGGAACAGAGCTGATCATTATGAAGGTAACTCTAGTACATAAGCAGTTTTCAAAATGAAACTGCACGTTAATATTGGGAAGGATAAAGAGTCATAGAAATGCTTTGAAAAATAAAAAATACACACACGTATATCCTGAAAAGGGTAATTTTCATCTAGTATACCACATGATGTATTCTCAAGAGCAAATTTAGTATTTAGGTCATGACACTATCATATTGACCATGAAACTAGCTCTTTATCTTAGATATTACAATGAATCTTTCTACCTCGGCACTCTTACAAATTTCCTGGCAATTAAAATAGCCAGGAAAGTCACTCATTTTTTTAAATAGGAAATTATATGACACTGGGTGAAAAACACAGATCTAGGAGTTCTGTATTTGCTCAGATTTTTTTAAAAAAATGTTCACCAACATATAGGATGGCCAAAACAACAAAATGAGGTGCTAATTTTAAAATACTTTAAAAAGAAAATCACCGAATTCTTCCACTATAATTTAAAAATGTTAATTGCTCTTTCCAGCTCATAATTCAGTTTTGTTCAGGAATTGATTTTTGTGAATGTTTTTCAGCTTAGAGGTTAATTCACAATCCATTTCCCATGGTTTCAAAAATATGTTACTAGAACCACAGAAAATTAGGGTTGGAAGGGACCTCAGGAGATCTAGTCCAATCCTCTGCTCAAAGCAGGACCATTCCTGCTTCATATATATATATTCATAGTTAGACTCCCATGCCATGTACTCAGGGCAGATTGACACTAGCAGCAGTGCTTCTAAGCTAAGGCGGGCCTGAGAATGTTCTACCCACAATCTGGCCCCTATGTCCTCATACATACTCTGGATGTTTGCTGATGAGCATGCTAGGAACATCCCTCTAAGCCCATACCTAATATTTCAAGTCTCCAGCATCCCTCAGGGTAGCCTCCAAGGAGGAACCCAGAGTAGCCTCACTGGGTTTGGAGTACGACCGTGGGCATGTGTGAGTAGGGAGTGTTCAACATATCCCGGCTAGGACATGATACCACCTTGCATTCTAGAGTTCTGCATCACACAATCCCTTTCTTATTCTCAACAGGATGAATCCCAACCCCTAAAGAAAAAGCTGCCAGGATTGCTAATGATTTAGAGTGGCCAAGACAACTGCACCAATGTATTTGCACATTTATTTTCTAGTGCCTTTGCTCCTGCTGTACATTATTATGAACATAATAAAAATCTCAACCAAAAAAAAAAATCAAAGGACTTGCAAGTAGCATTGTAATTAATATATAGATTGAAATTAAGTTTTCTTTTTAATATTCTTCTCAGTAATCTTCCAGCTTTGCCATATTATAAACACACCCAGTAGTCAAGGGTTTTACTGGGCGTGCCTGAATGCCTGAAGCCTTACACGTTACTGAGAAAAGCGGGCATAAAATTCTACCAGTTAGAACTGGAAGTGGGTCGGTGAGGAATCAGGCCTCAAGTTCAGAACAAAATGAATCTTGATGATTCAGCTTTGGCAAAACTGGCCAACTGCGGCCTCGGGTTCACCACGATCTGCTGGCTGGGGAATTGGCTCCATGGTTGGACCCAGAGGGTAGTAACTGACAGAAGTCAATCTTCATGGTGCCCTGTGACCAGTGGGGTCCCTCAAGGCTCTGTCATTGGGCCTATATTGTTCAACATCTTCATTAATGATGTGGACATTGAAGTCAAGAGCGGACTGGCCAAATTCGCCGATGATACGAAACTTTGGGGCAAAGCATCCACACCTGAGAACAGGAGGGCGATCCAGGCTGACCTTGAAAGGCTCAGGAAATGGGCGAATGAGAGCCTGATGGTGTTTAACACCAAAAAATGCAAGGTTCTCCACTTTGGGAGGAAAAACCTGCAGCATTCTTATAAGCTTGGCAGTGTTATGCTGGCTAGCACTACAGATGAAAGCGACTTGGGGGGTCATGATTGACCACAAAATGAACATGAGCCTGCAATGCGAAGCTGTGGCTAGTAAAGTGAGCAAAATGCTGATTTGTATCCATAGATGCTTCTCAAGCAAATCCCGGGATGTCATTCTCCCATTGTTCTCGGCCTTGGTGAGGCTGCAGCTGGAGTATTGCATCCAGTTTTGGGCTCCACAATTCAAAAAGGATGTGGAGAAGCTTGAGAAAATCCAGAGAGGAGCCACACACATGATCAGAGGTCAGGAAAATAGACCTTACGATGACAGGCTGAGAGCTATGAGACTCTTCAGCCTGGAAAAGTACAGGCTTGGGGCGATCTGATGGTCACCTGTAAGTTTATCAGGGTGCTCCCCAGGATCTGGGGGAATGGTTATTCACCAGAGCACCCCAAGGGATGACAAGGCCGAATGGTTATGAACTCCTGAAAGGCTGTTTCAGGCTGGACATAAGAAAGAATTTTTTTACTGTCCGAACCCCCAAGGTCTGCAATACCCTGCCATCAGAGGTGGTTCAAGCACCTACTTTGAACACCTTCAAGAGAAAATTGGATGTTTATCCCGGCTGACTTCCTGCCCCTCAACGCATGGCTGCCACAATGGCCATGCCTTAAAACAGTGGGGGCCAACTCACCCTTATTAGCAGGTGTGTCACAAATTAACCTTGTACCCTCCTGGAGTGCCACTCTTATCCTTTCCCCCAGCCCTACCTGTCTTCGGGCTTTCACCTTCCTGCCCTGTGCCCCCTGCCTGATCTGCTGCTCTGCTCCCTAGCTTATCTACCACTGGGCTATAGGGCTGTGCAAAACGGCACCGTTCCATTTCAACATTTCGATGGAACAGTATTTCATTTCAAATTTCATTTTGATTTGAAACTGCTGTTCTGTTCTGTTTTGTTGAAACAATTCCACTGTTTTGATGTTTCGCCCATAGGCTATAATGGGGACACTTGAAACAGCCTATAATTTTGTCATTTCTGGCCTGATTTGGATGAAACTTGCAGGAATGGTAGCCCCTTCTCTTGGCATGATGTTTGCTAAATTTTAAAGAGTTAGATATAGGGGTTTCAGGGAAACTGCACCTCCAAAAATTGAAAGCAAAAACCTCATGTCACTTGTACATGTTAAGGCATGGCAGGGTAAAAACTGCAGGCTTGGTAACCCCTGCTGAAGCAATGAAGCCTGCCAATTTTCAAGGAGATAGGTGTAGGGGTTTGGGGGAAACTGCACCTCAAGCTGCAAACAAGCAAAACTCATGACATGGGTGACACTGTGCGTGGTAAGGCGCACTGGGATTGGAAGGGACCTCAGGGAAGGGTGACAGTCACTAGCCAGCTACCCAGTCAATAATGAGAGGAGTCCTTGCCCTCTCTTCCCCACTCATTCCCCTCCCTCTCCTTACTTTAGTTTCTGTTTCCCTGCAGGCAAGCCTAGCTTGAGCTTCAAAACTTGAAAGGTTAAAACATTTTCAAAACGTTTCGTCTTGCCTTGTTTTGTTTTGAGGCTGTTTCAGGGCTCTCTATTTCGTTTCAGTTTTGTTGTTTTGAGCTCAAAATGAGTCAAAACAGCATCAAAATGAAACTGCCAGCAAAATTTTGCACGACCCTACTGGGCTGCCTGTCCCCTCCCCAATCTGCTGAGTGCCACACACAGAGGCTGCCCATGACATTGATGTCATACAGTCTGACTACCCCTGGCTTAAAATTAGCTGAAGTAAATGGCAGCCCAGCCCTTACCCAACATGAGCAAAACCATGACTTCAATTGGAATCAGACAAACTTTTGTTGGATTTTTTCGATTGTTATTAGATCATCACAGTGTTTCAACAAAAGCACTCTAAAATATCAAAAAACTTTTGTGACAAAGGTAATCTCCACTGAAAAATGTTGCCCAAAAAGTCACCAGCTTAAGCTATAGATAATACTAGATTCAAGGACTGGCTAGAGAAACTGAAATGATCAGTTATTTGCACAGCTCTAGTCCCTAGACAGTTGAAAGCCACATCTCAAAAGCAAGGTGGGCACTTCACTCAGATGACTATTGCATGGTTATTTTTCTGTTTGAAGGTGCAGATACCAAACTAAGTCTTTCAAGATTTACATATGGTAGCAAAAATGTATTAGAAAATTCACAATACATTATTGCCACCCACGTTGCAATGTTTTGGCTCTATGCAGGAATTTATTTGCTTGCTTGGATATAACCTGCAGGCAGCAAAATTCAAAATGAGAAAGAGAAATAGATACAAAAAGTATGAGCTTTACTGGTGATATTATAAAGATATAAAATGAAGGGCCTGAAACCTAAAAGCTCTACTTTTCAAGATTCATCTTCCATACATTCAGGGAGGCAGAATTAACCAGGCCATTTGCAACATCACTTGCTGCTGATGCCTAGGAACATCAGAACTGCCCCTGGACTAGTGAGGTCTGTCTGATCAAATGTGCAGAGTAGCCATTTAGGGTTAAATACAGCATTATAGAGATGGTAGATGTTTTCAAGTCAGCAGGGCTGGACAAGATGCATCCTACAGCATTCAAGGAATTGGCAGAGGTAATTGCAGATCCCCTGGCTATTCTCTCTGAGAATTCATGGAGGTCAGGTAAAGTTCTGGATGACTGGAAAAGGGCAAATACAGTGCCCATCTTTAACAAAGGGAAGATGGAGAGAATTACAAACCCTGATCTGGCCTTGATATCTCAAAATATCATGGAGAAAGTCATCAAGGAATCTATTGTAAAGCATCTTGAGAACAAGGTGATCATAAATAGCCAACATGGATTCATTAAAAGCAAGTGTTACCTGCTCAACTTGATTTCCTTCTGACATAGTGACAGGCTCCATGGATGTAATATACCTTGACTTTAGCAAGACTTTTCACATTGCTTCGCAAGACATTCTCAACAGTAAGGTGAGGAAATACTATCTAGATGAAATTACTCTCTCTCCCATTTGGTATCACATATCAACTTCCAAAACTACAAGCTACTGTCTGGTATTATTGCTCAATGTGTGAATTCTACCTACTCTATCCAGACATCTGTAAAGTTTGCAGCTTTTAACTAAGTGCTGTGCTATTTGTTGGACACAGCTTGCAATTAAAGAATTTTTTTTGCAAAAGTCTTGTTGGTCTAATAGAAGATATTACCTCTACTGTGAGCTCTGATTTGTTGGACACTTCATCCACACAGGAGGCTGTCCAAGATGTTCATCTGGTGAAGTCTTGTTTTGAAACATCCGTATCCAGATCTCAGTCTGTTTATTTAGACTCATGCTTCTCTGTCAAGGTCATGCCCAATAAGGGATTAATTTGGTGTTGTATAAAATCCTGTAGGAATAGATATGACCTTTCCTAGCAGTCTGCCCACTCCATTGCTGCCTATAGGTTTGGTTCATTATCCCCAATCTTTTCCAGGAGCTGTTTGGGTCTTCAGTTATTAGCTGATGGAGCAGGTGATTTTTTATCATCTCTTGCCTCTATTGCCAGTAATGATGCTAGGATTTGTCTTCTTATATCACTTGTTTCAATGCCCAAGGGTACAGTGAGTACATCTGTGTGCATGTAGGTTGTGGAACCTATTACTGTAAGGTGGATACTATAAGGTAGATACAGCTGGTTGGATCATCATACTCAAAGATAGTCAGTGGCTCAATATGTAATTGGGAAGAGGCATTGAGTGGGGCCTGGTATTGTTTAATATCTTCACTAATTATTTTGAGGATGGGATTGAATTTAATAAATTTGGAAGAGGTACTAAACTGGGTCGAACTGGGGAGGGTATGAAGGATAGGACTGAGATTCAAAATGACTTAAGTGGTTCAAAATTATTTGAATGAAATTCAGTAAAGACATGCAGATCCTGCACTTAGGATAAAATAATCACATTCACAAATAGAATGACCAGCTAGGATATCCAGGGGTGAAAAAAAACCCTGGAAAAAACCCCAGAGCAGAGCATGCATAGGCAGCCTGCCCTTGCAGCGTGGAGAAAACCTGACTGTGTGGTATGTGGCACTGCAGATGTGTTTGTGGCACCACATACTGCATGGCTGCATGTGCCTGGATGTACCCTTGAGGTCCCTTCCAACCCTGTGTTTCTGTGAATCTGTTTTAATAGACATTGCATTTAGGTAATTGTGTTCATGTGCTGGGTTTCACAAGACAGGACCTGATGTAGTATTTATCTTGACCAGTAATGGATACACTCTGGTTTCTGTTCTGTTTTCCACAACTACTCTATTGGCAATAAGTCCTCTGTATTCCTAGAGATGGAGATATTAGTTTCTCTTGAACTCTCTCCTCCACTATTTCAGCTACATAACTTGGAATAGAGCAAAGAAAACATTTCTAATGAATGCTTCCCAAAGCCAAATACCCTGTAAAACTGAGGAGCAAGCAAAGAATCCTCTGACTGGGGACTGCCCCCTAGTGAAAGGGAAAGATATTGCTCATCATGTGCATTGTCTGCCTGCTGCATGGTTCAAAGCTGTCCTTGTCTTTGTTATGTTGCACACCCTCCATCACCTCTCTGTCATACCAAAAATGTTGTACTCAGTACAACAGGCTGTAATGAGAATGGGGCAGAACAGCCCACCCAAACATTTAGGATGAAGATACACCTTACACTTAGACCATACCAAAAGCTTTTTAAAATAAGCACCTGCTTGTTAACTCATGGTTGGTGCCCTCAGACCACCTAAAAATTATGCCACTTCAGTTGAGGGTTAATCTTGGGCCATGCTACATAGCTCATGTTATGGTAATTTCAGGTCTGCTCCATGCAGATAATAAAAGTAATTTGAAGTTCTCCAGCATCCCAGGATGCACTACTTCCAGCCCTTCTCCCTCTGAGCAGGGATAGAGCCCAGGTGACCTGGCTTCTAGCCACACTCCTGCTCACTAGCTCTCTAGTGGCAAGCCAGAGCAGTGCAGGCATGAAACAATAGTCCTTAACATGAGACTGCTCGTGGCCCATTCTAACTTCAATACATCTTAGCATTCCACAGATTTGGTATGGTCCAAGCGTAATGTGTAACTTTACCCTCATTGTCTTTGTAGTGTGCAAACTGCATAGGCAAGTGTTGTGCAAAAGGAGACTTCAAACATCTCTGTCTGTCTGTCTCTCTCTCAGGACAGGCCCTTGCATACAATATTTCAGTTTTTCAGGCGTTTTTCATAGGCCTCTGAGTTTCCTGTGGTTCCCTCAGGCAAGAAGTCAACAAAAAGAACACCCTCCACATCCACGTTTCCCTTAGGAGTTAAAAACGAAGAAGCATTTAGTTTCTGACTAACCCTTGTAGTATCAATAGATCAGCATATGTCAGGATCAGCACTTAATCTGCGGTTTTCAGAGGTAAAAAAATATGCAAGAAAGTGTAAGATATAAGAAAAATACTGTAGAAAAAATGTGAATACTGCAAACATGGAGATAATCTAAATGGACACACTGCTGACAACTGACAATTGTTGGCATTTCTGAGTCTGGTCCCATCTGAAAAATAGTAAATATATTCATTGTCTGAAAACTACAAAAAAAGATACCATTTCAAGTAGATGTAAGAAGGATTTTTGACTTGGGGCAGGTAGGAAAAGGGAGTTTATTTTAGCTGAAATATTCCTTTAATCTATTTTCTGCTCCTTGACACCAATAAGAACCGTGCCTCTGACTACACAGGATTTTCTATCAGAGCCCTAATCTGGATCAAGTTCCAGATTGCACTTAAGTTTCCCAACAGAGTGAATATATAGCACAATAAATATCAGCCATTCCATCACAGAATTGCATATGTGTATGCCCCCAAATTTATTTGTTTTGATTATCACAAATCACAGCTCAGTGTTGTTTTAACATCTGCTCCAATGAAAACTACAATCTTTCTCAAGACTCTATTGAAGTCCAATAAAAAGTGGTATAAAACTATAAATGTGAAGATTAAGAGAGGGCACCAAAGTATAAATATGTTAATAAAGCCATAAATCAAGATAATGCAATGCTTGCATCTGACACAAAGGTATTAAGAAAAGTAAATTCCCTTTATGTTGCTATAATGGGGCAAATGCATCAGTATAATCTTGCCGCTACTGTACAATCAACCACAGAAATAACTGTAGACAATTTACTTTTTCAACCTTGCTAACTCCTCAATACCAGTTAAGGCCAATGTCTCGCCTTCTTCAGACTCCAGCTTACTCAACTGCTTTTCTACAGATGAGTTATTCCCTCTTTCAGAAACACAATCTTTTATTTATATGTGAGAGACTCTACTACAACAACTTGGAACAAAGCCTGATTTTGTCAAGTAGTTGATTTAAAGGATTTGCATTTCTAAACATTTTGTATGCATTTTAATGCACTTAAATAAGAAAACCATCTGTGCATTTTTTTTCGCTATTTGAAACTATGCTTGGCAAACAATCATTACAATTATAAGTAGCATACCATTAAGCGTATGGTTAAATGACAACATATTTACTTATTTTGGGATCAATTCACTTGACAGCATTGTTTTGTTTAATATTAAAATTCATAAATCAGAGTTTTATAAAATACAGGACACCCACATTTGTAATAGTGCTGTCTTGCCTAAAGCTAAAGTATGTAATTATTGTGTCTATAGGTTTGGAGCTTTCCAAAATTTCCTCCACAGTCTGACAGTGCCATTTTCCACTTGCACCTGCCTCAAATGAACAATTCACATAGTCCTGACAATTCCTCATGTGCCTTGTTAGGCATGTTTGCTATATTGTATGCATCTCAATGATAATAAATACATTTCAGTTTGGGTCCCACGGTCATCATCATCATCATCAGTTACTACTGTATTACCAAAATGCCGTACAGAATATGTTTACACCACCATGGTAGCATGTCCCAGTCAGGACAGACCTAAGTACATCCTGCCCATATCATGCTTAGTGCTCACTCATACTGAGAGTGTTCCAAACCCCAAAGTTCACTGGTATGGATGCTTGGAGACATCGCTTAACATAATCTCTCTTGCACCCTCAGTCTCTAGCAGTCTCTGGGAAAAACCCAGAGCAACCATACCAGCACACTACTGGGTTTGGAGTATGCCTGTAGGTAAAGATGGCTGGGTCCTCCTCAGGGCCCTCCTCTCCAAATATACCACCAGCATAGTCTAGACAAGCCCCAAACAAGATCAAATTCTTGGGCTGGGCACCATATAAATACATGTTAAGAGATTACTCCTGCTTCCCACAGGTCTTACAGTTTTAATAGATGTGTCAGACAAAAAGCTAGAGATCCCGTATTACAAGTGAGAAACACAAAGATGACATCTCAATAGCATAGGATGTAATCCATCCCCCCTTACCATTTTTACTATGCCTCATAGTACAATGCAGTTTTACTTTGAAAAGAGACCACAGAAACTGCATTGAGGTTGCAAGTGGTTTCTTTATGAGAAGCAGATTTTTTCCAGACTCATTAAGGAGCTCCATGTTCTCTGCTCCAAGTAAAAGGTTGGTTTTAACTAACTATTTAGCCTGTAAACTCAACCTGGGATTTGTAAGTCAAGCTGAGTTTGTTCTTACTTGGGCATCACCATCCAATTAATAATCTCCAATAAACAGTTCTGTAGGTGATGCATGACTTAGAAAAGTTTCTAAATGCACCAGTCTCCAAACTATTTTCTCTGCAGGTTTAATGAGAGACATAAGAAGGTAGGGATAAAAAGGAGGATTAGTCATTAAGAGTGAAGGTTATGGCTCAATTATCTGAATGGCTGAATAAGGTGTTACCATACTGCCATGGTTAAGCTCTCCTACTCTGTTAAGAAATACAAACATAAATATGGACATAAACACTTTTGACTGGACAACATTTAGTACAATATTTATAAGACAAAACTGCTTTATTTAATTATGCCAAATAGAACAGGTTCAGCTGGGGATACTGAGGCCACCATACTCATGGCACACTTTATAGCCCACAGGTTGGGGCATTCACCTGGCATGCAAGTGACCACAGTTCAAATCTCAGGGGAAGTGGAGACATGAGCCTTGGTCTCCCATGTCTGCGGTGAGTGTTCTAGCCACTGGCTGTAAGCAGGTCTTCTTGGGCTCTCTGGTTTTGACCAGGAACTCCATCCTCCACTAAACCAATCTGTGTGTTCCCACAGAGTTATATACAAGAGGTTCTTTTGGAAAATTCCCAGCCAGCTCTCTCCAGTACTGTGAGCTTCTTAGCTGAGTAACTCAATGAAAACTGGATCAGTTTTATAGCCAGCCACAATTCTGGCACCAGTGAACAAAGCTGGGAAACATAGCTGCTACCTGTACTCATATTAGAGCAATGTTCCCAGTTTCAACTGGTGTGTGAGTGCATTTTTCAAACCCTGTCATAGCTGCCAGGTTCTGCAGATCACAGGCCTGCACAGATCTCTTTTCTAAAAATATCTTGGAGGAGGGAAGCCATGCAGTGGCAGATCCACTCCCTCAGGCCAACTGGAGCTCACAAAGGGACCTCCAGAGAACCAGGGAAGTCTCAGCCCAGAACCACCCAACCAAGGCTGCAGGATGTGACAGGCTGAGTCCCACAGGCACACCACCCACGAGGCACCTGTGAGCCCTGTGCAGGGTAAGAGGGCAAACGAGACTGGAGGGAGTTAGTCCTGGGTCACCTTTGGCCATCTGTGACAGGTCAGGTTGGCCTGAGAGGACTGGGGTATTGAGCATCATGCAGGGAAGCTGTGTGATGGAGAAAACCCTAGGAGGGGTGAGCAGAGGGCTAGAGAGAGACCAGGATGGGTTGGGAAGTGTGGTAGACTTTGTATTGCTTTGTTCTGTGTTTTGAGTTAAATTGTCTTGGGGCAGGACAACACTGTCTGAGGGTATCAGAAACCAGAGTCACCAGAAGAAAACCAGGCGAGCCAGAGCTTTACTGACTGCTGCCTGCAAACTCAGCTGATGACCAGGTTGTGTGTGCTGAGCCCAACAGACCCCAAGCTGCACCCCTTGCTGACCACTGGACAGACAGCAAAGGGCAATTTATTGTCACCCTGATGCATAGTGGTATTAAGTCAGAGTAGCCATGTATTATTTGAAGTGCTGTGTTACCAATATGAATTATAATATGTTGTAGTCAAATTTGTGAATGTTGGGTTGTTTACTATCAATTATTAACTGGTATTATAAGCCTAGTTATGCAATTTTTCTTTCCAGTGTCATTTATAAATTCAAGTTCCTACAATTTATTTGTGTGTGTGTATATATATATATATATATGTATATATATGTTTGTATCACATCTTGCACTGGATAAAGGGAACTCTGAGTACTCTGCTGCTCGGCTGCTACCAATTCTTCAGTGGACTGGGGAAAAGACTGAAGCCACTGGCACCCCAGGAAACGAAAATTGGTAGTAAGCCCATACCTAGCATGGCAGATCTGGGTTACATATCTCTGTAAGGAATCAAACCCATTACAGCAGCCCTAACTCAAGCAAAACTCTAATAATATATTTAATTAGGAGATCTGCCTCCAAAAAGACTAAACAGCACCAGTGTCAGGACTTCAGAAAATTTGTCCTTATATTTGCAATCAACTTGTTTTCTCAAATTCACTCTAGCCTAACAAGTGTTCTAGGCTGGTTGCCACAGCCTGGCATATTTCTTTGATAAAACCTCAGAGCAAATTCCATCTAGTCTTGGAGATTTGATAGGTTTCATTTGTGTTAAATTACTAAATGCTTCTGGCTCACAGCTCGTGAAATCATTCAGGATACTGCATACACAAACAATGTCAGATGGCATATTTTCCCTGCTGTCTCATGTAAATACACTGGAGAAAAAATCATGCAAGTCTTTAGCTGTGTTGCCATTCTCTCTGTCATTTTCTCCCATTTCTAAGTTTTCTTTATTCACTGACCCCTCATTTCTATTGCTTAAGAAAAACATCTTATGTCTGTATTTCTACAGCTCTAATTTTAGTTCCCATTGGCATATCTAATGCACTTTTCCTTTCTTATATTCAGTTTTTCTTATATCATTTTAATTATTTATGCCTTTCTTCTTGTTTATGCTTACATGCTTTCAACAGTTGTTGATTTTCATTCCCTCCTAAATTGGTCTAGTGATTTTATTCTCTTTTTAGACAGGAGTGGTATTTATGGAGAATAGATATTTGTTTTGCCTGTGGTATTTACCACATAGGCCTTTACGTTTCACTCAAGTTCATTTCAGTTCATCGGAATTTTACAGAAACTTATTTCTGGGAAGATATTTCTAGATAGAGCAGATATTTACATTTGAAGTTTAAAGTAAAATAATAGTAATAACTGGTTTTCCCCAGGTCCCAGCTTAGCATTTTTTGAGACTCAGTTTCACCGTTAGTGATTTGTGCTAGCATTAGCTTCAGCTGCTGAATTAACCTCTTCTCCAATTCCTTCCTTGCCCTTTGCTGCCACAGGCCGTAGCAGGAAGAACCAATGGAGATTTCTTGGAATACTATATTTTCCTGCATAGTACATGCCCCCAAATAAGACCTTGTTCCTGGGAAGACAGGATGAAGAAAAGATGATTGCTTTAGAGTTGTGGGTATATAAAACAGGGACATAGCCTAATTTTCAGTTGATTCGCCCTCCCATTCCTACTTAACTAAAGCGGAAACACTACCTGCTGCTAAAGACTGGTGGTCTTGGGTAGATCTATGATTTTGAAAAGAGCTAACAAAGTCTCCAGTGCTGTGAAATAGGGGAAGAGAGACCAGGAGCAACTAGCAGACAACAAAATTACCAGAGGAAAGGTTAGTTGGATTAGTGGAACACCAAGAGATGATTAAGGAGAAGAGATGATTGTTAGCACCTCTGGAGTTAAAAACAATGAGCCATTAAACCAACTGACTCCCTCAGATGCATGAATAGTAATGCTGCTGCTGTGGCATACTGGAACAGAAAACACCACAACGTATTTCTATCCCATGCAGAAAATTAGCCTTCCTGCCTACAACTTGCACCCCAATTTTGTGCGCATGGGGGGAAGATTTGGGGAGGAAAAGTGCATGTGGTATACACATACCTTTTTGCCCCTCTATTAGAAGCCTCTATGTAATGGCACCGGATTAAAAAAGCCAGTTCTGAGTCTGGCAAGTTTTATCAGCACAAATGGATTTTAGGAGAGTGAGTCAGGCTTGGGGGAAGATGGGAAGGAGATATAAATTATACTCGTTTAGAAACACCCTTAGACTGATCTCTGGATTTGGCCATTAGTCTTTCCATCCTGTAATTCAAGCCATAATAGATTCACTGACTTTACATTTTTTAATTATATCCTTCTAACAGATATCACTAGGCTTCACTCCCCTCCTCTATTCTTTCTGAAATGCTCCAAGAGCTGTGTTTCCATTCTCCATGCTGGACCCTTAATGATTTGTAGGCAATGAGCCTCATAACTTCCTCTTGCCAAACACGCTTTTACTCCAGATGACTTTATTATGTCTCACATTACAGACATGAATGTGTTTGTTTTTCTACACAAAAGTTTCCATTTTCAGTGTTTTAACCAATTCTTTTTGCTTTTGTGTTGCTTCAGTTACTGTAATTTTCAGTCTAATGAATCTTCTGCTCTTATTGACTAGAGATGAGCAAATGGTCTGACAGTATGATTCATATTCAAGTGATCCTAGTATTTGGATGAAATCCATATGCCGAAATATGCATAATTTTGAATTAAAAGCACCAGTCCTTTTATGGGTCTGGCTGTACTGCAAAGAACATTAAGTTCTTTGCTCACATCCTCCAAATGCTGAGAAAGAGAGCTTAGCAAGCAGGCATTGCACCCATGTAGCCCCTTGCAGGAGTGATTGAAATTGGTGCCAAGAAAAGACCTTCTGTTTCCTGGAGCTCTTCTTTCTCCTGTCCCATTTGGATTTTGGAGGGCACTGGTACAGAGCTCTTCACCTGCTTCATTGCCTCTTTGAATGCATGAATGGACAGGCAGAATCAGGAACATGCAGCCAGTGGCTCTTTCCCTCAGGTTGGCCCACGATTGTAGAAGCTGAGCTGGTAGAATATTGTCAAATGCTTCTCTCTGGGATACATAGCTGATAAGCTGTATGTGCCAGAGAAAATTTTGCAGTATGTATCCAGAAGCATTTGACTAACTCAATATGGATGATGTGTGCATGCCTGCCAGTGAGATTTACATTGTTGATGGCCTATACTGTCATTGATGCCACACAGAAGTCAAGCATAGTGACAAGTCCAGCACATCTCTAACTGCACTCAACTAATATTCTCATAGCTCCATCCACCCAAAATGGAGCAGGGAAGAAAAGGAGAAATAGTGTTCCTATTAGCAATCAAAATTGGTAGTAGAAGGATAGGAGCATGGTGAACACTAATAACTGATGCAGTGGTTAAGCTCTCAATGCCTTCTCTGGTGAGACAATGCACTGTCCCCTCAACACCACCTCAGACCAGCTAGGCATAATCCAGTACTATTCCAACTCTGTCATCCTTACAAAAGTCACAGGGTAACCATTTGCACTGGTAATAGCTTATCCAGTAGTAAATTATATTATTCTTAAAATATGCTGGTAAATTCCAAACTCTGTCTTAAAGGTACCATGGGCAGACATGTTGCAGGAAACTGGAGGCTGCTCTAAGAAGTTTGGTGACACTGCCAGAAGGGCAAGAAGTGCAATAACTAATAGCTTATGAGAATTTTTCAAATCTATTTGGAAGGTGCCATCACTAAATCTATCACTCTAGGGGTGGGAGTAGAGTTTACTGAATATTTTATAGATTTCATAGACATTAGGGGCTGGAAGGGACCTCGCGAGATCATCAAGTTCAGCACCCTCCACCATAGGCAGGAAGTCAGCTAGGATCAAGTGACCCCAGCAAGAAATATATCCACATGTTTTCTGAAAGAGTCTAGAGTAGGTGCTTGCACCACCTGTGGGGGAAGTTTGTTCCAGACCCTGGACGCTCGTACCATAAAGAACTTTTTTCTTATATCTAGTCTAAACCAGCCTTCCTGAATTTTATGGCTGTTAGACCTTGTTATCCCTTGGGGAGCTCTGGTGAACAGCTGTTCTCCCAGGTCCTGATGTATAGGCTGCCACCAAGTCCCCCCCCCGAGCCTTCTGTTTTCGACTGAAAAGTCCAAAGTCCCTCAGCCTCTCCTCATACGGCCTGCCCTCCAGGCCTTGGATCATATGAGTGGTTCTCATCTGGACTCTCTCAAGCTTCTCCACATCCTTTTTGAGTTGTGGAGCCCAAAACTGGACGCAGTACTCTAGCTGTGGTCTTACCAAGGCCGAGTAAAGTGGGAGGATGACTTCCCTAGTTTTGCTTGAGATGCATTAGTGGATGCACACCAGAGCATCGCATGGGTGGCTTATACTCATCTTGTGGTTAACCAAGACCACCAAGTCCCTTTCAGTCATGGTGCTAGTGAGCATAGTACTGCCAAGCCTGTAAGTATGTTGAAGGTTCTCCCTACCAAGGTGCAGCACCTTACACTTCTCTACATTGAAGGCCATCAGGTTTTGATCAGCCCACCTTGAGAGCATGTCCAAGTCGACCTGTATCCCCAGCTTGTCCTGCAGCGTGACTACCCTCCCCTGTAATTTGGTATCATTCATGAACTTGGCCAGTTCACATCTGATTCCCAAGTCCAGATTGTTAATGAAGATGTTAAAGAGTACCGGCCCAAGTACTGAGCCCTGAGGGGCTCCACTGGTCACCCTGCGCCATGTTGATTTGCTCCCGTCAACTAGTACTCTTTGGGTCCGGTCCTGTAGCCAGTTACCTAGCCATCAGACCATAAGATGATCAAGGCCACAGTTCCCCAGCTTAACCGTGAGGACATCATAGGGACCTAGGTCAAAGGCTTTCTTGAAAGCCAGATACATGACATCCACGTCATCTCCCTTGTCCAAGGCATGTGTTACCTGGTCATAGAAGGAGATGAGGTTGGTCAGGCAAGACCTGCCAGTCACAAAGGCATGTTGGCTGGTATTCACATGCTTGCTTTCTGTTAGACTGGTGTTGATGGATTCCTTGACAATTTTTTCCAGGATTTTTCCAGGGACAGATGTCAGACTAACTGGTCTATAATTCCCCAGGTCATCTCTCCTCCCTTTCTTGAAGATAGGGGCCACACTGGCTCTTTTCCAGTCTTCCAGGACCTGCCCAAGTGCCACGAATTTTCAAATATATCTGCCAAGGAGGATTCAGTGATGTCTGCCAGCTCCTTCAAGACTCTCGGGTGCATTCCGTCCATGGACTTGTGAATGTCCAATTTCTCAAGGTGTTCCCTCACTTGTTCCACATTAATTTTGGGCCCATCACCTACTCCCAATGTATCTGTCTACAGTGTCATAAACAGGGACCTAAGAATATTTGCAATAAAAGGAATATCTCCCTTAATTGAAAAGTTAGAGTATTTAATTAATTTCTTCCACATTCTTATATTCTATAACGGAAAATGTAAGTAATTAAAATCTACAAATATCGCCAACTTTAAACTGCCAGAGGTCAGGTATGTTCAGCTAACTGGGGAGCCAAGAAGGCAGCTGTGGAAAATGCTGGGTTTACTCTATTTAAATTATTTAAAGAGACTGATACATTGCTTTAGTGACATGAGACTATTAGGTTGGTCCCCATGTATAAAACAGAGTTAGGAAGAGCGAATTGGGAATGGCTGGTGACATACCCATTTTGCTGAGTATCACAGAGTCTGCAATACTGCCCAGGCCATTGGTTGCAAGAAATAAGAGAAAATTCCTGCTTGCAATCATATCATGGTTCAACCTGGTCCTCACACTACAGCCTGGAATGCTCCAATGTCTCAAAGCTACAATCACCCACATGTGCTGCCCGTCAGGAGGCAGCGCAGAGAATTTGAATATATATATTGCATGTGTATTTTTGTATGATTAGAATCTAAGATTTAACAACAGATAGTACAGGCCCTGATCCTCACCTCCAAACATAGCTACTCCTCTTACTTCCTTTGTGAATGATCCTCCCATATGTAGCTTGTTGAAACATCTGTCCCCCCCTAGTTTGCAAAACACCTTGTGTTTGAAGTAATTAGAGCCTTGGCTATACAAAAGTAGCTTCTGAATGAGCTCTAAACATGGGAGGCACAAACACAGGTTCAGCCATGAAAAGCAGGTCTAACATAAACAGAAGATGCATCTCAAGTGTATCTATTCCTAGGACTAAATATAGACATTGGATTTATGGCACATTATAACCTGCCTGCCATCTGATAACCCCAGGTAACCTGTCTGCATTTTACCAGCTACATTCTATCACCAGTTCAACATTCCCCCTTTTCCCCTGCTCCTACACACCTATCGTCTCCCATTCCTTCTGATCCTCACTGCCGTTTTTACAGACCTGAATTTTGCATATTAGCTTCTATTCCACCATGGAGAACACGTAACACCAGCAGACTCTTCCTATGCCTGAAGAAGGGTGTTTGTACCTGAAAACTTGCAAAGAACAATTTTTCCAACTATTTAGTTGGTCTAATAAAAGATATCACATTTACCCAAAGAACCTGGGGAGGAAGAATCATCAACACTCCTATAGCCTGGGAGGTACCACTCTATGTAGCACAACTGTGAAAATGGATCTCAGAGTAGTAGTCAACTCCAAAATGAACATGTGTCACCAGTGTGATGAGGTAATATGTAAAGCTAACAGCACCCTTTCTTACATAAGAAGGTGCATCATGAACAGGTCTAGGGAAGTGATACTTCCCCTCTATGCAGCATTGGTCAGGCCGCAGCTGGAATCCTGCATCCAGTTTTGGGCACCACACTTTGGGAGGGATGTGGATGGCCTTGAGAGGGTTCAGAGGAGGGCCACTCATCTGGTTAAAGGCCTACCGAAAAACCCTATGTGTACTCAATGGGAGACCTGAACCTCTTCAGCCTCCGCAAGAGAAGGCTGAGAGGTAATCTCTGGCCACCTACAAACTCATCAGGGGGGCCAGCAAGAAACAGGGGATACAATGTTTACCAAGGCACCTGTAAGTGTAACTAGAAATAATGGCCACAAACTGGAAGAGAGCAAATTCAGATTGGACATCAGGAGAAAATTCTTTACAGTGAGGGTTGCCAAAATATGGAATATGCTTCCAAGGGAGGTAGTGCTGTCCCCTTCCTTGGAGGTATTTAAAAGGAGATTGGAGAGATACCTGGCTGGGGTCATCTGACCCCAGCACTCATTCCTGCCCATGCCAGAGGGTAGGACTCGATGATCTAATAGGTCCCTTCTGACCCTAACATCTATGAAAACTATGAAACCTTGCCTGTCTATTGCTAGGACTAACTCTTCGCATTCAGCATCCCAAGAACATACGATTTTAGAAACTGTCAGAGTTGAGCTGATGCATCCTCTGAAATTTTCTTTGGGGAATGTGGAATTGGCCAATAATCAGAATTTTACCAGTGTTCTACATTATAGCTTCCTTAATGAAAGTGGGCACCCTGGCCTCTTCTGAATAGCATTAAGGATTATCACAATGTAACTGTAGCAGCAGAATTAAACTATAAACTAGTTAGACAAGGTCTGCTACCCAACACCTTGTGGATGATATTACAGTTTTGCCCTCCCAGAAAGCCAAATACAGTAAAAGCTGTGTTATCCAGCACTTATCATCATCAACCGGCACCTGTCCCACGGTGGCACTTCTCATTTCGCCGCCACAAGCTGAATCCCACTTCTTCCTCATGGACCACAGCCCAGGGCAAAGCAGCCTGCGTGGGTCTTCTCCCTATCCTCCAGCACACTGATGCCGGGAGTGGAAGCCCTGGCACACCAGATGTACCAGGAGGGGGTGGCCGGCCCAAACAGGCAAAGACACCTCCAACCTGCTGGGCTGGAGATAAGTATAACTGTCAGATAACTGTCATATTTGATTAACTGGCACCCCCCATTCCCCATGGATGCCAGATAACAGAGCTTTTCCTGTAATAGGATTTTAGGATTGCCAGATTGAGGCTTAAGAAGAAGGTGGCTTAGAAGAAAAAGGTAGCTATTCTTTCCTCTGGACCATCTCAAGTCATTCAGAATCACCCCCTGAGGGAAACGAAATGCCTGATATTAAATTGAAGAAACATGACAGTGTCCAAAAATGAGATAATCTTTATTGCCACCCACTCCTCACCTCCATTCCCAAATATTAGACCTGGAACATAAGCACCTCCAAGAGTCAAACCAGAGATAACCTGATCTAGCCCTCAGAAGCAGAGATGACCTGAGCTAGACCTGTGGCTTCTCTTGGCAGCTACAAAATCTTAAATTGATCTAGAACTGTCTGCATAAAACTCAGAGGCACTCAGCATTATTTGCCTCAGCACTTCCTGTGCTGCATAGTCAGGAACATCTTTACTGCTTTGGGCTAAACAGTGCTGTATTTTCATCTTAATCCTGCCCTGAGACTCAGACAACATATAGGCATTGTCTCTTAGGCCCACTGTCAGTACAGGCGTCTTTCCATACCAAGGCTAGGGACAGGGATTCAAAAAGCCTGAACCTGAATTGATTCAATCTTTGGAGGTTAGTCTAACCTGGCTAGGCTAAACCAGTTTTGTAACTGGACAGACATCTCAGAAATGCAGGCACATACCTGCAGTGGCTCAGGATAGAAGGGGGGGAGGGGCACTAAAGCAGCCCTCCCTTCCTTCCACAGAGCTGAGCTGAGGGGGGTTCATGATCAGGCCCTGGTAGGGCACTGTGATTAGGGAGAGTCGGCCCCCTCCCCTCCCCGAACAGCCCAGCAAGGAATGTTTATCACCCCTAAGTCCATATTCATCACCCAATTAAGGAAACAACAGGGGGACATTACCAGCTACTTGTTGATTCAGCCTGTTGATTCTACCTGTTGATTCAGCACAGACTAGTTGGCATTTGGTCTGCTAGCTAATACACAGACAACTCTCCACAAGGCAGAGGGGAGGGGGAAATTCCTGCAGAGAGTGGTGAGGGGGAGGGAGGAAGCATCCCGCAGTCTTGCAGGAGCTACAGCCAGGGAGCAGAGGGGAGGGACCAGCCCTGCTGTGGAGCAGAGCCCTGCCCAGCCCAGAAACCATACCAGGATGCTGGGGGAATCTGGCTTATCTTAAGCCAGCAAGGAGTCTGGGACAGACATTGAATAAACTGGTTTGAGCCGAATCAGTCAGTCAATCTGATACTACATTCAACCAGGTTTGTCTCAAACCATTTTCAGCCATTTTCAAACTGGTTTATATACACTGAATATCTGTTCTGCTACAGGTTTAAATCACTTTCTGATCACTTAAACCAGTTTCTATGTAATGCCTGACCCTAGCCCAAAGGTTGGCGGCAAGAAACACAGCTGCAGTTGCCATCCAATTACCTCCTCCAACCTTTATATTTACACTGTGTGGTGGATCCATTGGCAGCAACAGTCCTGACATTTTTGACATTTTACTAAGAATGTACTTCCCTTATAAATGCAATTCCCCAGGCCTGTTTTAAATGGGATCTTCAGCTCTAACCTGAAAACTTCAGTAATGATAGTTACATGCTAAATAATTCCATCACCTGGACTATAGCAACAGATTGCCATGTAAATATTCTTTAACTCACCTTTTTTCCGATGCCTGTTTTCTGCTGTAAATTTTTTGCACTTCCTCATTCACTGGAGATATCTTGCAGAACATCAAAAACCAGCAGTCTTACTGAAAAAATATGGGACTAGAATTATCATTAAATGGTGCATTTTGAAAGATCTTCACTGAGCTAACAAGTGCTATCACAATTTTAAGATGGGAGAAATAAAAGAACTTTGATAGAGGGTAAAACTTGTTCCTGTGATGAATGCCCTGAAGCCAGCTCGGTGAGGCTCTTTGGAAGTCAGTCCAAATTTTGTTGAGCTTTAAAATTTCACTTTTTTGGCAGTTTTCAGCATTGTTGATTGCTAGAAGTGGACTCTGAACTAATGAGACAATCTGAGCAAACCAAAGATGATAGACTTGCTTCAGGATGTGAACTGCTCTTCAATCAGTTTTCTCACATAAGGGAAAGAAGTTATTCTCTCTCAACCCCACAACTACTGTATAGTAGACTATGCCTTATAAGTGTCCTGAACAAGGACTAAAGATCTTATGAGAATAGAAGCACAATGCATATTTAAAACTACCCCCAGGTACATGCCACAACCATCAAT
This sequence comes from Crocodylus porosus, assembly GCF_001723895.1. Taxonomy (NCBI): domain Eukaryota; kingdom Metazoa; phylum Chordata; order Crocodylia; family Crocodylidae; genus Crocodylus; species Crocodylus porosus. Next base: position 119,742,413 of record NW_017728886.1, read on the forward strand.
AATAATGACTTGCCCTTTTTCAATATATATTCATCTCATAAATAAACTAACAACTCATCAACTACTGCTGTACTCATCAATATGAGTCAGAGGATCATTCACTCATAACTGCTATCAACAGGTCCAAGATTAGCATTTATTCACCACTGACACCTATGCGAGAGGTTATAGTGGTGGGTGAGATGTTTCAAGGCATCAGAACAGGATCCTATGAGCTGAGCAGTTATTCAAAGGTCAAGTCTGCTCCCTTTACTCATGTTGAATGCACCAAACTGGTGACTTTCCTTTCACTGAAGCTGGTACTACATCAGGCCCTTAAGCAACAGGTTGCATGTAGTCATGCAACCCCAGCAGGTATGGTCATACAGCCATGACTCTCAGTGATGGTAAATGACTCACATGAATAGTCCAAATAAGCCAGTACAGCTCTAACTCATGTCTATTCATAAAGGGCTAGTCATAATATGGCTCTACATGACAAAAAATATGAACAAAGACACATGAATGCAGAAGTAACAAACAATGTTTTAAACACACGTACATGAAAAATTAATGATGCTTTCCCTCCCATAACACTTCCCAGCCAAAGATAAAATTAACTATTTACAAAGTGGATCTTTCTAACAATTATCTGGCCATCTCCTCAGCTGGTCTAAATAAATGCTCGGTCCTGACTGGTGTGAATTTTTATACCTGTATCTGGATTCTTTGCATTCTTCCAGCAAAGCAGTCTGAAATGTACCATGTATATATTTAGAAAAGAAAAAATCGGCACTGATATTTATAATGTTTAAAAGTAAAATAACACAGTGCTCACAAAGCTTAATACATAAAGGAGTATACTCAAGACAAGTACCTATTCAGCAACAGCAGTTATATGGGAGGTTAAATTCTTTCTTTCTGAAGACTGAGAAGTTGTACAAGGGGAGAAAAACACTACACAAAAATATAACTCAGCTGAGATATCAAATGACCAAAGTGAAAAAATATAGAGTAGACAGGTTGTATAGACCCAATTCCACTGTCACTGTATGACTGCAGAGTAGTAAAATAGTCATCCCCAGAATCATTCCAGATTTGCATTTGGGTAACTTACAGCAAAATTTGGCCCTGTGATTTTGCAAATACGTTTTATCATGATAATGTTCAGCAGATGTAGTCACGTGCTCTACATATATGCAAGGGAACTCTTATCAGAAAGGTTCTCACAGCCTTCAGTAGTCATTCAATCAATTCCTTTAATTAATGGTTAGTTAATGATTAATTTAATAATAGTAACAAAGCTGATGTTGCAAATTCTGAGACATTGAAGGTGATATTCACTTTTGTTCCAAGGACCATTGGGCTCTCTGGGACATGGGCTGTTATTTTATTGTGTATTTGTACAACACTAACACACTTATGCTGCACTTGGCTGCGGCTGTTAGATGAAAGATATTGTCCTCAGTCACACTCAGCTCCCATTTTGAAAGCTAAATATGGAATATGGGTATTAGCTAGACCATCTTGTCTTTTGCATGGGGGGTGAATTTTAAGAGTTTGGTTCTGCTCTGTAAATCACATAGCTCACAATGTACTAGATGTTTTGAGCCATGCACAGTATCTTCAGATAAGCCAAGGTCTGACTCAGTAGGGCTGTCAGCCTCACCATAGCCAGGGAAACAGCCCATTTCCCAAAACGTTTTTTTGCAGTGGAAATTATAGGCACTAGGGAAGAGACATTGGATGTGGAAGGGAGTCCAGCTTGTTGAGCCCTTCACATCCTTGGGAATTTCTTTTCCAAAAGCGTTTCCATCAAAATGTGAACATTGTGCTCTCAGGGCTGTAAAGTTTTGCATGCTGAGCTGATAAAGCAGACGGCCACCTTCATTAGGTATCAAAGCACCCCGTAACCTAAAGTAAGGTTGGGAGATATAAACCCTGGATAACAGGAGTATGGACACAAAAGAACTGTCCAAGCTTTGTTGTATCTGAATTCACACAGCTATTTAGGTGCCATTGTGTATTACTGTAGAATTGAAGCAGGCAGTCTTCCTACACAGGGATAAAAATAAACAAAAATAATTGAAACCTACTCATAGGGGAAAGTATGTATCACACTCTAATATAACACCTCCTTATTTTTAGTCCCTGGAAACCAACAGGTCGTCAGCTATTTTAGAGGTGACAATATCTTAAACCAACATCCTGACAAAGAATTAATAGGGACATCTGGTTTTCCTTCCCTACATCATTCGTTATTCTGTGTACCACTGCTGTGTAAGCTCTTGTTTGTCTCTCTCAACTGAACAGCCCTGATCTTTTCAATCTCTTTGTATGGGAAGTTTTTCCATGCTTCTCATCATTTCCTTTGCCTGTCTGAGCCCCTTCTATTTCCATCACATCTTTTTTTAAATAGAGTGACTATCACAGAGTGCAGTATTCTACCTGAGGGCATACCATTGATTTATGTAATGGCAGAATACTAGCTTGAGTCTGACGTGTTGCTTTAAATTACAGACTAGTGAACTCTTGCAGTCTGTTCTGATCAGCTTTGTCTAATGCAGGGTGTATCTACACTGCAGTCACTGCTGTAACTACAATTTGCATAGATGTACCTGAGCTAGCTTTCAACTACCCAGCCTGAGTATTGCTGGCCCTTTAGTTGTGACAGCACAGAGCTCAGTAAAGGCTACAAAATCCACACAAGGAGCTAGGTAAATGTTTTGCCAATTAGCCTATGCCAAGCTCTGTGATGTTTTGTCAACATCTATCCTGCTCTCAAGTTAATTATTTTAAGCTAATTTGAAGATGTCTCATAGCATACCCTCAGTCTGAACAACTGCTAAATATACCAAACCTATTTCCCCTGTGTCCCATAGTGGTTTGATAATATACATTGCATGTAGATTTAAAGCAAGGGTTTTAATTTATGAAAGAGATTTTAAATTGGTTGAGTTCTACAAAAAAGCAAACACTATACAGCACAACCATACACACACTTCTTATAGTGAAAAAAAACAGAACCACATATTAATCACATTCATGTTTATATTAAAAATTTATTCATATGATTTTAAGCATCTGTTTAAAAAGTCTATTTTTTGTATATGGCAGACATTTAATTCCATATTTGACTGCTGATTTCAGTGTAAATAGTTGTCTTGTGTTTCTACCAGGATGTCATAATAGAGCTACATGAGATGCCTTGATACTATGCCTGAAGTGTAAAGGTGAGGCTGTTTAATTATAGATTTGTCCTTTGTATAGATTTTTAGCAGATAAGAGATCCTCACTCAGTGAGTAGCATGAATTATCCATTGATAGTCTGAGCTCACAAATAATTTACTACCTGTACATTTGTGCTCCATAATCTATATAGAAAATAAAAAATGCATCTTTATGCTAGGGTAGCTGGGAAATCAATCTGTTGCTAGATGACAGATTCTGATTATGTGATTTAGGTACCCACAATCGCATAAACCTTGTAAAGGCAAAATACTTATCAGGAGACAGAGGACAGAAGGATGAATACTGAGCAAACACCAGACATTGAGAGATGCAATTGATTTATTTCGACCCTTGGCAAATGAATGCAGTTACAGTTACATCTCCCGGAGTGCTTGTGTAAATATACTTCATATTTTACCTATCTCATAAGAGGTTTTATGTTTGTTCTCTGTCATGGATGAGTATAGGACACAAGTCACAATAGTCCTGCATTTACAGGCATTACAATTCTGTTGCAGATGCTGAATTTAAGATGACTCAGGTACCGGTTGTTCACTTTGATGGAAAATGAAAAATTGAAGCCTCTTGCACATGCAAATCTACAAAGTCAGTGCATTTACATATAGATCCAGATTGTGGCGTAACAAATACTTGGCCTTTTATAGGTTAATCACACAGTCCTAGCAGCAACATGAGCTGTTTTCAATTTTAAATATCCATTCAGGGAACTATATACATTTGTTTACAGTTGGTATGGCCAGGAGTTCAATCTGAACACCAAAAATTTCCAGTGCAATGAAAACACGGTGAGAAGGGGACTATACCAGCCTTCTGGTTGGAGAACTGTGCAGTAACAAGCTCGCTAGCCAGGGGGCAATAGAGGGCTGCTCTTCGGGTCCCTCGACCACCAGGAGAAGTTGCATGTTACACCTAGACCATACTAAGGGCACTCAAAACATAAGCATTTGTATGTCAAAGCTCATTAACTCATTCTATGTGCCCTCTCAAAGGGATACCACATCAGGCAAGGATTAACTCTGGGCCATGCTACCTAATTCATTTTGGAGTAACTTCAATCTGATCCATGGAAATAAAATGTCAGTGAAGTTGCACATGCAGTCCTCCAGCATCCCAGGATGAACTGCTCCAAGCTATCCCTCTCAAGAAGGGATAGAGCCCAGATGTCCTGAGTCCTAGCCAGGCTCCTGCTTGCCTCAGAGTTATGCAGCAAGAAACAATATTAATCCTTAACGTGTGACTGCGTACAGCACACCACTTAATATTCCAGAGATGTAGTATGGTCAAAGTGAAATGTGTAACTTCACTGATGTATGGCCTGCCCATTCCCTCTCAGTGATCATCCAGCAACTGCTGAAAAGCAGCAGCCAAGGACTGCACCCACTCCCCTTTGCAGGTGTGCCAAAGGTGAACAGAACTGGTTCTAGGCTTCCCAGGGATGGTTTAAATCATGGGACGGAGGGGGGAAAGTCCCTGCTCCCTGCAGAGTGCTGAGAACTGAGACTGTGGCTCTTTTGGATTATGCAAGGGCCAGAAGGCAGTGGTGCTGCTGCTTCAACTGTCCCAGGACTATCCAAGCAATGAGGGAACACTTCCCCATGGCTTGAGCCATGGGGAGCCCCAGCAGGGGCTTTAACACATGAACACTAACATTCTGTGCCAGGAAAAAAAGCATTTGCCCCAACACAGGTATAAGGCCTGTCCATAAAAGACTTAGTTGACAAATAATTATTTAATATGAGACACTCCAGTTACAAAAGGACCCATTCTAAATAATTTTTTAACTCTAATTATTAGATTTAGACACATTCACACCCTATAGGGAAAGAGGAAAGCTTTCAGGAGGATGCAGTGAGTTCTGTAATTAACCAAGCAGACGAATTCCTGCTCTGAAGTGGAGAACTCAGTCTTGGCTACAGAACCTCAAAAAAATGCTTCTGTAAGCACCATTGTTGAAGTTCATAATCTCCTATCTTCCCAATTTGCAATTCCCTTCCTCTTGGCTCCACCAGCAACCAGCTATGCAGAAGCCACCACTCAAACATTTTGCTGGACCTCAAGTCACGCACAACAACAAAGCAGAATGCTGTCACCTCCATTTCCACATGTAACCCTAGCCGCGATGCTACCCGTGGCCATGTCTGGATTCAGGGTCCTGGGATGTCAAATAGCCTTGGTCAACTTCCCAGCCCCTAAGGCTGGGGCCACCTCTCCGTGGAGTGCTTTATTGCGGTTTCCCCACACTCTGGAGTCCATACGGTCTAACTATTTACACAGTTTATTATTTACAGAACAGTCAACATATGAATGAGGTTAATAGCAAAACAGGATATCTATAATCTAATTGCCAAACCATCAATGAACTAAAAACACTTTTACCAATCGAATCCAAAACACCCTCAGTACAACTCCCCAGGTTAAACCTTGAATTTCAGCAGGAGCAGCAGGGTTAACACAAACTACTTAATATTAGCAACATAGTAGCATTGGCTTGTGCAGCTCCACAGAGGTGCTCTCCCCTAGAGCCAGCATGGGGAAGAGCTTTCCTCTGGTCCAGCTGTCTTGTACCTGCAAAAGTAACACACACTGTCCCCCTCCCTAAACGTCCCTCTCTCTAATTCCCAGACACAGCCCCTTGTGCTGATAACGGAAACAACCCTTGGTTTATCACCCACACAGCCCCAGGGGCTTTGCTCAGCTAAATGTCCCCAGAGCCTTCCCAGATTAACACCCTGCCCTCCTGGGCAAGTCTCCCTTACATCCCTTTTCCTCTCCACGGGTCCCTCTGACTCAGAGAGAAAAAGGGTACTGGAAAGGTCTTCTCCCTGCCACTGAGCACAGTTTCTATTCACAACACAGCAAGGGCAGGCTCCGTGTGGTCCCAGCCCAAGCTTGGGACCTCTCTCTAAGCCTGGCTGAGTTCCCACCCCTCGCCTGCCTCAGGAGCCAAAAACATGCATATGCTTTTCAAAACACTGTGGCTGCAAACTTTCCTGCTCTGCCTTTACAGGGATGTTTAGCCCTGCTGCAAATCCAGCAGCAGCTGTTACACAAACAACACAGTTCCTTTCAGGATCCACTCGGATGAAATTGTCCCTTATGAAATTCATCAGGGAATTTTTATAACCTAGATATCAATGTTGCATTCCTTTACTATTCGCTATTCTTTTCCTCCATCTTCTTAATATCAGCCTTTCCCTTCTGTCCTTTTCCAGCCTCTTTATGGTAGTCCCTGCCTTCTGCCAAACCTCTCTTCTACTTCTTCAACTCCCTTGCTTGTTTCAAGCATCTAGACAAGTGAATAAGCCAATCTTCAGCAAGTATAAATTGTCATAGGTGCCTTGAAGTCCCATTGGGCCTATGGGCAATTTACTGTAGCTAGGATCTACTTGTCCTTCTTTCCTCTTTTTCTTTTTTCTTCCAACTCTTTCTCAGTTAGTCTCTCCCCATATTTTGAGGATAACGTTGTGCTACTAAATATTGCTAAGGGCATCTAGAACCATGGACAGACACCCTTATCTTGTCATATAACCTGAAATAAATAAAATGGGTTACAAGCTAAAATCTGCATGGAAGGAGCTAAAGAAAATTGAGTTGTTTTATATCATTACTTGCAACTGATGATTCTGGAAGTTAGTCCATTTGATAATGCAAATAAAAATCAGGTCTTGGAACATAAAAGTTATATTTATCTCAGGTTGGACAGAACGAAAGCTGAATTTTAAACTGAAGGTGATGGGCTACGCTGCTATATTGGTAGAAAATCTAATTTTCAAGCTACCCGCAGGCACTAGTACCAGTGCAACATTTGAAAGAAGTGAGTAGAAGATGAGTGTTTGATCCCTCTCATAAGCTAGCTGGACTTTCACTCCCCATTGATATATATTCTTGGTCTCATAAACAAAGCTCCTCTTTTTCGTTTGCATCTTCAATCCCCTGCTGTAAGTAAGACCAACTCAGGAAAAAAGATCACCTTCCCAAAATGTCAAGAAATGCAAAAAAAAAAAAAAGATATAAAGAATATCTTTTATTTCCATGCTATGATTTTTTTCCTTTGTTGATACCTTTTTCATTCAGAAGCACCCTGGAGGAATGTGTGACATATGGATAATACATGACACGGTTCTTGCTCTTACACATTTACGTATACTATAACAATCTTATCCTCCTCTTGCCATGGGACCTGGAACCATGATACAGGCAGTCAGCAGCAGTTCCCTGGATCAGGCTTTTAACTGGATACAGAAAGGGAAAAGAGGAGACATGACAACATAGACTGGGATAGGTGAGGCATAAGAGAAGGAAAAGTCTGGGACATTTTGGGGAAAAGAAGCCATTTGTTTGAATAACAAATGTCAGCCATGGCACACTGTCATGGCCCCAGTTTGGACACCTACTACACTAGGATCACTTTCCCATTTTTTCTGTGTATTTAACAAGTGGGTTTAAACCATTTATTTTGTTCTCAAAAGCTTTTTTAAGGTGGTGTAAAATTTGTTGCAATATTATACTACTTCCATCCTTTCTCTGTGTTTCTTTGGAAGACCAGTCTCTGCACACCAGTAAAACGGTCAGAGGCAGGAGAAAGGAATTTGGATATGCTCACTTAAGGTTCCCCTCACATCTTAGAGCAATCTCATCTAGGAAGATTTGCAAGATAGTATTACAAGTGTATTTTTTCTTTAAGTAAATCCCACACATTTAGGTAACAAGACAGCCACAAAGAAGCTTAAGCCTAACTAGTTTTTTATACCGTAGCCGATGTCGGGGAACAGCGGCCCCGAGGTCACGGTGGGCCGGGGTGGCGGATTGGAACATGAACAGGTGGGATTAGCGGTGATGGAGTCTGAGTGGCACTGAAGCATATGGTTTCAAAATAAGATGGATTTTATTTACTTGCGCTTTGAAGCGGAGGCACAATTCTTTCTTCAGTTACAGTAAGTGGAAGACAAAGCTGAGGTTGAGGTGAGTAGGGGTGATCCGAATCGTAGTCAGATGCCGGTGCCAATAGTCAGTCAAAAGCCAAAGATCAATACGAGAACAAACGGAATCGAGGAAGCAAATACGAAGTGTAGAGTTGTGAGGAGAAGAACCGGGGCCCCGAGACCCAATCTCTCCCCTGCCTCGCAGTCCCTGCTAATAGCAGCCTCTGCTTGCAGGTTGAGCAGCTCTCTCTCACAACACCAACAAAACACCCACTCTCCTAACGCCCACCCAAGGTGGGGGCTCACAAGCCTTTTTATAAGAATTTTGTGGCCAATCAGGGTGCTTATTCGAAAGAACTTTCTAGTCGGATGAAGTCATGCTCTTGTTCCCTAAGCTTGCGTCTAACTTCAGTCTGTGGTGTAACTGGGCATGCGCAGGGCTGAAAAGTAGGTCACCGGTGATTGACAGCTCTGGAGGTCACGCAGGGGGCACGTGCTGGGTGAGCCCTAGAATCTTCCACTCACAGAGTTTACTGCGAATGTCACTTTTGTGTTGGCAGCATATACTTGATATTTTTCCATGACAGCCAACAGCAAAGGTTGGGTTTTTTCCCCCCTGTTTTTCCTTTAATAGTTTTCCTTCACTATTTTGAATCCTTCCTTTTTCTCATTATGTTCCTGCTTTTAACCTAGCATATTATCTCCTACCACTACAGGAACAGCTGAGTGACATTCTATGGCTGATATTCTCGTACAAAGTGAGCCTACATTATATTAATAATCCCTTCTGGCCTTTAAATCTGTGAATCCAGGTGCTGTTATGATGTTTCCTAGTTAGAAGTCTAATATGAAAAGTTACTGTGCATTTTAATCATTTCTGTTCCAGTTTGAAAAGGCAAACTTTGTGAATGCAATACATACAAAGCTCACAGTTTCGGGATCCTATTTAACTGGTAGGAGTACAGGTTCCCCCCAATACAAGGAGGACAGTCTAACAGACAGGGCAAATAGTTGTGGGAGGGAAAAGTAAATCCTGATGATGTTGGGTCCCAGCCCTTTCCCTTTGTCTTTCTTGAGCAAACTCACTTCACTACGGAGGCAGATAGACTAAATGATCGATGCCTTGTCATACATCACAGAAGCACTGGGAGTTCAGTCAATGCTGGAGTCTCCCAGGTGCTGCCGATAATACTGCATTTCTTCAGATTGGCCTTCAAGGTGAACAAAAGGAGGATATTCAAGGACACCTCACTGGTGAGTTGGGAGCACAGGACCTGGTTTGAGAGCAAGTTGTCAGGCATCTTTATGACATGTTTTGTCTAATATAGCTGGTGCTATATAAACAAGGCTTCAAAGCTGGTGGTGTTTACTTGAGCCAGAACACCGCCATTCATTCTTTTATCTTTCCAACTGTTCTGAAGCCTTGGATAATGGTAACATTTCAAATTGTTTAGGTGTTTCCAATATATTGTCCAGGTTTCACACCCATGCAACAGGGTGGGGATGACAACAGCCTAATAGACAAGAGGTTTGGTTTGTGTCCTGATGTCATGGCCATTGTTGCACTTAGAAAGCAGGTTTTTAAACCTAGTGTCCCAAGAATTGATACAACACAATAACAGAAAGGCTTTAAAAATAATACCACAAGCAAGCTTCTAAAGCCAAGCGACACAAAAAGACTCCTTCCCAAAATAAAATGAGCTACTCCCCAAAGTCCCAGTACATATTTAGCAGCAATAGTGTTTTCTCACCAATGACGGCGAAGGAAGGTGGTCCAGTCTAGCAGTTTTCACCAAGCAAGATCCATTGCTGGTTAAGCTGGGTGCGATGTAGCACTGATCTCTCTCTCTGCTTCTCCTGGAGTGCACACCTTGCTGGCAAATTTACTTAGTTCTTATACTGTTTAATTGTATAGCTTCAAAGCATTTTTCTTTGATCATTGGCCGATTAGAGTCCAGTCAAACAGGGAGGAAAAGGTTGATCATCAGGTCACAACTATTAATTGCCTGGCTCCTGTTCTTGGATCTGTCTGGGCGAGAAGACTTATGCATTTTTTTCAGACCCTGCAATTATAGGTTAATCATAGATGATGGGCCTTGAGTGGTCAGACAGGATGCTTAGGTATCTCCAAACCTGTTTTGGGGTATTTGTTTATCAATGGGGCACATTTGCAGTAGCTTGTATGGGTGATGGTCTGTTTCCCAAACTCTAGACTTACATTGAATGGTTCAGACATTTGTAACACTCTCTACGTTACATATTTGTTGGGAGAAGTGTAAGAAGGGTGTGTTTGTCATGTACAAGGCTGTATCTTTTACAAGTTTCTCTCAAAAAGCATATTTAGCCTGTTGTTTTCTTTAGCTGCTAGGTTAATTGAAATGCATATGTAGTTTCCTCGCCTTCACTGGCTTTCTTAGACACACACATGTGATGAGCATGTTAGATGTCTGTTGACAATTTTCTTGATTTGACATAATCTAGCACAAAGAATAAAACCAGTTGGGGTTTTTCTATTTTGTATGGTCCCAGCTGCCACTTTGCATTTTTGTGCAAGATGCACTGTTATTTTAATTTGGTTGTAAAGATTTTATGTGTAGACCTGGCTGAGCTGTTACTGTATTCACCATGAACAGTCAACAGAGACACAATTTCAGACATGTCCAAAATCAGCACTGGAAGATTTTTTATGGTGTTAAGTATCATCACCAATGCTTACTTTTTGGGAAAAGTAACCCAGGTAAAGGAGACACTCAATGTTCTCCAAAGATTGCCTTCTAATTGCAATATGTAGATGATATGGTGTGGGTAGGTAAAGTGTTTTGGTTTTGGTGAAGTTAACGGTGAGTACAAGCATTTCATGTGCTTCACAAAAGTAATCAAAAGTAACCAGGAGATGTTCAATTGAGTGCACACACGATACAATCATCAATGGATTGAAAAACTGTAATGAAGGTGCTAGCTATCTTAGATTTGGAATGTAACCAGTTGATGTTAAAGAGATTCCTGTCCGTGTAATACTAGATGCTAACTCCAAATGGATGTCTATCAACAATGAAATACAGAATGATTCTGGCACCTCTCAAATCACTGAGAATCTGTTGTTTTCCAGATTTTCATAATAATGATGTGCAGCTGGTAAGAGTGTTTTTTTCTATCTTGGTTACAAATTTCAGCTGGTATTCCATCATGACCACATGCTTTGTTCTTTTTTATCTGCTTACTGGCTTTCAAGGCCTCTTGATAAGTTGGTGGTCCTTAATTGGGTGGTGTGGAATGGCTTTAATGGTACTGTCTTAAACATTGGAGCTCTTGAAAATGCTCGTTCCATCATGCACTGATGGTGGAGCTCTCTAAAAGTGTTGCTCCATCCCTGGACCCCAGGAGGGATGGCTCCTTGATTGCTTGTCCCACAGGTAGTTTTAGTTGTGCTGAAGAAACTATGCATGCCATGACTGTCAGCAGTTTTTTTAATCTCTTGATTTGTCCTCCCATCACTGGATCTTTCACACCCAAATTTTCCTCTGGGTCTCAGCTTTAAGTGGCAATGTTTGTCTTGCTTCTGTTTGATGTAATTTCCCCAAGTTTTAAAGGCTCTCCTTTTTCTGCCAATGAGAGTTTGAATTTCTTTGTAGAGAAGCCTAGAGATGCCTCAAAAGCCTGATAGACACTATTCTTGAGGCTGTCTCAGGGATCAATGGTGTCAAGATAATCGGAGGGGAGAGAGTTTCTCCATAAGGCACTTCTAGAGATTATCACTTTTAGCAGGGTCTATTAAGCATTTGATATTGAATCTTTTCCTTCGTTCCTATTCCACCCTATCAGGAGTACAAAAATTCCAGATAGCATCATTCTTGAGGTCATTTGTAGCACAGAAGCCTCTCTACCACATCACGGTTGTAATTCTTAGGAGTCCTGTTTAAGCAGCAATAACCATAAAAGTGAATACATATTTTCTTCCGTCCCTTCCAGATGCTGATTTACGTCACAGATAAACATTTGAAAACATGAACTGGGTACAGATCACAAATCTAGTTCCTGAATTTTCACAGGAAAACTGAGTAACCAATTGTCTCTCTTTTTCTAATATTACCAGTTAAGAAATATGTATGTTGGGCTTCACTTAAGGTTATCTTGTGGAACATGTTCTCATGAAGTAAATTTTGTTGTTCATTTAAAAGATTGGTCCATGGTTCTAAACGTGCCCGTGCTTCACTGGACATTCTACTGGGACATGCTCATAGGAAAAAACACACAATCTACTTTAAAGGAAATACTTTAAAGATTTACAGAGAATTTAAGAAATAGATTTTAAAGTGAAGTTCCCACAACCTTGGAAAATTAAGATGATCAGATAATCAGGACATTTCTTTTCTTTTCTTTTTTAACCCAAGTGTGCCATTTAGAAAGATTCTCTCTCATTAAGAGAGGCCAATATTTATCAGTGAATATTACAGAAGACCTCTACTAGCGACTTCAGTTTATGACCAAAAAAGTAATGAGTAATTAAATCAGACAGATGACATGGTGTCTGTGACAGACTTTCTACATTAGTATGAGCATTGTATAACAGATATAATATTTGATTGGCAACCTAAAGTGACAGGCAACTGTAAAGGACAACACTTAGGTTGGGATCAATGATTGAAGCTACAAGTGCTAATCAGAATCCTGGCTGAACAATTAGAAGCCTATTAATCAAATGAGCTGGACTGCCAATCAGAAAAGCATTAAAATAATCAGTTCATGAGGAACTAAATGCATTGATCAGAATCTCTGAATTAGGTAAATGATTTGTATTTCTGATGGGGAAAAAATACATTCCTTAAGTGGTAGAAAGGCCACTTTACTCCTACCTGGACAAAGGCATTACAATTATGGCCTTCTGAAATAAGAGTGCCAAGGCTACTTTTAAGAATGATGACCATGATAGAACTAAAGAGGGAGGATGTTTTGTAATGGATTTCAGCATTTTAGCTCCAAGTGTGTATGTGATAAGTTATTTCAGCTGCTGACCTGGAGGCCTGTGGAACGCATTCATTTAATGGCATAATGGGATGTGTTTTCCGGTTCCAACAATTGCACCTCCTGTCCTGCCACATGTATATGGCAGAATGCATGGTTTTGGGCTCAGGGATGAGATCCCAATCGCACCATTATTAGCTACCAACACAGGAGGTGGCCAAAATCATGATCCCAGGCTCCCCCTGCACTGGCAAATTGAAAGCTGGGTGCCTGGTAAACCCATGAGGCACTGGGAAGGGACAAATAATCAGCTGATCCTTGGGCTTAACACAGGGCCGCAGTAGAATAGGTTTGTGACTCCAGTGGATCCCAAGGCTGATTGTTGAGCTCAGCCCAAATACTGCACTAGAGCAGGTTTGACACTTATTGGGGTCCCAAGGCTGGTACCAACAATCAGCTGATTGTGAGACTCAATGCTAGGACTGTACCAGAGCAGATTCAAGATGAGGATGGGGTCTCAAGGCCAAAACCATCAAACAGCTGATTGCTGATTTCAGCCCTGAGACTGCACCAGGGTCTTCAACTGGCCCCTACAGCCCTGTGCACCAGGATGTCACAAAACATCATGTGCAGTCCAACACATGTAATTGTTTAAGGTCCCGTCACAGGAATGTCAGAACACAGAGCGCAGCCAGGATGTACACATGATTTTTAAAAGCCCCAGCACATGCAGCCCCGGGTCAGGGAACCTCTCCCTATCCCAGGATTCCCATGGCTGGGATATGTCAAGTGCCTTGCTCTCTAGCTCCCTGTAAGCTGCAACGCAAGGCAGTCAACCTGCTAGGTCACAGGGAGCTCTGCAACTCCCCACAACCCAGCACCCTGGCTTACATGATAGGTTCCCTGGATTTGGCACCCTGAAAACAACAAGATGTAACCCCATGCAGGGCTGTACCACAGGCCTGCCAACACAGGGAGTAGTCAACCATGCCCCACCATTCAACCAGCATCAGGCTGCATGGTGGGGACCCTGTCATACTGTCACAGTGGGTTATGGGTGGCAAGGATCACAGGGTCAGCAGGAGTCAGAAGGAACATCCAGATTCCAGTCACCAGCTGCAACAGGAAGCCAGGAGGTCAATCTGAGAACAAGGTCTAGGAACAGGCAGAGTCAGAAAGCCAAAAGATCAGACAGTATTCAGAGATCAAGCCAGGTTGATCAAGCAGAGAGCAGGGTATAGGAACAAGTCAAGCCAGAGAGCTGAGGTGAGACAAAGGTCAGAGTGAGTGAGCAAGCCAGGTGAAGAACCCAGGAGATCAAGCAGAAAATGGAATCAGAGAGCAAGCTGGAGGGAACAGCAAAGTGAGCTAGGATCAGGATGAGCCTTGCTGCCAAGATACTTCCTGTTCTGGGTCAGGGTTTATACGGGAGAAGTGGCAAGCCGGCTGACCCTGGCTGGACATTCCAGTGCCAGAGAGTAGGCAGATGACTAGGCTCTACTGGAAACTTCAGGACAGCCTTGACCAATCTAGGTGACTAGTTCTAGGGTGGTAAGCTGCAATGAGTGGCAAGATGCTAGTCAGGCTGAAGCCACAAGTTTGAAACCACAGCCTGATGCACATTTAATTTAAGGTGCAATGGGAACCAGCCACAAAATTATTGCACATATTTTGTAGAATAATATTGTGACTGGTTTCCTTTTTGTGCTGTAATTAATTCCCTGAATGTGTGGCCAGGTTACAAAAGTGCATGTCTGCCAGAGGCCTATGTCTTGGTGGTCCCCATGACCATGACCTATGCAAGTTTACAACAAAAGGGCAAAGACTCTTGGTCCATGCAGCAATGGAAGCTTGAAGTATACTGGGCACTTCTACATAAGATGCTTTACTGCACAGTAGAGCAAATTACTGTGTACAGTAGTAAGCATCACTGTCTACACATGCAGACCCTTACGGTGCAGTAATCTGTTTTACTTGGCAGTTAATTTTCTACCTGGAAATGCAAGTAGCAAATTAACTGCTAAGTAATTACTGCACAGGTAGTAAGGCACATGTGGATGGCCAACTGGGAGCAAATTTGCTTCCAGCCATCTGGGCAGCAGAGGGTAGGAGACTGTTCCCTGTTAAAGCTCCCCCATCACAGAGCAGCAGATATGATATTGCTCTCAGCCCCTGCCTGCGATTGTGGAGATGGGGCAGGGAGCTCCCTGCATGGCATTACTGGCCCAGCCTGGAGCTGGCTGGGACCTGCCCCAGACTGGGACAGTCTCTGGACAGCCTCAGGCTGTGTAGGGAAGTTTGCACATACAGCCTAGAGCTGACTGGGGACTGTCCCATTTTGGCAGACAGGGGCAGGGGGCTAGGACTTGCCCTTCCCCCATAGCTTCTTCTAAGCCCCTGTGCCCCATTGGGAAGCTGGGGCTGGGAGCTTCTTGCTGCCAGGACAGGGGGACATTGTCCCTGCCTGGTCAGTGGAGCCCAACCCAGCAGCAGGCAGCTCCCAGGGGCAGGGAGCAATCTCCCAGCAACCCCTCCCCTTTCTCCTCCCCCCCCCGGATACAAATGTCTCCTGACCCTGTGCTCCCTGCTATCTCCTGGGCTAGCACCCAAGAGCATCCTAGAGCTTCCCTCCCTTGGCTGCTGCAGGGGGCTGGTGCAGGGCCAAGGGAGGTAGGAGCAAACTGCTGACAAGAGCAGCAAATCTACTCCCAAATGGGTGCACATGTAGATGCCCACACAGGGTGTGTTTACTCTGGAGTAAATCACTCTGGAGTAAACCCATCCAGCAGCATTTGCACATGTAGATGCACCCACTGAATACATAACAGGTCTGGCAGCAGATAGGCTCTCTCTGCTCAATGTAACCAAGCAAGAACTTCTAGCTTCTATTATCCTGACTCCTGCTTTTGTCCTCCCTGGCCTATTTCCTTTTGCTTAATTTGACTTCAATATTATCTACACCAAAGCTGTAACCAAGTTTTTTTCTTCTGCCCAGTTCTGCTCTTACCATCAGACAAACTTATTACAGATCTTATCTTGTTGTGAAAATAGAAATGGAAAATCCCAATGTGAACTTCTGCTTACACCAATGGGATGCGCCTTGTCTAAAACCTTGAAACTTTTGCATAATGGTCTGCACAAGCTGATCAAGGTTTGACAGTATAGATAACCATGCTAGGGCTAAAGGGAGTAGATTTTCTGTAGTGAATAATTTATTCACCCTTTTTAAATGTCCAGTCTATATATAAATTAGCCACTGGATACACATTTTACAAATGTATTCCTTATTCAAAATTATTTGGACTCATCATAGGAACAAAGAACAGCCTATAGCTGTTCATGTTCTATTTCATGCGACTATTTCAGAGACCATGCCCCATTCACAATTCATATTATGCAGTAGTGACCTTACATTCCAAGAAGATGGATCCTCAGAGGGCTATTAGTTACTTCAACCAGCTCTAAGGCTGCTCCACTTCCTGAAAGCAGCATGGAAGAGCTGTGGGTTTAGAAGAGGGCACTGCTTACAATGTTATCCAAAGAAAGGGCACTGAAAAGTTAAATAATAATGGGCCAAAGACAGCCAGGCACAGTATGAGTCACTTGAATGAACTGGGAGAAGGACTTGATTTAAAGCCATCAGGTTAACTGCAGGCAGTTGAATGACTGATAAGTTCAGTCAAACTAGCAAAGGTCCAAACCACTCAGCACTCAAGACCTGACCAATGCTATCAAATGCAACAGGATTACCCAGCAAAGAGAGAGGCCCAAATCACAGATAGGTCTGAATTATAACTGGTAATCTGAGCATCTCATACTGGGGAGAGAAATTTAAAACACAGACAGTCACATGATTAACCTAAATCTTATTGCCACCTGTACTAGCATCTGTACTAACATCCCTGCCCTAGCAGCCTAGAGACAAAGATCTCTCAAAGTCTAAAAAGCCAGACCAACAATACTATTCTTAGAGACAGTATTTAAACAGTAATTAGTCAGTGGGGTACCAATACCCCACATCTGAATCATAGAATCATAGAAAATTAGGGTTGGAACGGACCTCAGGACGTCATCTAATCCAGCCCCCTGCTGGAAGCAGGACCATCCCCAACCAGTTCATCCCAGCCAAAGCTTTGTCTAGCTGGGTTTCGAAAACCTCCAAGGATGGAGCTTCCACAACCTCTTTGGTTAACCTGTTTCAGTGTTTCATGACCATCCTAGTGAGAAAATTCTTGCTAATATCTAACATAAATTTCCCTTGCTGCAACTTGAGATTGTTGCTTTAATGCTTTAAACTCATAAACTGAGTACAAGAAAGTAACTGTGTTAAGAGGGAGGGAGAGAATGAGAGAACAAGGAAGAATCCTATTTACTTTTCCCCACATAGGTGCCATTATTGCCACTGCCACACAGTCAGTGACCCTATGTACATGATGCAGTTACTTCTTTGCCTCCTCTTCCACCATCAAATACCTTTTTTGTGTAGGCAATATGTTGCATAAGAACTGTGGCTAAAGAACATCATTGCCAATACCAGCTTCTGCCCCTCAGGCTGGCAGAGGCCCTGCAGGGCCTGAACTGCCCTTAACCATCTCAGAACAGGCACTGAACAGTTTAAGGTGAGCATGCACTCTTGGGGCCTCCGCAACAACCCTGGCTGCAGCTGTGGTGCTCAAGCTCAGATAGCCAACCATGTCATCTACAGCCCTCCTTTGAACATCCAAGATCTTATTGACATGGACCATTCTACCTGTTGCTGGCTTTCTGGCCCTAATGCTTCCAATATATGAGTGTGGCGACACTCACCTCAACATCATCCTCTAACAACTGCTCAGGTTTTTTACACAGATACAGTTTCTGGACTTACCTGTGCCCAAGTGCAACATATGGTGCATCACACCTGCCTTCACATGGCTTAAAATGATCAAATCAGCCACACCGTATAAAGAAAAATAAATGAGGGATATAAAGGACTCAGGATAGTTTCATTTTAATTCTCTGATCTAATCTAGGTTTTTTTTATTATTATTTTAAAAGCTATTTTAAATGGAAGTCAATGGAACTAAACCAATTTACAGCCGCTGAGTACTTGGTCCATAAAATTTACAGTCGGCACAGAAATTAGAGTCCATGGCAGGCAGAAAGATTAAGAGATGCAATGAATTTAGTTAAACAGGAGACTAGGGAAACTGTACTCTTTGGGTAAGAAAAAACAAAAATGACCCCATTCACAAAATGCTGAAGGGAATGGAGGGACAGATGTTTCAAGATTATTTGAACTCTTGTGTCATATGCAATAACCTCAGGCACAAGCTAAAGCTTGAAGAGAATTTTGGGCTTAAAAGAACTCAGGCAGAATTTCCTTTAGGGAACTGTTCAAAGTATCTGAATATGCTTGAATGGATGTAATCAGATATTTCATCAACTAGTTCTCTCAGCCCTAGAGCTACCTGTTCCCTTTCACCATCCCTGAAATACCCCACTGTACATTCCTATACTGCTTTGGGATTAATGAGCTAAAAGTTTTCTTTTACTGTAATTTTAATAATGACACTTAGTTTTTTTGAGCCAATGACTTCCAAGTGCCTCAGAAACCACTGTATGTATTGATGAGTTTCCCATTTTACTGAGGAAGAAACTGAAATTCAGAATGACTTGTAAAAGCAGTACAAGGGGTATATTTTCACACACAGCTTCTGTGTACTCAGCATGCAGTTGCTATGTTTACAGGTAGGTCAAGCACTTA
Organism: Crocodylus porosus; assembly: GCF_001723895.1. Lineage (NCBI taxonomy): Eukaryota > Metazoa > Chordata > Crocodylia > Crocodylidae > Crocodylus > Crocodylus porosus. The sequence continues at coordinate 119,761,274 of NW_017728886.1, forward strand.
TAGGTGTACTTGCAATAGGTTCTACACAGGATTAATTTGAATAATGAAGATGACAGTTTATTACACATTGGTCTTAGAAACATGGTCCTATTTGCAGGTTGGTGCATGTTGCTGGAGAATACATATCCCTTCAGTGCTCCCATTAAAAACTGACTCGGAGTTGAGTAGAGTATGGAAGAGTAAGCATCTCCTTCCATGTCACTTTTAATTGAAACAGTTACACTTAAGCTGTAGAAATGTATTAGTTGTACACATTAAGCACATCTGTTCATATTAGGCTTGTATTTTCTAGGAATCATTGAGTTATCAGAAGTCAACAAGTCAAAAACCAACATGACTAGAATCCAATAGATACAGATGCTGCTGCATGTCTTTCTCTCCCCACTTAAAAACTTCTTGCAAGTTTTTAGAGCATCTGTTTTCTTCCACATTGTTTTAAGATAACTTTTAAAGCACCACTAGGGAAGATTGCATACCTGCCCCAGCAAAGCTAAGGTAGGATGATAATGACATATGATCATACAAATTAAAGCCAGGATTGAGTATTGTACATAGGGACAGAATTCAGCTATCATTATGTAGGGCTATATTCTGCTGCTACTTGAAACAACTAACATGCCGTTGATTGACAGCAGTTTTGGCCTTCCATGGAACAGGACAAGGATCTCTTACTGTTATCAGTAAAACATCTCAGACACCTAACGTAGCATAGCAAGATATATTACTATCCATAATAGAGCTTCTTCATTCTGCAGAACAGTAAAAAATAAAATAAAATAAAATAAAATAAAGTCCACAGACTATGTCTAAGGTGTTTGTGTAAGATTACTATGATCAATCAAAAGTATGTGAAAATCTACAATTATCATTCAAAAGGGTCTGCACCTTCATTCAACATTTTTTAGGCATCTACAAATGAAAAAAGGTTGAAAACCACTGTATTAGAGAAATAGATAGCATCAAGAAATCTGCATATGTTCAATACTAGAGGAATTGTTGCTGCCAGCAGAGTTTTAATTAAAACAGTTCCTAAGATCATGTGCTGTACAACATTGTGACCTCCTTCCTCTTCATCTGAAATTAAAAAACTGCAAATTGTACCAGTTATGCTAAAGTACAGTTTTGGGGAACAAATCAACAAGAAGGTTAGAAAAATTATAGGAGCAGCCCAGAGAGAGACTGATTAGTCAATTGAGAAAATTACCATGGGAAAAGATAAATTGAACAGTTTCAATATAAACTACATGCTCTTCTTTACCACATGTGGACAAAACTGATATAAGGAACATAACATATTTAGGATTGTAAAAGGGTACACCTCCAGGGGTCACCAGAGGGACCGCTCCTGGTGGTCTCACTACATCTGCCTTCATACTCCAGTTCACCAAGTTGGCTTTATCTTTTTGTCTGCCATGCCTTAATGTTTGAGTGATACGTTTTAGGAAGCTCCCTTCAGAAAAATGGAATTTGGCCGTTGGTGCCTTGTGCCACCCTGTTCATCATCTGCTGGTCTGCCAAATCCTAAACACCCTGGCCCAAGCAGGGCTCTTTGTCTGCCTTCTTACCCCAGGACCCCTTACCCCATCTTGCTGCAATATGGGTTTCATCCCCTCCCAGGCTTCAGCCTCTCTCTCCCAGTGGGCCCCTGGCTCTGCCTTGCTCCCTTCTGGGCTTCAGCCTGCCCCTCTCACAAAAAAGGAATAGTAAACAAAAAGAAAAAAACAAACCCACTCTGCAGCTGCCTGACCTCCCCTCATAGCCACTCCCAGTCCATTGAATGTTAAAAACCAAAAAATAAATAATTACAATCAAATAAAAAAATGAGCACCTATCAGTTTAACATAACTAGTCACAAAGGGAAAGCTTAACCACCACCGCCCCCTCCCCAGTACACAAGAATTGCCTTAATTAAGTCCTTAGTCCCTCAAGTGTACTTGCTCTCTCTGAAGGCAGAAGCTCCTCTTCCCAGGCAGAAGCTTCCCCTAATGGGCTTGTAGCTTCTTCCCTTTCACTGGACAGCTTTATCCTTTTCTACAGCCATAGCCGCCAGGGCCCTTCTGCCCTGGAGAAGAGTCTATATACCAGTGGTCTCCAACCTTTTTAAGTAGGAGATCACCTTTGGCATTTAAAAGTAACCTAAGATCTACCATGGGCTGCTGCACCTCCACCACCTCCCCAGTCAAGCAGGTAAGTCTGGGGGATGGAAGTGGGGGGGCAGATTGAGGCAGAAGGAGAAAAAATTATTTGAGGGCATGCCTCCCCAGCAAGTAACTCCCACCTGGCTAGGGCCCCACTCAATTTACCCCTGTTCCTGCCTCTGCAGCACTGTCCCTCACCTCGGGGGCCTCCACTTCCCTCCCCCATGGACTAACCAGCTGGGCTGGGGCACATGTATACATGCATGCAGGCACTCAGCACCCCCACCCCAGCCTCAGATTAACTCCAGGAGGCTCTGAGATCTACCACAAGAGGGTCCGAGATCTACTGATGGATCAAGATCTACTGGTTGATGACCACCGCTATATACCATTCAGCTCCTTCCTACTGGTCCACTGACTTGGCTCCCTGTTTACAGGACCTGATCCTGCTAATTTCCCCATCAGCTGCTTGGAGTTATGTTGCAAGCAGTCTGGGCCCTAAAGGAGCCCAGAGCCAGCCAACGTTCACTATGCAGTCTCTGCTCCCACCTGCAGCATGCAAATTGCTCCTTCTTGCTAGGCTGGGTGTTTACCCTGGAAGCTGGGGGTCTACTGCTCTGACTTTTCTGGCCAAGACTGCTTACTGCTACAAGTTTGGCTTTAAACTTAGATTTAAGCCAAACTCCTTTCCTACTTGAACTCCAGCGATATATAGGTACACACACACACACACGTACGTGTAATTGCCCTTCCTCTCAGGCTACAAAGCTTATAATTTCAGAGGAGCTTTGCCAGTTTTTCTAGAATTGTTCTTTCCTTTACCAGTAACAGGTTTAGGGTTCTCTGTTCAAGAATGTAATGTTTCAGGAAACAGAGTGGCTATAACAAATATATCACCCTTTCCCACTTATCTCCTGGTTTAAAATACAAGGAACTCTGATAAGACCATATGGGGATTCTTGGTAAATTACAGCTTTTTAAATGACAACCAGTCTAGACAAATAGCCCTTTCAAGATTAACTCACAGCAGAAAATCAAATTGATCAATCAGTAATGTCTGTCTATCTAAACTGGAAAGAACAACTTTCTACCTATGGGGATTTTTTACCATCTGTAATTTTCCCTTCAGAAAAAGATTTTTTTTTTTTGCAATTTCTTAGTTGGTCTAATAAAAACTATCATCCCTGAACAAAGTGTTCTAGAGTTTTGCATTTCTTTTTGTCTCAGACCAACACAACTACCAAATACATCTCAGAAAGAACAATAAACATTTGTTAGGGTGCAGTTACACCTCACAATTAACATGTGCTATCTTTAAAGGATGTTAGTTGGTGTTAAAGTTAGTACATGCTTTGAGCAGTTACAGGATATAATAAGGGTTAACACCCGCCTGTAACGTGCACTGCTCTGACTTTCCCTTAGAGTGTATGGCTAGAAGACAAGTTGGCTCTGTGTTTATCTGCCTTGTTTGCTCTCTGGGGCATTGTTGGCAGCCTAGATGAGGACCCTGGCAGCCTGCGCTGGACTTGCCAGCCCCTCCCCATCCAAAGTGGGCCCCTGCTGCCCACTCCCTCTCCCTCTCAAGCCCAAATCTGGTCTAGGTACACCTCCCTGCTCACTGGATTAGTCCTGCCAGCCCAGCATCAGGCCACCCAACCCTTCCCACCCCCCATTGTCTGGCATTGAGTCCCCTTCCCACCCCATCCAAACCCCTTGGGCTTGGAGACTACACAGGAAATGTTCTGAGGGGAGAGTGAGCTCTTACCCTTGCCACCTTCTGGAAAGAAATCAAGTAAGAGTGGCCCTGCAGACACTGATTAGGTCATATAAATAATAGGGCTATGCAAAGCTTTGGTCCCTGATTTGATTTGGTGGAGATTCGGTCTGATTCAGTGGCCAATCTCCAAATTGGAATTGAATCAGAGGATCCTTTAATCTCTCTGAATCGAATTGGAACCCTCTGAATTGATTCAGAGAGACTTAGAAAGATTCAGCAATTCAGACATAGATGCAGCTTTAAATGTTTTTTCTACATACCTCTAGGTAGCAGGCAGCTCGTGAATTCTGTGATGCTGGGGCACATGGGAGTGTCCCACGGAATCACGGGGGGCTCCCCAGTGCATTTGGCAGCAGAACCAGAAGTAGACCAGAAGCACTTCTGGTCCACTTCTGGGTCCTCCAGGGAGAGTACAGGGGGCCGCCCTCCATGATCCCCTTGCTCAGCAACTGGTGCTTCTTGGGTCTGGAGGGGCACCCGGGGTTCCTCTGCAGCTGACTGATGACTCGGAGGGCATAGAGGGCTCCCCTGCATGCACCCCAGTGGACCTGGAAGTGGACCAGAAGTACTTCCAATCCACTGCCAAGCACTCAGGGTCACTCCCCCCCTCCACAAGCTCCTGTGGGATGCTTCATCCACCCCAGCATTGCAGCATTCATGAGCTGCCTGCTACCTAGAGGTACAGAAAAAAAATTTAAAGCTGTGTCTATGTCCAAATCACTGATCCTCCAAATCAGCATCGATTTGGCTGAATTGAATCAGGGACGGTGATCTGAATCAATGAATTGAATCACTGTCCCTGATTTGGGCCAAATCCAAATTGAACAGGGCCCATTTTACACACCCCTAATAAATAAGTTCTCAACACACCTCACCTACAAATATATCAAATGTTGTTGAAAGATATAAGATCATTAAGATACAATTCTTTCTCTGATGACCTCCAGGCAAAGATTGTCAACCAAAACTACAAGTGCTCTCTGTACTATGCACAAAGAAAGCCAGACTGACAGGGGTCCCAGAATCTGATAGTCCAGATGTACATGGAGTTGTCCAGGAAGCACCCATTCAATGACTTTCCCAGCAAAGGGAAAGTAGAGTCAGGGCAGCAGCTAGCTGGGGAGTCAGTGTCAAGAGATATGTTTTGAAAAGGGACTAGACAATTGGAAACTTAAGAAAATCTGCCACCCCAACTCTGACCTCATCTCCTCCTGCCCAGCATAACCCCAATAGGCACAGTTGCTAATCTGCTACTTTCCTCCCCAGTGCTTCCTATAACCACTAGGGCTCTGCGAAGCTTCAGTAGTCGATTTGATTGGGAGGAGATTCAGCCTGACTCAGCAGCTGAATCTCTAAATCCAAATCGAATTGGGAGACCCATTAAAAGGTCTAAATCAAATCAGAACCCTCCAAATCGATTTGGAGAGATTCAGCGCTGATTCAGTGATTCAGCCATAGACTAAACAGGCAGCAGTCCTCGACCACGCTGGACACAGCTGCCAAGTTTGTGGTGGTGGGTGGGGCAGGGAGGGAAGTGTCATGGCAGGGGATAGATCAACACCCCCACAATAAGGGAGGGATTAGGGCTGGAGCTGGGACAAGCTGCCCAGCCAGGGAAGGGGGCACAGGAGTCAGGGAGGGGGGCCCCTGCCACTGCGCACAACCAGTTCAGGAGGATATGAGAGCAGGCATGTGTCCCCGGATATGTGCAGAGTAGGCTGGGCCGGGTTGTGCTCTGAAAGGCTAGCCCCAGCCACCTAATGCCAGGCTGCGCTCCATGGGGCGGGTGGAGTCAGAGCTGTGCTCCAAGTGGCTAGCCCCAGCCACAGTTCGGAGCACAGCCCTGGCACTGCCCACCATGCAGAGCGCAGTGGAGCAGCGGTTATGGGGGGACTCCAGCCACCCTAAAATTTTCCATAGTCCCTGCTGCCAACCCCTTCCTGATCCAGGTGCACGTGCCTGCCCCCTTGCCCTGCCGCTGCTTACCCAGCTGAGGTGTACCGGGGCAAAGCTGCAGCTTGTCTGGGAGGCACAGGGAGGCTGGAGCAGTCTCTCCTCACCCAGGCTGGTTGAGTG
>NW_017728886.1:119767373-119785482 GCF_001723895.1 Crocodylus porosus
GCTTCTGACACCTATCTGGAGCACAGCCCGGGTCAGCCCACCCCATGCAGATCCAGGGGCACATGTCTGCTCCCATGCTGTCCCAGACCAGTGGCACGTGGCAACACGCAGTGGTGCAGTGTCAGGAGCCCCCTTCCCCGAGTCTGATGTCTGCCCACTCTGGCTGGGCAGCTTCTCCCAGCTCCAGCCTCAGTCCCTCCCTCACTGTGGGGGCATTTATCTGCCCCCACCATGTCCCTTCCTGCACCCCTCTGCCCACCACAACAGACTTACCAGCTGGAGGCAGGTGTGTCCAGCATGGTCAAGGACTGATGCCTGTTTAGTCTATGGCCAAATCTCTGAATGGACACCAAATCTTCAAATCTGATTCAGCCAATTCAAATCGGGACAGTGACTTGAATCACCAAATCCAAAACAAATACTTGCCACTTTGCACAGGCCTAATAACCATCCTCCAGTCCCTGGCAGTTTCCAACCTAATTCCAGATCTGACAATTCAGAACAAATCACAAACTCCTTGGGGGACAGGCAGATGGGGGAGATTAATGGTCCCAGTTTGGCACCCTTGAATGCAGACTGGGCAGAGAAGCAAAGGGAGAAAAATTTCACCGCATCCCATCCACTCCCACTTCTCAGGAGAGCTTCCTTCACTTGCCCTGCCCAGCCTCACTTCCCAACTTTCCCAGCCCCCATTCAAGTCCTCTATTAAAAACAGAAATTACCTTCCCATATTCCTTCCCATCTCCACCTCCCACACCCTTGCTTCTCATCCAGTGGAGACCTTCGTCATGTCCTTCCCAAGCCCATACCTCTTTCTCTCTCTCTCTCAGTGGAGAAGAGAAAGATGCTGTTCCCAAATTCCCCTCATCCTTCTCTGCCTCCCAAAGAACATACAGCTCAAAATTAAATAATAAGAAATAATAGAGATCCCTCTGTCACCACCAAAGGGTGATGCCAAAAAACACTCTTTAGTATGATCTACCTAGAGGCGCCAGCCCTGGACTCCTGCCCCAGACAGTTCTGCTATTTTTATAAGGGCTGTAGGCCACCTGAGTGCCTATCTCACTGCCCTTCCTGAAATATATAAACATGCCTTAGGAGTTCACTGGCACTGATTTCTACATGAGTCTCAGAAGATTTTTCCCAAACTGCAACAGACAAATACGGGATTCATAAAGCTGAGGAGAAGCAGCTAACTAAAACAGACATGAGAGGGTCCATCTCTCTTACTCATGGTATCATTAACAAGCTTCTTCACATTACAAAACAGGTCCTTCTTCCCTCCCATATTTATAGCAGCTTGATTAATCACTTTCTCCCCACCAGTAACTTTATTAAGGCTTAGACTTAAGCCAAAATCTTTTCCCACTTGAACTCTACTAATACACACACACACACACACACACACACACACACAAGTGCGTATGTGCAGTTTCACCACAAATTAATTTGACTTTTGTTCTTATAATTACATAAACGGTTAGTATGTTAAAAGACCTGTCCAGGTTCTAATTACCATTGCTATGATTACTTGTAATAACACCCAGAAGAGAGGGAGGCATCCAACATCTTGACAGATGAAAGAAGATATGACAAAATCAATCAGTGGTACTTGACAGTGGTGTGGGAGAAGAGCCGTATATGATACCTGCATCTGTAAACACCAACTTATTCTCTGACCAGACACTGCAGATCTTTATTCTTCAGACACACGCACACAACAACGCATTTTGACAAAATGATTTCAGAAGACGGATCTGGTAAAACTTAATAACTTTATTGGATGCAAAAAAATACAGGTTTAATGCAAACGTGGCTCTTGTGGCTAAAATCAAGTTTAGTTCCATAATCCACCAGCTAATGACCCAAAAATCACAGTGATTTTTGTAAGTGATACTTCTTAAAATCTGTCATGCCTACACTATTTCTAGGATTTTTAATTTATAGCTCTGTACATAGCAAGTTCAATAACTCTGTTAGAAGTCAAGGGGTTTTCTATTAAGCCAAATAATGTGACCACATCTTATTAATTTCCAATATTATCCATCCACATGAGTGTCTACTTCAACAAATAACTTAAGTATGTGTATGGCTTGATGGGACAACTCATAGACATTAGATTAAGGAAATCCCTGAGGATTGGAAGAGGGCCAGCACTGTGCCCATCTTCAAGAAGGGGAAGAGGGAGGACCTGGGCAACTACAGGTCAATCAGCCTAACCTCTATCCCAGGGAAAATCTTGGAAAAGTTCATTAAAGAATCTATGTGTGATAAGCTCGCAGAAGGTAAGATTCTGAATGACAGCCAGCATGGCTTTGTCGCGGGTAGGTCTTGTCTTGCCAATCTCAGCTCCTTCTATGACTAGGTCTCTCACCACCTGGACATGGGAGATGAGGTAGACATTATATATCTAGATTTCCAAAAGGCTTTCGATCTAGTATCCCACGATATCCTTGTGGGAAAGCTGGAAAATTGCGGTTTCAGCTGCTCAACGGTTCAGTGGGTGGGAAACTGGCTACAGGGTAGGACCCAGAGAGTTCTCATGAACAGATCTGTGTTGTCCTGGTGTGAAGTGGCCAGTGGTGTCCCTCGGGGGTCTGTGTTTGGACCAGTGCTTTTCAACATCTTTAGCAATGATTTGGATGGGGGAGTGAAAAGCTCACTGGCCAAGTTCACAGATGACACCAAGTTATGGGGCAGTTTGGTCATACCAGAAGATAGGTTGCAGATACAGGTGGACCTGGACAGGTTAGAGAGCTGGGCAGACTGGAACCAGGTAAAGTTTAACATTTCCAAGTGTAAGGTGCTCCAGCTGGGGGCAACATACATACAGGCTTGATGGTGACAGCTTGGCTTGCACTATGACCGAAAGGGATGTAGGGATAATGACTGATTATCGTATGAATATGAGCCATCAGTGCTATGCGGTGGCCAGCAGGGCAAATAACACACTGGCATGCATCTCATGTAAAACTAAGGAAGTGATACTCCTGCTGTACTGGTGAGACTGCAGTTGGAGTACTGCCTCCAGTTCTGGGTGTCACACTTCAATAAGGATGTGAAACAACTTGAGAGGGTCCAGAAAAGAGCCACCCATATGATCAGGGACTTACAAGGTAAGCCATACAAGGAAAGGCTGAGGGACCTGAGCCTCTTTAGCCTACAGAAGAGAAGGTTGAGAGGGGACTTGATAACAGCTTACTGCTATATCAGATGGGCGCATCAGGAGCTTGGTGAACAACTGTTCACTAGGGCACCCTGGGGGAAGACCAGGACCAATGGATAGAAAATCCTGGAAGGCCGCTTCAGGCTTAATACCAGGAAAAACTTCACAATCAGGGTGTCCAGACTGTGGAATAAACTCTCTCCAGAAGTGGTGCAGTCACCTACCCTGGCAGTTTTCAAGAGGAGACTGGACTGTCACCTCGCTGGGGTCACTTGACCCCATTTGTCTTCCTGTCTAGAGCAGGAGGGCTGGACACGATGATCTGCGAGGTCCCTTCCAGCCCCTAACATCTATGAATCTATGAGTATACCCATGTGCTGAATGGAGGTGGACCCAAATAATCATGTAATTTAAATAATACAACACGCTTAAAAATGTGTCATAAAGAAACAATCCCTCCCATCAAGGACACAGAGAAGACATGGTAGCATAGCCCCACATTTCACATTGTGTTCCATCGAGTTCACTGTCACTAATGGCAGAGTGAGATACTACACCCAGTGCAAGATACTACACCCAGAGATAACACAGTATAAATCCAATTTGAGACAACAGGTGAGAATTAAAAATGGACAAGAGGGAAGAAGCAAAAGAAGAAAAAAGAATGGCGATAATAATAAGGTTAATCAATTAGGCACTTGCCTGTCTTGCTGCTTCAGCTTTTTTCTCTCTCTCTCTCTGTCTTCTTTACTAAATTAAATCAACCCTTTGGGGAATATATAAGCATTTTTTAAAGAGTTTAAAGAAATGAAAATCTCACTACGTGAAAAGGCCAGAAACTTAATAATATACAACTCTCTCTTTTTTAATATTGCTGCTATAGATATCTCATGGAATAGGCCAAGCTTGAGCCTTGAGCTAATTCTTAACTACTGAGCTAAAAACTTCTTGAATTAGGAGTTTTGAAACACAGATATAACCTTAACTATTGCATGCTTAAGGGAGGCACAGCTATGATAAAAGAATATCTCCAGAGTTCTCCAAGGTAGGCTCCTAGCATCTCTCACATTTTATAAGATGAAATGCAAAGAGCAGCTAGTTGATAATGCTCCCAGGACAACATGTCCTCCTTTAAGATTGTTTGGCCTAGGGGTTGTGTTAAAAACAAAAATTCAAAGCCTGGTATCCTCACATCCTAAACTATGATTCACTCAGGAAGGATTTAACAAAAAACAGCCTACAACAACTACTATATGGAACAGATCTGTTCCTGCTGAACTCAATGTCAAAACTCTCACTAAACTGAAAAGTACAAAATCCTGCAACATAGTACATAGAAATGCAAACCTGCCTTCTCAGTTTTAAACGCATTCAAACTATGTAGTTATAAAAGATTAAATTCAATGCATGCACAATTGATTTTACTTTCTGATACAGAGGCAAGTGTGGGGAAAAAAACCATAAGGACATACAGAGAACAAAATCCATTTAAAATAGGGTGAAAATGCATTATTACAGGTCATTTTAAAGTCAGCTACACAACTGACATTGCCATAAGTACTCTGTCTGTTTGTTGGTAACGGGCTTACATTTTTGACCTCTCACAAAATATGAAATCCCCCACTATGCCTGTTTACTGCATCAATATTACATCACTCTAGAGTATCAAGGGATTGTACTGAATACAGTAAATTTTGGAATACTTAGTGGCTGCTTCAAATCATTTTACAAGGGACTAAGCACTCCTCAACTGTCTGAAACTAATCAATTTCATTTAGGTCCTGGACACATGATACTTCACCACTGATATAATTCAGACTGCTTTTCGTGCACCAATATAAATTACACATGGATCCCAAGCAGACAAACAAGCAATATTCAGAATTAACTGAATGCAGTAGCCTCTCTTGCAGTTCCTTGCTACTAGGTAGTGGGAAGCACATAACAACCTGGCTGCCAATAGCAAATGGTTCCCCAGGATGGAAGTAGACAATACCACCTGTGTATGCCATAATAACAGATCTTTCTCAGGGTAACTCTATCCCAGATTTGAGGCATTAACATGTGTGGGCAGACCATGACATTGTCTGCCTCCTCCTCATTTACACTGGCATCCAGGCTGCTTACAGCAGCATAAATGTCCATGGCCTTAGATTTTAGTTACATGAAAGTATAATGTGCATTCTACAAGCATCACCCATTGCAGAGGATGAACATTTAATCATTTACATAGAAAGCTGCAAAAAGAACAAAGTTTTCATGTAACCTTGACACAGGACTCTGACTTGTCCTCTGTCTGTACTACAAGGTGTTGAAGAACACTACCATGATAGGCAAAACTTTTAAATATGGATGACATGGGAAACCTACTCCCACAACTCCTACATTCTGAATGCTGGTCTTTGTAATCTTAATATTACTTTAAGAGTTAGGTACCCATATTATTTTGAGTCCCCCAACAAACATTCATTTAAAGGCACCATGCATGGCAGGAGATGTGATTTTGGGATCAGAGACCAGATCCCAATAACACCATTTCTACCTGCCAGCACAGGGGAAGCCAGGGATCACAATTTCAGGCTCCCTTTGCACTGGCAAGCTAAAAGCCCAGCATGACCTGATGCAGTCCTGGAGCTATGGCAAGCAATCAGCTCAAAATCAGCTAATCATCTGCCCCAACCCCAGGACTGCGCTGAGGCTGGATTGACGTCCCAGTGTTGTCCCAGGGCAGGAAAAAACACTCAGCTAATTGTTGGCCCAACCCCAGGACTGCACCACAACCAATTGGAGACCAGCAGATTGTTGGCACAAGCCCTGGGGCAGTGTAACATAGTCCACCTCCAGAGAACAGCTGTGATGCCCCTTGGTGGCTGCATTGATTGTGCCCTGCCTACACTGCCCTCCCACCTTGTCCTCATCTTACATGCCTTTTATGGCTAAATATAAATTTGGGAAGCTGGCCTCAGAAACCAGAATGAGCCTTGGGTACTTCATTCTGTCCTGCTCACCATCAGGTTGCCTTGGCCTAGCCTCATCTTTCAGTTCGCCTCCGTGAGCAAGGCATTGATCTTGAAGACTTCAGATGGTTTCAGCCAATCTGCTCCCCTGGTCTCTTTCTCCACATTTGAATCAGGCCTGCCTCGCTGTGCCAGAACCCCTGCCCTGTCTCCTTGCACTGGGTCCTAAGCCCACAGTTCCAAAAACTTTGGAGTGCCTCATTGGTACCTCTACCATAGCTTCATCCTCCATGTAAGCTACTCCCAAACCTCACAGTTGAAACACAGACTCAAAGAAAAACAACTATGGAACCTAGACTACCTATCACTCTAGACTCCTAGCAGAGCTCCTTTTTCTGTCAAGATCAGAGCCAGAATAACCTCCCAGCCTTGGAGGCTACCTACAATCTCCCTCCCCACTTCCAGTTTGAACCCTGATGCTTAGAGCCAGGCACCAGTGATTCCCATTAATCAGTCTCGAGGCTGGTCTCTCTACAGCCTGCCTCTCAATAAGCATGCTCACAACCATGTGACCAGCTTCTCTTAATCAAGCAGCCCCTGTACTGCCTTGCAGCCAGATCAGCTTTTTTGTAAGCTGCCCTCAACTAGGTGTCCCAGCCCCTTAGCTCTTCTGGTTGGTTCTGCTCTCAGTAGCAGAAGTCATTCTCTGGTCTGCTTAGCAGCCTGATCAGCTCTGCTGCAGCTGCTCTTTTACTCACTGCCTGGAGCTCAGTACTTGTAGGCTATTCCTTTTACTGTCTTGCTCCAGGTAAGTGGCTCGAGGCTTTTCTGCAGCTCTGGAACTTCTATTATTTATTCCCTCCCTGCTGTTGATTTCCTCCTAGCTGGCCCTCAATCAGCTGTCTCTCCTTCCCAAAGTGACAAGATTTAGGGACCCTGGTTAGAGGCAGCCCTGCACAAGTCACACATTGAACTTAAGGTTCCATACAAACCGTGTATAAAAATTCTCTACATTATATGTGGAACATTTTAACAACTGGTTTACCATTTTATGGTGCTTTAAATTGGGTGCACAAGTAACACCCTTGCCACAATTAACATATTAATTGTGGCACAAACGTAATAAACAGAGGGACCCTCAGTGTAAACTAATCAAATACAGATTAGATGAACATGCTGTAACGTAGATATGTAACTACTTGTATCATCAAGTAGTCACCAATGTCTCAGTATATAATTGGGAGGAGGCATTGAGTGGTGAGAGGATAAGTCCTAGGTCCGGTACTGTTTAATATCTTCATCAGTGATTTGGAGGATGGGATTGAGTGCTCATATAGCAAGTTTGCAGATGATACCATGCTAAGTGGCATTGTGAGCAGAGGACTGAATTAAATGGGGGGCCTGAGGTCCCTTTCAGCCCCATCTTTCTATGATTCTATGTTCTTGAGAAGATCAATTATGTTCTTGAGAACAGTATGAGGTGCTGGATCTGCTGAATAACAGAACTACCATTTTCCCGAACTGAGTAAATATTTCTTTGCCATTCAGCCAGTTCCACAAGCAGATCTGGTATGCAAGGAGAAGCCAAGAAAGGCATTGATGCCTCATAATTTTTTGACTTCTTAGCCAGGTCCACACAAGCAGGGGAATAACTTTGCAGCAACACAAATTTGGGCTACTACAATGGCAGCACAAATTTGGGCTACTACAATGTGCTGCAGTGCATGCCCCTGCCCATATGATTTGAGGTGGGACATATTGTCCCACTGCTCTGTACACTGCATTGGGGGTGGGGGGGAGGGCTCGCTGGGGCACAGGGTGCCTCAGCAGGGGCTAGCCATCCCCTGCACTGAGGCACCCTGTGCCCCAGTCAACCGGGGAGTCTAGGACTGCCTGCTCCCCTGTCTCTGCATGCTGTGGAATTCCCACATGGAGGCACCCTTTGCCCCAGCAAGCCACTCCCCAACTGGCTGGGGCACAGCATGCTTCAAGACGGGGAACAGACAGTCCTGGGCTAACTGCTGCCCTGTCTCCTCATGCCTCAGTGAGGGGCCTCCACTACTGGGGCACACTGCATCCCAGCCAGTTGCAGAGCAGCTGGCTGGGGTGCAGTGTGCCTCGAGACGGGACCAACCAGCCCAGGCAGGCAGGCACACTGTCTCGAGGCACAGGGCTGAGCTACCTGGTCCTCCATTTTTGCATTTGTCCCAGTGCCTGCCACTTTGATGTGGTTTGCGCCACTTTTTTTTCCAGGTTTTTCTTTGCTATCAGGAAATGCCAGTAGCAAATTTTGCTGCGGCACTGCAAATTAGCAGCACCATACACTGATTAATGTGCATAATATGTAACTCATGAGGTTTGTGGTGCTGCAAAGAGGTTTGTAGTCCCACAAACCACACATCTGCACATCTGGATCCAGCCCTTCTGTCTATCTTTAATTCAAGAAAGCTACGTGTCCATTGTCTTGTGCCTTTCCTTGAGGTGTCTGTTAGTCTTCCATTTCAGTACCTCAGAAGCTTATTTTCCCTCTCAAACTGCCTCTTTCTATGAACCTCTATGCAACAGTCTGTTTACCATGAATAATACAAAAAGGTAACCTTTTAAATTGAAATCATACTTCCACATAATGGCTTGTCCTAAACAGCTTTTCCAAGCTCTCCCTCTGTCTTTTCCAATTCCTGCCTCAGCATTTCAATTACCCTGGTTTGAAATTACAAAGAATAAAACCCTCTTGTAAAAAGTGGAATTGCACCTCTAAGGTATCTTTTAAAGATAATAACAAGAAAAAAAATATTTTTTTAAACTTAGAATTGTTCATTTAATTATCTCTGAGAGCAGGGTGTTTTCTATGTTATACGTTCCAATATTGTTCAGTCAGCCACTCCATGGCTATTCCCAACAATACATTCTCTGTATTGATTTTACACATGCTGCAATGTGAAAAAAAATTATACTCACAGCATTGAGGTTAAGGAGTTACAGAAATTTTCCAGAATCTAAGTAGCTACCATGAAATTAAAAACAAAATATTGTGGAAGTAATTCCAGGAATATTTTTTTTTTCTATAATCCATACTGCAGTGGGATGTGTGAGGTACCTGACAATTCCAGGAAGGCTGAGAGTCAAGGGAGAGCCATGGGAAGGAAAGGAAGCTGTTTGTGCCTTTCCCACTTTGTGCACCTAAGCAGAATCTTATGCAGAGTACTTAGCAATGAACTGGAAATTATGAAGGATATTTTTTTAAACATTGCAAATTAATTGTAATGTTTTCAATTAGGCTCAAAAATCCAACCTCTGGTTACTTAAATCCTAAAAAGCAAAAAACACAGCAGGTTACTGGAATCCCCCTGGCTATTGTGACCACACTGCGGAATGAAAGTACCTGCAGCCTTTTTCTGTTTTCAGTTTGCCAGGGTACAGCATGGACATGTTATCAAAGGCAACACTCACAACTCTTTCCTAAGTGCTCTCCTGGGATAGGTTGTGACACGTAGAATATTCATGAGCTTGCCTACACAAGTACCAGTATATGATTATCAAAATTAAAGATGTGCTATTTAGTGTTAATAAGCCCCACACTAGTTTAAGAGATAATATTTAACAAGTACCAAAAAGGAGTCAGTGATAAGCAGGAAAATGAATCAATTCACTTCCATTTTCCTCTGTCAGACCTTGACAGCAGATTCTGATGTCATTATGTCAGGTTTGTGTAACTTCAGCCATGCTACACAGGAGGAACTGGAATCTCATCGATTTATGATGTTACACTAGTGGAATGAGACTCATCTAATTTCCTACTGGAGATCAGTGCTCTGCAGAGTATGGTGAAAATCAATTTGATTAACCTTCTTGGGTTCATAATGAACTAGCCCCAGAGTTTCAAACCTCCTGCAGGTGAGCCACTAAACTGTCTAAATTTGCACGAGCTGTTTATTTGATTCTAGCCAGAGATGGCCAAAGCTCTAGAAAACATCTCGTATTCAATCAGAGAATTAAAAGCTCCCAATTGCATTAAGTAGTTCATTATTTTAAAGTTTTTGATTTTAAAAAATCATGCAAAGAGATTTTCAAAACAGCACTTGGAGCTGCCATTCTCTTTCCTAAAATTAAAGAACCATCCACATTGGTTGGTTTCTGTTGTTTGTTAAATATCCTGCAGTATTTGTTAAATACTGGATCATGTTAACCTGACGGAGTTGAAGAGTCCTGTGGTTAACAATAATGGACCAGAACATCATTATCAACTTGCAGGACATAATGGAACATAATATATAGTGGTATATATGAAAACATCTTTTCAAAATGGCACTGGGTTATCAATAGGATGTTATGCAACAGCAAGACTGTGCATTGCACATGAGAGCAACTTCAAGTATTAGCCCCTTACTGGTATACATGTAGCAAAAATGCCATTCCCCACAGAGTGAAACAAGCTATACCAGTAGAAACTCAACTTTACCAGTATCACAGTGTCTATTTGAAAGGCTTCTGCCAGCACTGTTTTATCTGTCAGACATCCCAACTTTTTACATACCTGAGTGACTTAGTTATGCTGGCAGAAGCCTGTCATTATGTCAGTCAGAGATTTGCACAGGGTGTGCCACAAGAACAACAGAAGTGTGTCATGAGACCCTCCTGTGTGAGAAGCAAAATGCTTTCCTCCTGTATCCAGCAACTATGTCTGCCCCAGCTATTCTAGTAGCACTTCCTATGAGGAGAGCCGACTGCTGCTGCCTTCTCCCGCCTTTCCCTTCCCCCAAGCAGCCAGTGCGTAAACCCTTCACCCATGCTCCCAGCAGTGTGCCCCACTACCAGTGGATGCTTGAGCTGTGCTTTGCAAACTATCTTGTCCCCTCCACTCCCCCCACTTTCCTGTGGCTGACAGGAGGGCCCACAGTGGGGTCACCAGTAAGAGATCCTGCAGGAGCAGCCTCAGCAGTGGGGACTGCCTTTACCTCTAAGACCATGGGTCAGGAGGGGACAGAAAGAGCAGGATACAGCAGTGGTGTCCTGCCCCTGCTGCCCTTCAGTGACACCAACTAGATCAGTGATTCTCAGCTTTTTTTTAGCTTCTAGATCTCTCTTCTGAATTTAGATCTTTCTTACAGATTTTCAGCTGGGGTGCTGTGAAATTCAGAAAAGTCATGGAGTTATTTTCTTAGCAGGACATCTCAGCACTGGTATAATTTAATCTGGCAGGATAACGTTTATGTTTTTAAATAAAATAAACACACACACATACATGCATACACACCCCTTTTGGGGCATAAAAGTGAAGTGTGCTACCAATTTTAATCCATAAAAAAACATGCCCCAGGTATCAAATGGTCTAAAGTCACCTGAAATATGACACAAATAAAACCAAAGCCTAGCCATTTCTATGACGAACTGTGCAAATTTGCTATGATGAACGGCAGTGTATCTGAAAGTCAAGGCTTTACATTCTGTATGTTGTACATAGAAAAGGCATCCCTGCCTTTTGTAAACAACCTAAATGCTGCAGCTCCCACTACAGTGTGACTGGCATGCTTGAGCACCATGTTCTATTTCCACGCGCCAAGCTGATCAGAAATGGCTCTGCATTTCAAATAAGAAGCTGTGCTACCTCTCTAGGGTGCCGTGTGCTGAAACATGCTTAGCCTTTCATTCACTCCCATTCAGTCCCTTCATATATCAAAGCAGGACAGGGAACAAAGTAATATTTTTAAAAAGCATGCCCTGCTATTGACTTGAACATCAAAACAAAGCACACAAAATACTTATCTTGTTAAACAGATGGTCTTCCTTACACAAAAACCGATCCATTTCCCAGGCTGTCATAGGCAACCACCAGAGGCTGAAAGCACTCACAATGTCAGACATTCAAGTAGAACTAAGCTAATATGAGCATAATATTAAACAAAATAAATCATTAAAAAAATTGTTTCTTTTTGTTGCAATGACTCAAAAGAAGGGACAGTGGGCCTGATCCTGATCCTACTAGATTTAGTAGAAAAACATAAACCAAATATGCAGGTAAAGAAAAATATTGAGCTTACACAGCTTTTGATCAAAGATGAAGGTTCTGACTGCCAGGGGGGTTGAATACCCACAGCTCTTATTAAAGTCATTGGTAGCTGCTTCTTGAAAAATGATTCCAATAAAATTCTGATTGTCAAACATGTATCATATCATGAGCATTCAAAGCATTTTGTATGTAGAAGAAGCCAAAGTAGTAAAAGAAAATGGCCAACCATAAAAAGCATCTATAATACAATTAGCAAAGCATCAATTGTTTAAACAAAAAAATCTCATTAGCACAAACAAACAAATGAAAAAAAGAGGTTTTGCCTTGTAATTGTATCCCACTCCTGGCCTTGCAGTCCCGCCCCACTCCTAACCCAAGATTTCATAATTGTGTACAGAGGACTACTAACATGAGTACAGAATAAGGGATTTTATCTGACCTGCAACGGGTCCCTTGGCCCCACCTGGCTGGGGGGAGAGGGGGGACAGACTGGGCTATGGCACAAGTCACTGCCACTGCCAGCTGCCAGCCCAGGCTCCATTACCCAGGCACCCCAAATCACAAACCACATGCTCCATACCCACTGCCAGGGGTACAGGATAGGGTTGGAAGGCTGCAGCCTTAAATGTCATGCAAACATCAGTGTAGAGGAGGGACTGTGTCACCCTTTCTCTCCAATCTTCATATGTGATTGGTGTGGCCCACCCTCCATCCAGCCAAACCCAGTGATCCCACACTTCACCTGCATATCAATTTTTGGAGGATGCCAGAACTCATGACAAGAACACCTGGTTCTAGTCATGAGTGGGGGACTAATTAGCACATGGATCCTTTGTGGGGAATATCTGGAGTGTACACACATACTAAGCAGTGCCATGCTGTGGGATCATCATGGCTTGAAACACTGTGAACTCCTCTAGGGCCTAGCCCAAACATATGATAAATCATTGACCTTTTAGCCATAAACTAATACCATGCATGTGCAACTAATGTGGGCCTATCTATATGTGCAACTAATGTGACTGAATATATTATAACTGAGCCAGAGTAAACTAGTAATTTACTGCTCTGCTGGATACCACTTGCATCTTACAGAACTATCCAGCAGCACAGTAAATTAGTCTACTGTACCCTAATTGTCACACATATATAAATGGTGATGCTTTACTGTGCAGCAAATTAGTCTGCTGCATAGCAAAGTGTCTCATGTAGACACACCCAATTTGTACTAAGTTGTTGCTCAAAAGTGGGTCTTTAGATTACCTGTGCTGAAACTTGCAGCAGTTTGCAAAAAATAAAAAGTTAGGGTTGGAAGATACCTCGAGAGGTCATCTAGTCCAACCCCCTGCTCAAAGCAGGGCCAGCCCCAACTAGATCATCCCAGCCAAAGCTTTGTCTAGCCAAGTTTTGAAAACCTCCAAGGATGGAGCTTTGACCACCTCTCTGGCTAACCTGTTCCAGTGTTTTAATACCCTCCTAGTGAGAAAATTCTTCTTAATATCTAACTTAAACTTCCCTTGCTGCAACTTGAGACGGTTGCTCCTTGTTCTGTCATCTGCTAACACTGACAACAGTCTAGCTCCATCTTCTTTCAAAACCCCCTTCAGGTTGTTGAAGACTGCTATTAAGTGACCTCTCAGTCTCCTCTTCTCTAGACTAAATAAGCACAGCTCCCTCAGTTTGCCCCGTCACCATTTTTTCACCCTCCACTGGACTCTCCAACTTGTCCACAAAAAAATAAAAAAATAAATTGATGAACACCTCATGGCGGAGGATGCTTCAGACCCTTGCCACCTCCTCCTGTAGTTCTTTTGGTTCTCTTCCTTGAGAGACACCACCAGGAAGCACCGCTCACACCACAGGCACTCCCCGACCCTGCCATCACTGGAAGGAACCTGCAAGCCACAGTCCCACATTGACAAAGCTGGACTGGGTGGAAGCCTTAATGGTGAGCAGTCCTGCCTGGACAGAAGCCTCACAGGTGCAAGCAGAGGCAGTGGCAGTGGCTCTGGCATCAACCAAAAATGCACACATTTTGGATGAACTATGTCTATAGGTACATTTATTTCCAAGTCAGTGTTTTTGGTCCCTTTTGTTTCAAATTTGCCCTTCATTTCAACATGCTCAGGGAGAGAACAGAGTCTGAGCAGAGTTTAAGAGTAAGGGGAGGGGGAAGGGGCTACAGGGGGAAAAAGCTGGGGATGGCAGAGGGCAAGCAGCTACTTCACCTCCTCCTCAGCCACTATTTTCCCTGCTGTAGCAGTGAGAGGGGGGAAAAATTCAAGAAATTCAAGACAAATTCCAATAATTAGATTCTATACCAGAGGTTCCATATATAGAATCCAATTATTAAGGGGGTTGTCTTAAATTCAAGGTCATCTTAAATTTGAGTGACTACAGTAATTGACATCATAACTAAGACATAAAGAAAATATATGCTGATTATTTCAAAATAAAAAGCAAGGGCTATAAGTACATTGAACTTTTCTTTACCAATCTTGGATAATTTACAGATATTTATCTGGATTCAATCTCAGTCAGCTTGTCCAGTGACTGCAGTCATTTCATCTGGAAAACTGCAAGAGGGACGAAAAACAAACATTCAGAAGAATCCAGTCCTTAAAAAACAGAAATAGGACTACTCCTTTGTTACAATTAGATGCCTGGGGAATTCTATATAGATCCAACAGAAAACAGAGATGTTATCATTTAACAATGTCTAAGATAATAAAAAGAAATGAACAAACCAAACAAAGATGCCAAATGTACAAATAAATTCATGTCACGAAACAAAAAAAATGAAAGAAATGTATCCAAGGAAAATAACTGGAAGCCAAGGCTAGACATATTCAGAGCAGAAATTTCTAACAGAGAGGGTAATTAACTATGGAGACAATTTCCTTCCAAGGTGTAATGGATTCTCCATTACACAAAGCTTTTAAATTGAGACTTGGTGTCTTTCTATATGGCACTGAGAACTAACTTTTTTGGCAAGTGCATCACAAATGAGCCCCATGACCTCCCCAAGTGCCACTCCCATCCCTTTCCCTGGCCCCTGCTCTGTTTTCTGCTTCCCACCCTGTGATTCCTGCCTGATTTGCTGCTCTGTTTTCTGCTCTCTGCCCTATCTACTATTGTGTTGGCTGTCCACTCCCGTGTCTGCTGCATGCCACAGACAAGGGCTGCTCATTCCACTTGTGGACACATGCTAGAGGTTGGACACCCCTGCCACACGGTATGCTCTGGGTCAAGCAGATATTATGAGTTTGATACAGACATTAATTTTATGCAGCAGCTCAGAGTAGATAGTCATAATAGCTCCTTCTGCCCTTAAAATCCATGAATCTGACACTTTAATTGGTTCTGTCAGGCAATTGGATTTTGACGTCAGAGTCCAGCACTGGGTATAGTAACTCTAAAGCCTCTGGCTTTCCTTCAGGAACCATTTAAGGATTCTTTAAGTCTGCTTGTATTTGCTGGACCTTTCACGCTCCTCTTCAAGGTCGTGTTTAAGCCCACTGACTTTGATGTGATTTACTCGTTATAATAAAGCACGTGTTTTCATGCTGCCTTGATTAGAGCTGCTTTTTTAAATTGGGATCTTAAGCCTGAAGAATTGCCTTCACTTTTAAATGCAAGTCAGTCGCTTAAGGACAACATTCTGTTCTTCCCATCTGGACAAAATTTCCATGGACTGACACCAGGGATAACTTTGGTCCTTCATTAGTGAGCCATATCTGTAAGGCTCCCATCCCCATTCAAGAAAGTCTTCTGGCAATGCTCCCCACTGCCCCCACTTCTGGATTTGATGTCAGAGGAAAATTCACTTCCCATAGAATGTGATCACAGTAAACTGATAAAGGCTGTCCCAGGTGAGACTGCAAGACAAACCAGGAAATAAACTTCAGAAATGGGAACTTTGGGTTTGAATCCTGTTTGGGAGAAGGCAAAGCAATTCAGAGGGAAAGGATCAAGATGGACGGCTATATACAAAGCTGAAGAGAAAACAGAGGAGGTTTTTGATAAACAGGCAGGAAGGATCAAATCCGTGTACTTTTTAGATATAAGCCAAGAGCCCGTCTTTGTTCTCACACCAGAGTAAACAAAATAACTCACCGACTATAGCAAGATTTCTGACATCACCCAGGCCTTTTAGCAGCAACTAAACTCTTAACAGAATACGGCAAGCAAGGGTCAAATCTTCAAATGGTCAAAACAGGTTCACCTTAATTCAATGGAACAACATATATTTATGTCACGCGCCAAGTATGTAGCAATGAAAGCAGCCAGGAGCAGATCCAGGATTTCCCAAAGGGGAGTCTAGGCATTGCAACCCTCACTTCAGGGGTGGCTATATCCCCTGCTCCCAGACTCATCTGTGCACACCAGTGCAGGCATACCATGCCACGAGAGTTCTCCAAGGACTTTTGAAGTCCCTAAAGCTGTGAAAAGTCCTTCCTCCCTTCCCCTTGCCAAGGTGGGCACACCCCACCTCCCCTGTTGGTGGCTACTGATTTGTCCACTATTTAGGGGCTAGGTAGGGCCTGGGCTCAGCAGGGCATGGGACAGCAGCAGCAGCAGCCAAAGCCTAGTGGGAGAGTAGTTCCCTCCACCCTGCCAGGTCCCCAGGGGAAGGGGAATTCCCACCCATCTCTGCTGCCGCTGTCCCCTTTCCAGCTAAGCCCAGCACTACAACAGGCATGAATGGCATTTGTGCTTCCCCCACTTCTGGGACAGTGAGGAAAGTGACAGCCAGGGGAGGTAGAGAAGATGGGTATGCCTCAGAGCAGAAAGGGAAGGGGGGTGGGGTTTACCTGCTTTAGGGACTTTACTCAGAGGCTCCTGTGGTGTTGTCCAATCCAAAAGGAGCGGGGGGTGCAGCTGTACCACCGCACCCCCTCTGGATCTGCCTGTGTAAGCAGCCTGGCAATGATATAAAGAACTAAAGATAAACACAAGTGTGTGAACACTGGAAAAAATCCATGAACCACAATGTAAAGCAGCAGCAAATACAAGAATGAAGCAAACAGAACCAAATGCTAAAGATCACAAAGTTGTCATCTGCATGCAGTACACAACTATGACAGGACTGCACATGTCTCTGCTACACACAGAAGGCACTGCTAACCCTGTGACAGCAAAAACTAGGATTCCTGGTTGTCACATTTGCTGATGCATTTTGCATGATAGCCACAGTCACAACATGGTTCCCATCTTCAAAAAAGGAAGGAAGGAGACCCGGGAAACTATAGGCCAGTTAGTCCTACCTCAATCCTGGGTAAGCTTTTCAAGAAAATTATCCTGGCACATATCCACGAGGGGCCAGCAGGGGAGATTATATTTAGGGGCAACCAACACGGGTTCATTAGAGGCAGGTCCTGTCAGACCAACCTGGTGACCTTCTATGACCAGATCACCAAATCCTTAGATGCAGGGGTAGCAGTGGACATTGTCTTCCTGGACTTTCGGAAGGCCTTCGGCACTGTCTCTCACCCCATTCTCATTAAGAAACTGGGGGACTGTGGTGTCGACACCTACACAGTCAAATGGGTTGCTAACTGGTTGAGGGGCCATATCCAGAGAGTGGTGGTGGATGGGTCATTTTTGACCTGGAAGGATGCGGGCAGTGGGGTTCCACGGGGCTTGGTCCTTGGGCCTTCACTGTTCAACATCTTCATCAGTGACTTGGACAAGGGGGTAAAGAGCACCCTGTTCAAATTTGCTGATGACACTAAGATGTGTGGGGATGTGGGCATGCTAGAAGGAAGGAATAGGCTACAATCAGACCTGGACAGGTTACAGGGGTGGGCAGATGAGAATAGGATTCAACACCGACAAGTGCAAGGAGAGGCACCTGGAGAGGAAGAACCAGCACCATACCTACAGGCTGGGGAACTCCTTTCTCATCAGTGCAGAGGCAGAAAAGGATCTTGGAGTTATCATTGATGCCAAGATGAACATGGGCCGGCAGTGTGGGGA
>NW_017728886.1:119785912-119815335 GCF_001723895.1 Crocodylus porosus
GGACTTGATGATCTGCTCAGGTTCCTTCCGACCCTACTAACTATGAAACTATAAACTCCTGACCAGAGTATGCACATTTTTTCTCTTTTCTACAACAACTGTCTTTCCAAATTAGTGGAACAGGCACTGGAGTTCATATGGATCAAAAGCAAGCAGGTGGTGCAGGAAAGTGCAGCTGCAGCAAGGAGGAAGTTGATCATGTTGCTGACAGTCTATGACAAGAGAAAGACTGGTCTACTTTTTATGGGTACACCAGAGAGGAAACAGGGTGCAGAGTCGCATCCAACTTCACCCTTAAAGGAGACAGCTATATATGAGGTGTCTCTTTTCTCAAGCTGAGGGTGCTACAAATTCCAATAGAAGTATCTCAGCAGGCAGCAGGGTGACCCAAGCCCTTCTGTGCCAGCTAACACTTAAGTGCTTGGAGGAGTTTGTAGCAAGTTACCACCACTGTGCATATGTCCTGAACTCTCCTTAAGGCATAGCCTCAGAATGCGGAGTTTCCATCCAGCACCACTCAAGACAGGTCACCTCTCTAGCCTCAATGCTTCACTGCCTTTCGGAGCAATTATTTGGTCTGATACATTTGCTTCACTTAAAAATCCTCAGTTCCTGGATGATTGAAAGCCAATTTAAGGCCAACTTTGCTAGGCAAAGTTCACCATACGTAGTAGTATTTCTCTCAATTTAATCTTGCCTTATTCCTCATCTACTTTTATGGGTATCCTAAAATGCTATTTCTAGAGTACAGAAGGAAGCTGAGTCACAGTTGTATTTATTTGAAGTCACAGCGTTAATGATGCCAGATGACAATTAGCACTTTTGGTACAAGGAGAGGGATATTCACAACTCATTGCACACAAGATGTGTACACATTAGTCTCAGTAGGATTTACGTGTTAGTTCCCTGTGCACTGAGATGAGAACATCGCCTAAAACATCTTTAGCTTTCCAAGGCTAAAATCAGGTTGTTTTTTCCCCCTCAAAACACATGGAAATAGTCTAATCTAGTTATGCATAACATCTGTTTGTAGGCACAGAATCAGATCTATGAATATTACAGAGCACTAGTCCATTTGGTCACAATTAATTACCATAATTTAATAATACCTGCTATTTATACAGTGTGAAACACCTGCAGGAAATATTCTGTAACATATAATAATGATCAGTGTATCATCTTTATTTTTTTTCTTCTGTTTAAAGCAATTTTTCTAGCAGAGAAAGATTTAGGTCAGCTTACATAGTTTATGGCTAACAACTAGTTCAACTGAAAATTTTCCATGGGATGCATATGTTGTTGGCAGGTTAACATTTGCCCAAAGGGGCCTCTGATGAAATGAGGATTTCAGTTTCTATCACTGCCAGTCCCATAACCTTAACCTTCATAACCATGCACTCAAAATATTCACAGTAATGAAAACAAATAGTACTGCCACCACCCCAAAAAATCAACAGTAATAGAGACCATGAAGCTGAGCAGTGGAAATATTCCAGTCTTGAACTCTTTTGAGACATCACTTTAGGCTTTTGTTTTCAAATGTCATTAGTGGCTTTCTGTTGAGCACCTGCTTTGTACACTGAATCTGTACTGTTAAAGGATTCCAGCTTTGACCTCATGCTCTTTTCTGAGAATTTTACATTCTTGCTCCCTCTGGTATTCTGCAAAATCACATACAAATATCCCTACCTATTCCTTTCCAGGACATTTTTTTCAGCACTTCTCATCACATGTAGCAAACAAAGTTACTTAATAATAAAAAGACACTGTGCCAGACTTCCTTACGACAGAACTTTGATATATAAATACTTTTACCTCTCTTTGGCATGAATGCCAGATAATTCATAGATTCAATACTTTGGTGAAGGGAGGACCCCTCCCCATCCCTTTAAATCAGTCAAAAGAAAGCTAAATGCCTACAGCTTATGTTTGCCAAATAATGCAATATCAGAATCTGGAAGAGGCATGCCCCGTGTGACATACTGAAAACAGCTGTTACAAGTTTCCCTCGCTTTACGTGGGTTCTGTATGTGCAAATTTGCTTTTATGAGATGACCCTTTTTATACCAAAAATTCGTTGTACGTGAGGTAAATTCACTCTTATGCGATCAGCGTGGTGGAAGCCTGCAGTCAGCTGTTTTGTGCGGTGCACTGTGGGAGTGACATGCACCAAAATATAGTCTCTTGTGCGGATCTGTGCTCCTCACTCGTTGTCTGCAACACGTGTTTCTGAACTTGCCATTCCCATTATGGCTTCTAAGTGTCCCACTAGCTTATCTCCTACCCCTCTCCCTGGTCCATCAATGAAGTGCAAGAGAACTTCACTAACATGAACACCTTTCACCGCCCTCTCTTCACACCAACTAAACATTCACCACCACCCTGTGCTTGTGTGTACTGTCTGCTGTTGGCGAGTACCAAAATTGTCTTGTAAAAGTGGTAGAAGTGGGTCTGGGGGTCAGTACAATCAAGGTCTTGGAACATATTCCCATTCATTACATTGTAAAGTGGGTTCCCTTTATGTGAATTTGAGTTATCCACCATATTCCAGGAATGCCTGTACAGCATAAAGTGAGAGAAACCTACAATTCCACATGGCCAAAGATACTAGCTTCTCACATAAACCAAAACATCAACATAAAAATCAACTAACTTCTCACATAAACCAAAAAGTTCAAAAGCGGGAGTTCAGCTTCATCCAGATTACTCATTCATATCAGTGCCTCCATGTGCACATACACAAGTGATGGCCATTAACTTCTAAGACACAAGCTCCTCATTTTAAGATTAAAGACATAAACATCACTCTACTAGTCATTATCCTTAACATGTAGAGATGTTTTCAAGTCAAGAACTAGAAGCTGGGACTCACCAAGTAACAAATTCCTGACAGATGCAATTAGCTGCAATGGAGAAAAGTGCTAAGCAACATCACACTTTTCTCAAAGTTGCAGTTAACTTTTTCTCAAAATTTCACTTAAATAATGTAAAATATAATGATGCAATACAGTTGCATAAAAACATTCATAAATCTAAAAATGCAAAGTTAGCATAACTGGTACAATGAGGTCTGTTAGATATTCCAGTCGCTCTGAAACAACACTGCACAGGGTTGGTGACTACAAACTGTTCCCATTCACATCTCAGCAGGGTGCAGCATACTCTTAAGGGAGCATATCAACATGATTAACTAGCTCACTGCTGAATAAATGTGCAGAAGAGCAGGAATGGTCATATTGTAAATATCTGCACAATGTGGTATGTCTCCCATCTCATTCTGCTGCAAATGTGGATAGAACCTGGGCTGTACACAAAGCATGGGAAAGTAACAGCACTTGCCATTACCCAATCTAGTGGTTCTCAACCCTTTTAGGCTCAAGACACCCTTTGGAAAGTGCTAGTTCTTAGCTTTCACTCATTTTTTCACTACAGAAAAATAACAGAGCAATTATTTTGTTGACAAACTCAGAAAGACCATGACAAGGACAGAATGTTTTTAACACTGTGGATTCCTATTTGAAATCTTTGGATTTAACTTATGAATCATCTTCCGACACCTAACGTTACATGACAATCCAGCTGAGAATCCCTGATCCAATCAAATGCCTGTAGCTAGTCAAAGAAATACTGCATGGTGAACCCATGAAGGACCAATTTCCCTTCTTAGTTAAATCAGTGCAATGTGGTCCCTGCTCAACCTCCTCCCTCCCCCTGAAAACATCTGTAAGATTGAAGAAGGGAGAATCTTTAGGTTCAGTAGCCTTCAAAAGTTAGGTAATTGTCCAAGTCATCATGTTTTCTGTGATGTTGGTAAAGCATTCTTGGTCTAAAAGATGTAGATTTAGCAGGATTTTTTTTTCTGTTTTGACTGTAATTACTGTACCAAACTCACCAAAGGCAATTTTCTTCTTAACAGGCAAGCAGTCTTTCAAATGCATGTGCATAGCCCACCCACGACATCCAATCATTATGACATATTCCTTTGGGATTTGTCACAGGGCAAAATTCTGCTTTCTACACCCTTGGGTTCAGCTTCCATTGACTGCACCATGAGTTTTGCCTGTTTCTTGGAAGTAGCTAGATATAATCCTGAGTAATATCTAAAAGGAGTCATTAGAATCCACTGTCAAATATGCAGCAGTTTCATAAAGATGTTGCCGCCTGTTGAATTATGGACCGCTGAATTAGTCTTTTTTGATATATCATTTCATAACATTTTAAAGGTCCAACGTACAATCTCTCAATAGCCAAACAAGGTCATATCTCCCCCACCCCCTTCCTTGCCAAATCAATTTTGTTTGAAGCAGGAAAATGAATCATTCTTCCCTTCCAACCTCTCTCCTCCCCAATCTCTAATGTTTCTGGGCTTCTCAGACTCTTGTTTGGTCCTAGATCAAAGCAAGATAAAAGTGAATTAGAGATTTGTTTAATCTGCTATTCACATCTGACAAGAGATGTGCTCCCCGTTATCCAGTGCCAAATTAGTTGCTGCATTTTGTTTCACTACATTTGGGAGTAAAATGGTATACAATGTATTTGCCAAAAATAACAACATGTTATTTAAACTGGGTAAATATTTTACATGCTTTTGCAAATAAGGCAGAAAGGTCTGCACAGACAAAGGAATGGCAAGAATCAAAAGTGCATTGCATTGTGGGTGGCATGTGTGTCTTCATTCAAACTGACACAGTGACACAGAGGGTGGAGTTGTCAAGGGCAGCTAAGTGAATCGTTTTCACAGATTTCATAGACTTTCGTAGACTTTAGGGCTGGAAGGGACCTCAAAAGATCATTGAGTCCAGCCCCCCACCCAATAAATAGTTTTCATCTATTAGGTTTCAAAAAGAAATCCTCCAATTATTTTTTGCTCATAAAAATCTTTCATTAAAAATGGCCATGTCTTTTCACCCCAGTCTCTTTGTCCTTCTCCTTCTCCTTATCATCATCAATGAAGGCAGGAGAAGGAAGAAGGGAGAAAGGCAACAAAAGTGCAAGAGACAGCGGAGGCCATCTTTAGCATTTCAAACATGAGCAGTTCACCTAAGAACGTAGAAGTGAAGGCCTGTGCTGAGACACCAAGGCAGGCTATCAAGCAGATACAAGCGAAAGTACTGGCAGAGGTGTAGCTTGCCTGTACTGTGCCCTGGAAAATAAGCTCACCCTAGCAGCTGAACGATTGGCAGCTACTCCTATGCTATGTGCCACTGGTACTACTCTGCCCTCCCAGCTGCTGGAGCCAGAGCCAGAGCTACTGCAGGAAAGGTACAGGGTGTAGGACAGGATGGGGGTGAGAGATGGGCGGGTGAGGTGCCCCTTATCTCTATTGTAGTGCCACACCCCCTTTACTCCATACTTAGAGCTCATACCCCACTTGCCCAGAGTTATGCTGAGAAATGGTGACCTTTAGTTTCTTCTGACAACAGGATCAACATTCTGAGAGAAGAATTGGACTATGCGATAGATTTTCCAGCTGACAAAACTGATTAGGTCCCATTGAAAAGCCTTGCAATTTGTCAATAAGTTTTGGCATAGTTTTACATTTGGTCTTCTAATTGTCCCTGCAGGGAATCCCATAACCTTTAAGTCCTATGTGCATGCTATCCATAGCATTTGCAGAAACTAAGTGAATACAGCTTCGTGGGTCATATACACTGCCAATATATCCTCTTTTAAAATTTGTAAATCATCAAAAGTATCATTTTAATAAAATCATCTAATAAAATCTCCATGATTCATCAGTCTGCATGTGGGTGGGTATTTAGTTTTCTGTGAATGTTCAGTTTTCAACTTTTCAGTTGCATTATTTAGATCTGAGTGGAGACATAGGTCACATTACAAGTCAAGGAATAGAGTCAACACCAAAATTATACTTTGGAATAGGTTTTATGGTACAAATAATTATGCATTCAAAATTTGCTTTTGTACGCATAATGTTCTCATTCTGTTAATGTGTCAGTCTGGAAAGTGGTTCACCAAGAAATTGGTTCCACTATGACACTTTTGGAAAGCCACATACTGGCCACATCTACACATACATTAATGTGCCATAATTATGGCACATTAAATTAGTACCTGTTAAGTTAGAGCCTGTTAGTACCTAATAGCAGGTAGTAACTTAATGCACTGTAATTGGCACTACTGCACAGTACCGCCAACACACATTTTTATGTGACACTAATGCACAGTAGATTAATTCTGCACATTAGTGCATTAGCATAGTTTTCACCATGGTGCACTAATGCTCAGTAGAATTAGTCTACTGCACTTCTAGCATCTTGTGTAGATGTGCCCACAGAGATGAAAACAGTTGAAACAAATTAAGCATATTATGCTGGTTAAAGCCAATTACCTACAATTAATTTGCTGGTTGCCACAGCATCATCCAGTGAGTACCACGTAGAACTGGATGTGAAACTGAAGGGGGAGACGGGTTCAGGTAAGCTGTAAAGATTTGCAGAAGGGCAGGCAACCTTAGCAGAAGAAGTTCACTCAGACTTTGAGGTTGCTCTCAATTCGGAATATGCAAAAAAACCCCCAAAAACCCAAAAAACCAACGCATGGTATTATAAGTAGAAAAAGTGTGAAAGACTAAAAGCTTGGGAGCATGTAGTGAAAGTCAGTAACTCCCTACTAGAGAGGCCATGGTGACAGACTGCAAAAGAGACCTGCCACTGAAGGCAAGGGAGCAGAACTGACCAAAACACAGGGCCTGTAATGGAGTGACCAAGTCATAGACAGTTGGTCAGAGTGGAACACGCTTGGTCAGGGGTTACTGGTGTAAACCAAGGTCAAGCCATGGATCAGTCTGAGTCAGGGACATCAAGCCAAAGGTCAAGACAAGGTCCTGGTCAGGACAAGCAGTTTATCCAGCCTGGGAGGTATAAGACAGAAACTGGAAAGATCTGAAACAAGAACAATGAGGAATACATAAAAAAGTCCAGAGGTTCAGAGCGGACAGGTTTAGAAGTTTCAATCAGGCCAGAGGCACAGCAAGATGGGCTCAGTTCACATAGCAGTGTGGGACTTTCACCTGAAGGATGACTCAGCCTCATTGTCTCATTTCCTCCAGCTAGACCCTAGCACCAAATCCGCTCCAGCTGGGTCATGACCAGGAATGGGCAAAGTCCGGCCCAGGCTCACATAGGACTCCATTTCCCAGCAGCTCCTGCCCACGTGGCTGCAGTCAGTTTTCATGTAGACCCCAGAAGCGGTGGAGCTGTGGCAGCACGAGGCCAGGGTTTCCATGGAGACCAGCCCCAGGAGCACTGGCAGGGAGCGCAGCTGGACAGGGAGCTGATCCAGGGCTGGGATCTTGCAGCCGTGACAGCATGGTCCAGAGCTAGGGCAGAGCTGCGATCTGCTGCCTGCACACCCTGGCCCAGCTGCGCACCCTGCCAGCAATGCTGGGGCTGGTCTCCATGGAAAATCTGGCCCCATGCTGTCACAGCACCAGTGCTCCTGGGGTCTCCATAGAAACCAGCTGCAGTAAAGCAGACAGGGGCTAAGGTGAAATGAAGTCTGGTCACCAGCCGGATCTGCCACCTTGCTCATGCCTCGGCTTGACTCATTACATGTTCAGCCAAATTCTCTGGGAGAATTTCTGATAGCGTCCTGCCACACACTAGTAACATAATTAAAGGGAGTGGGGGGAATGGGCAAGGGCTGCCTTTCAGAAGATAGGGAAGTGGATGTATAAAGGGTGTAGAAAAGCTGTAGAGAGCCCGGTGAAGGATAATGAAAAAGGTTAGGGTGCTGGGGCACATGTCTTATGAGCAGAGGCTGAGGGAACTGGGCTTATTTAGTCTGGAGAAGACTGAGGGGGGATTTGATAGCAGGCTTCAACTACCTGAAGGGGGATTCCAAAGAGCTAGACTGTTCTCAGTGGTGGCAGATAACAGAACATGGAACAATGGTCTCAGGTTGTAGCAAGGGAAATTTAGGTTAGATATTGGGGGGCGGGGAACTGTCTCACAAAGAGGGTAATAAAGCACTGGAACAGGCTATGTAGAAAGGGTGGCTGGGATGGGTCTGGTCCTGCTTTGAGCAAGGGGCTGGACTAGATCCCTTCCAACTCTAATTTTCTATAATTTCATAGAGAGAGAAAGACCTACCACAAGGGATTTTCTGATTCTTTTCAAGGTCTCATGTAACCGCTAGAAGTGACTGAAATGAGGGCTCCTGCCTTTGAATGTGCTCTCTGCAGATATCTGCTCTTAACTTCTGTGCCTGGATCCCAGACAAGTGTCAGGTGCTTGGTGTTCCTAACTCTCGCACCTGAAGCTGAGACAGGCCTGGGCATCAGTAAAATGAGAGAAGTGTGCTGAACAGTAGGGCTGTGTGAAATTTCTCCCGATGTTTCATTTTGAAGTTGTTTTGATGCATTTTGAGGTTGAAACAGCAAAATTAAAATGAAACAAAAGCCTTTGAAACAGCTTTGAAACAAAACAAAGGCACTTGAAATGTTTCAAAAGTTTCTAAATGTTTCAAGTTTCAAAGCTAGGCTTACTGGCTTCAGTGCTGGTCCCAGCCAGCAGCAGCAGCCTCCTGTCATACGGCAAGCAGATCAAGGGCTGCGGGGGCTGTGCTGGACAACTCCAGAGGTGCGGGCCCCCAGTCTGTCTTTTGGATTACAGGAGGCTGGTGCTGCCAGCACCGATCTTCCCAGCACTGGGTGGGTGAAACGAAATGGCATCAAAACAGCAAAACAGTTTTGACGAAATGAAATGGAACAGTGCTTTCAAAACAAGACAAAACTCGAAACGAAACACTGTTCCATTGAAACCTCAACATGGAAGTCAAAGCAGAACAATGCTGTTTTGCACAGCCCTACTGAACAGGTTGGAAACCTGGCAGAGTTTTCTTTTGCCCTGTCTAACCTCAAATTCTTAATAGTCTTGCTGAGATTCTGCTTCATGGAGCCAGTGGCCTATTGTTTTCATATCCTTAATGTAGTGAAGTGCAATTGCACTTGAATAACTGACAGCTTGTTAGTATTTGGAGATACTGAATGCCCCGTCCTTTGTACTTTCCTACTCTCTGTGCCTTTTGGTCAAATAAAAAGTTGCCTATTTCTAAAATCAGCTTTAAACATAGGTGTGGAGTCAGTTCTTCTCTGAACACCAGGTCATATATCTCCTTGCTTTTCCTGGGCTAAACTGGCACATACCTGCTTCCCTCTCTCTCTCCCTTACCCCAGCCCAAGGATGCCTGATTCTCACAAATTTATCTAAAGATGCCAATGAATTAAAAAGTCATGAGAGAAAAATAAAAGAAAAAACAAACAAACATTGGAGTAAATATTTCATAAGTTGAATTTCATTTAAATAATAAATGCTGAATGGGAGCTGTGCATGAGGCAGCAACCATTCAAAGGAGTAGGATTTGGACACCAAGACTGAAGGGCAAGGAGGAGAGAGCAGAATGATATCATGGAAAATAACTAGGAAAAGACAGGGTTTTTCTCCTCAGGGCCAGGCCCACTAAGCACTCACAGCTGGCAATTCTCCCTGCTCCTCCCACCTCTTGCCCCACACACAATCCGCATGCATGTAAATGAGTACACAAAGGGAGAATCAGGTTCATTGAGACCCATATGTAATCAACACATTTTGCAAAAAACAGCAACTACATTTTCTCTAAGTCAGTGGTTCTCAACCTTTTTTTTTGACTCAAGACACCCTTCCATAGCTGTTCTGAATGTAGTGGTACCCTGCTTGGGAACCATTCTTGCACTCTCTCACAGTATGTTTATAACCATTTTGTACATACTTAACCTTGTACCAGGATGGTACCTTCACTTAAATAGTGCTTCTCCTTCTCTGATATTCACACCCTTAATACATTTACAAAGAGTAATCATAGCCCCACAATACCACTTACCTGACAAAAACCTGAACCACTGCTCTAGGTCCTGCTTTGTTGACCATCAGATACATTAGTGGGGTATAAAGCTGGTACAGCAGTTGCCAGCAGCATTTTCAGGAAAGTAATGAAGAGTTGACCCTCCCTCATGTCTTTAGGGTTACCCTCCCAGCTCACCTGGCCTTTGGGGAAATTTGGTGCTTTTCTTACATACCTTGCAAAATGTCCAACCATCATTCTGCACCCAAATTCTGTTTCCTCATACTCTCCCATCATCTGAAAGAGTCAGTACTTGTGACCAAAGAGGCTAAGTGACTGACTTCTAGCATGCAATTCTGGTGGGATATACTTTGGGTGTTAGGGGGGGCTCAGTGTGAGCAAGTGTTGGTGTAACATTGCCTCTAAAACATATCACCTTGTGCCCCTTCCCCGGTCACCCCAAATATTCTATCATCTGATCCCACTTGCAGTTCCATCCACCAACTTTTCTGATTCTCTTTGCCGCCTACAGTTCTCTTACCGGCTTCATCACCCCACCTTTCCATATCATTTTCTCCTCTTATCTCATGCTCTGTTTCCATCTTGTTTCTACCACCCTCTCAGGGTTAAAATTTTCTTCCCTTTCCAAGCCAGTTCCTAAATAAAATTAATCTCTATTGTCTCTGGCCAAATTCTGTCTCTCCTGCTCAAGGTTCTAATATCAGTTTCTTTTCTGACCCTGATTTCCTCACCCACAAAGTTCAATTTACCTGATTGCTCTTTGGAGATAAAAACAGAGGGGCCTCTTGACTGGACCTGAGAAACAGGATAGTAGAATTAGGACTGCAGCTTCCTGATGGTTTGTTTGCCAGGCTAACACTTCCTACTGACTCACTAAAATGACAGTAAATCTACATACAAAAATTCTTATTGTCAACAGTGCAATAGAGCAGTATCAATGTCAATAGAGTAATAGTGACAGATCTTGGGCATGTTTCATAATCAGTCCACCCCTCAGTTCCCCATCTGTAAAACTGGGATAGCACTTTCTTTTCCCATACACTCAGCTTGTCAATTGATATGGAAAAACTTTTCAGAGAAACACTTGCCACATAGTTCAGAAAGTAAATGAGTTTCAATACTGGGTGATGACTCATTTGTACCATAACAGAAACAACAAATAATTTTTAAATTTGGGATTGATGTGGGACCTTTTCTAATGTAGATTTTACTCTGTGCTGTTGCACATATTAGAAAAATGAGGCATGGGTGGGAAATGTTGTGATTTAATTGCCTTTCTGGCTTTTCCTCCGCTAGGGAGATTTCCTGCATGAAAGAGCAAAGGACTATCAACAATAATAATTCATGCCAAGGACAAGAACCTCTGTAATTTGATTAGTTTCAGGATTCAAATACATTGTTGTATAAAGCAGTATCTGATCATTTTTCCTCTTGAACCTAGTAAGTTTTGCCCCTTTGGTTTTGAAAAAGGATATGAAAGGTATGCAAGAACTAAATGAAAAATAATATTCATTATATCTGGCATGACTGTGCTGAATTTAAAACCATGAACATCTTGGCTGCATCCACATGAGTATGTACATTTAGTTCCCCAGAGACAAGTAACAGTGGCCCACCTTGCACCATCATTACTTGTCCCCGGGGAACACCCGTGGCACATGCAATTTCGTGCACAGCAAGTTATCCCAGGTGGGGTAGGAGAGGCTGCCTTACCTGGGGTGCTGGCGGCCTCCCGGGGCTGCAGCAGCAGTAATTCTGCCAGGTGGCGCCTGGCTAGCAACTGCACCGCAGCTCTGGGCAACCTGGCTCCACTTTTGAACAGCATGCCCAGAGGTCAAAAAAAGTTGCAGGAAAAAAAAGGGAGCAGCACGTGCACGGGAAGTGCCCCCTTGCAGTGCTGAGAACACCTGAATGTGTGGTATGTGGCACTGCAGTCATGTCTGTGGCGCCACCTATGCACAGCTGCATTCATCTGGATGCGGCCCTTGTGTACAAGATTCCCCCTCCCCTTAAAATATTTACTGTAAAACAAGGCTTTTCCTACACTGTAGGTCTGCAAGATACCATTGCAGACCCACTGAAAAATTCTCTCTTAACCCCTTAACTGAACATACCAGCTACTAATTCAGTAAGGAGTTGGATCTATAGAAAATTCTTGGTGCTTTATCAACATTCTGGGGGAAAAGTTGTAACCATTTCAATTATGTGCTTAAAAACACATGCACTTGTTACTTTATTTACTTAACATTCAAAATTGAATATGATTAGCACAGGTGTATTACTGATTAGGGTTAGGAAATTGTCTCATATTTTTACATTTTAAAACAATTTTGAAACTACCAAAGATTTGAACTCAAAAGAAGTTTCAGAGGTTTTAAAAACGGAACAAAGAAAGGTGGCCTTGGATCAGTGGCCTGCTTCCCTCTAATCTCAGAAACAGATTTACTTTTGAGATAAAGCAATTATTTATAGTACTACCTATCCCATTGAAAGTAACCTTTAAAAATCAATTTAATCTGAAGTCTCATGACCTTGCAATAATACAATTTCCTTTTGCTTTCTCACCCAAACATCTTAAACTGAGATAATGTTTATCCAATATGAGTCCTAGTTATTTTATATGATAAATGCAACTGATTTTTTAATGTCAATCATTCAAAGATATGACGGTACAATTACTGCACAACTTAGTATGTCCATGAGTAATGCTAAAGAGCTCTTGATGTATTTTAATATTCCTCATACCAATAGTAATGAGCTGCTGTCTGCAAACTTCACTTTGGAATTGCACTCAGTGTTCCATAATGTCTTGTTTAACAACTAAATTAGGGGACTTTTAACTGGAGGAGGCATTGTTCTGATTTTGTTTCCTGTGGTTAATTGCTTTTTGCTTGTCTAGAATTGCATTTTCATGATTTTTCAGTACAGAATCAGAACTACTGATATGACTGAGAGTTAAATTTATGCTTTTCACTGTGAGTCCAGTATTGACAGCTATCCTTATCTGAGCATGCACTTGCTGTAGAAGTTTAAAAAAATCCTACATGTGAATATTTTAAGCCCATTATGAATATTATTTTAAAAAACGGAATTCAAGATAGTTAATATTTACATGTTTCAATAGCATGCAGAGATTGTACATCTGGGATTCCCTAACATAAACACACTGTTGTCAAATACATTTGACAATATAAATAATTCACCACTGAACATATTCAGATGCTATATAATACAAAAATATGTACTGCTTTTATTTTATAAAAGGCATTTTTAACAGCCTTATTTTGGAAACAACGTGGCATTTCTCTGGACTACTTGATTTATGTTTAAAAAATGGAAGTTACGAAATATATTCAAATACATCTGATGACAAAGAAATGTGTCATCTTAAAGTCTTAGGTAATAGCACCTTTGTTCTCTAAATCATCATATAATTAATGATATATAGGGTATAATATACTATATATGCCCTGTAAGCCATAATAATATCCATGCTTGAGTATATCTATACCTGTTTTACTCTGCTAAAGTGCAAGTAATATTAGTATCTGATTCAACCTATGCTGGTATTGGCAGGGGTCAATTTCTTATGTCATTTGACACTGGAGCTTTTCAACAGATGTAAGACTTTGCTTCCCCGTTTCCACTTCAACCTTTCAACCATTCACTCATTTTTAATTTACAATTTAATTCCAGTTCTATCCTTCAGAGTAAAGGGCACATTGTCAGGAAGACAGAGAAATCTCTAGTGCAAACATGAAGCTTTCCTAATGGAACTCATGGAACAGAAAGTTACAATTATTGTGTAAAATTTTTGGTTCTTTGATTCAAAATCCAAAACTGTTCAAATGCATATTCCTGAATTCAGTGACTCTTTCAACATTAAGATTTGAGTTGAACTTTTCTGCAGAGACTCAAGGAATAGATTTTTTTTTTAATTAAAGAAAAAAAACACTTCAAAGACTAGACTAGAGACTTATGTACTTGTCGAGTGCAGCAATTCGAAGATTGGGATTCTGTCCTCTGAGACAGAATCCAGTATGCTGGAACTCAATTAGATTTTGACCTTCTTCAACCATAAAGAACAGGCAAAAAGACATTGTTTGCTACTTGCTTAAATTAAATTGGGTCCCTTAAGAAACAGATGAAGAGATTCCAAGATGAGAAGTATTTTTAACAGAATTGTATTCAACTGCCAGTGTAAAATACAACTTATTTACTTTATTACCTCATTACACTAATAAAATGTCATATTTGAATCAGAAAAATAATACTTAATTAATGACACTGGCAGAGCTCCCCAACTGATCATTCACTAAACTTCATTTATTCAGTCTCTCCATACTGAATCCTTGTGCTCTAAATCTTCCTTTGTTCTTCATAGGCTGCAACACTGACCCTTTCCTTGACCTCTTGGGCACACTTCTGAGGTACAGGCTCTGTATGTGTTTTTCCTTCACCTAGCTGGGACTTTGTAGCCCCAGAACCTGCGCTGATCTACCCAAATACTCCATTTACTGAAGTACCCCCTTTCTCAGAGCTCTGAGTCTTACAGACAGAAGTTACAGAAGTCTCTCTGTTTTGAAACATCTTCATCTGACCCCTCATACAATGAGGGTTCAGATTTTCATCCAATCGGCCATTTTTAAGATGTCTGCAATTGTGCACCTGTGTTTGGTCATGGCTATAGCTCGCTTTCTGTGGCCAAATTGGGCACATATTGTCACTTCTGTCCGTGCCCTCAAGAACTCTGTATTTACAGCTCATCTCCTGAGACTTATGCAGTAGTGAAGGCAAACAAACACAGATACTTTGGAAGGTTCCCCAAACACCAAACACTTTACTTCCATTAGCAAAAGCAGCATAGCATTTAGGGTAAAGAGTATGAATATTTATTCACCATTCCCTAACCTTTGTTGTAGCTCAGGGATGTCTCAGGAGTTCTGGGTCCCGGACTAGCACGTGGCTTCTCTGTCCCTCTCTAGTCTCATATAGCCAGTTTTCCTCTTCTTGCCTGGCCCTGCAGTTAAGCAAACCCCCTTTACTATGAAGACACACCCTTCCGCTCTGCCCAAACCTCCAAGTTACTCTAATGCCTCCTCTCCTGCCCACTCCCATGCAACTTTCTCAGGTCCTGTGCTAAAAAGCAAGCACTGACAGACATATTGTATTCTGCTCTCCCAGCTCCAGCCCCATGTAGAGTCTGGAAAAAAAATGGTTTTAGTGAGAATGTGACCTTAACAATTAACCCAGGTCTTTGCACTGGAATGGGAATAACCAGTGCATTAATGCATTCTATTGCCCCATGTCTGGAAGACACATGGCACAGTCCTGACTCCAAATTAACTATGACATGCAGTGGTAATCTCAACCAGAAGCTGTATGTAGCCATATTCCCCCAAACAATTAAAATTAACTTTTCAGGATGTCACATAAAGAATAACCTCTTCAGAAAGGACAAGACCATGCTGTCAAAGTGGGAAACATGAGTTCTAACTTTAAAAGACAAATTATTAGGTTCCAAAAACACATCTCTCAGTGTGAGACTTGAGCCCTTCTGTGTTGGCTTGAAAATCCTATCAGATACCAGCATAACCTTTTAAAATTACATCCTGGAACAGCTCGGCATTGGCACAGGAACATTGAAACACTGAGTGCATCTGATCAGATCCTTTTATCTCAATATGTACAATTTAATTTTCACAGAAACTGTACCACAGAAATATTTTTCTATTAAGTTACAATGTTCTGTGATTTCAACTATCAGTTAATGCAGACTAATAAAAGTAGTAAAAACAACTTTCACACAGTTCCCAAAGGACTTGATTTTAAAAGAAAGCTTAGAGTTCCCCCCCCAGGAAATTCTAAACTTTTTTCCAGCCTCAAAACAGCAACAATATGAGGAAGAAGCATGAAAGCAGCTCAGTTTTTATTCATTAAAAGACTTCACTTCAGCAGCTTGGTGGCTTCATTGAAGGCTGTAGTTTGACCATTTACAAAAAAGCTTAAATCAGCATAAATTTAATACAAAGTTTATTGATTTGTGTGTATGCTTATCTCATTTACTTTTAATATATCATTCAAACCTATTTTCACATTCTCTTAGAAAAAGAAGAAAACAGTAATTTCTAAAAGCTAACAAAAACAAAGTAGGTCATTATTAAAGATATATTCAGAATTCCTAAAGAAGCAGACCATGGGTACAAGGGAGAATTTATTGTCATGTATGATTTATCAAATCTTGCTAAATTAACATAGCCGTGAGGCAAAGTAGTATACTAATACCCTTTTAAACATAAATCCCTTATGAAATATAGTGCCTCTTTTATACAATAATACTAATTTAACTTGTCACAACACAGAATTGAATTAATGGAAAAGTCAAAAGGCTCTCATTTGTGTTATTAGATACAAATATTGTATGATAGCATGGCTGTTCCCAATATCCAATGGGTTTTTCCTCCACTGTAACCCCCCCGATGTTTAAATGTGCATGTAATAGAAAATTATTGTAGTCAAATTAATATAGATTCACCAAAAAGATCCAGCTATAGACTGACATTTCCACATCAGCCCTTTTGCTATGTTATATATTTACGTTAATTAGGCAAAACAGACTCTTCTTTGATAAAGTCCAGCTTATTAAAAAACACCCAAAGAGAACAATTTGGGGTTTTTTCTTTCTTTTTTTGGCATGCATACATTTACTAATCATTCTTACTACTAAGTGGTGCTACCTCTGACTTTGGCCTCTAAAATTGAAAGCTTCCCTCCTCCCCACCCCAGCCTCCCACACACAGCTTGGCTCTGTCCAGTTGAAAAATGTTATTGCTTATAAAAGATACTGCTGGATTATGTCCTGCTCAGAGCCTAGACTGGCAGACAGTAATGATGACTGGTGGAAGAGTCTTGTGCAGAACGAGAGGTTTCCTGCTGGTGTTTAGCAAAATTAAGAAATACCTGCAAGACACAACAAATCAGGGCTTATGCAACAGTGGAAACATTAGCTGGAATGTTTTTATATATCTTCGTGATCTTTTCCTCAGGTCATGTTTAAAGACATGTTCTAAAACAAAAGTTGTGTTTTGATATTGATGGAAACCCTTCAGTTTATCAAGTTATAGATACTATACGAACATTTTTTTACCGTTAATCATGTTGGAGTTTGCTTATATTTAACGAACACAAACTAAGGAAAAAAATAGATCAGGAGTTTCTCATCCTACTCCTGTGTAACTCTATAATGTCAGATGACAGCCCATATATTTAAAGAAGAAAATTATATGCCCAGGCCCTTGCATGACATACAAACATGTTATCACACAGTAAAAAAAGATGGGGATTGTAGCACATCAGCTTCCCCACAGTGGCCACTGATACTCATCATTGCATCCAACAGTAAATGTGAGTAATGCACAGTAGCCTATTCATTGTCAAGGGGTTTCATTTACTGTGGGTCAGGCGCTTGCACATGGGTACTTACTGTGGAGAAGCTGAAAAGCATCAAGTCCTTGACCTCATTTACATCTTTGTAACTTGCTCAGGTGCCCATGCCCTGACCCTGAATAGAGTAAAATGGTCTGGGGGCTCATCTATGTGATTTTCCAATGACGGTCTGATTCAGCCGTAACTGAACCCTCTTATTTCATGTTGCCTCCATTTATATGAAATGTATGGGGTTTGGAACCATGCAAATCTTTGAATTGTGGTGATTCTTCGTTCAAATAAGCATATTCACAGTCAAATATGATCAGCCAATAACAAGAGTTCGTTACTCAGAAGTACTGTTTTCCTTTTTGAAGCTTTTACACATTCAGTCAATGAGCTGAATAATGCTAGGTGACTGAAGTGATTAATTGTTCACCATCAAGAATGAAGAATAAACAAGCTGGAGCAAATAGTTAATGAACAGTCTGCAGCATGAAATTTGTTTGCATAAACTGGTTAATCAATAGCTAAAGTACAAGTAGCTTCATGAATGATTTGCACATGAGGAAAGGCACTAAATTTACACCAAACATCAAAAAACAGTTAATATATTAGCCAGTTCTGCTTCTTACTATTTTCATAACACATGAGAAGTTATACATGAACAAGTTCTAGCACATCAATAGCACCCAGGAATTTCAACACCACCCCTATATTATACTCTTGTCAATCTGTATGTTTCTAAAGTGCCTCCCACTGTGACATGTAGATTGCAAATGCCAACAAACTGCATACCTGATTCAAAGAAAAAAATACCAACCATCTGAGCTAAAGGAAAATCTCCTTTAATTACAAGGCAATTATGCTTTACTACAGACACTAGACCAGCTCTACATAAGCCTTATACCACAGGCAAGCAAGATATGGCCTGCCAGGCCGTTCTATCTGGCCAATGGGGCCCCTAAAAATTTTAGAAAATTAATATTAATCTTCTCCTGGCTGCCTATTGAAGATCACAGGAGCCAGGGGCAGTAGGACCCAGGAGGTGCTGGCAGTACGCAGCAGCAAGTCTGACCTGGCCCTGCCCCACCCCCAGCCCCTGCAACCAGAAGCCTCTGCCTGCCACCACTTTCACTACTTTCCTGCATGCCCACCTGCCATCTCCAGCACCACACGGCCCCCAGCTGCATCACTGGACCAGGGGAGCATGGAGCCCATGCCAGTACCCCAGGGCCAGGAGCAGGAGGTGGGATGTGTGTGTCCTTACAATGAGGGAGAGGGAGAGAGAAAACAGAGCAATGAGGGAACAGAAAGTGTATGTGTGCATGTGCAATGAGGGAGGCAGAGAGAGAGAGAGAAAGTACGTGCATGTGGCACAGTGGTGTGAGTATATGTGTGTGTTCATAGGGCGAGTCCCACGTGCGTACCCCATCATACACATGCACCCACACCCCTCTTGCACTGCCAAACACACAGATCCCACACCCACACACTCCATCCACCCTCTCCCCCACACATAGCTCCCCACAAACTCCATACCTACCCACATCCCACATATCCACACACATACCCACATGCTCCCTCATCCCACACCCACACCTCTCCATCCCCACAAAGCCCCCCCACACACCCACAATCTCCCCCACACCTCACAAACCCACACACCCACAGCCCCCCACAAACCTATACCCAACCCCACACAATATACGAGAGTAAGATTTCATTTTAAGATATTGTGCAGTCACCTCTATGTGCACTAAACAAATGCATGCAAATCAAGACAAAAATATTTTTTGAAATCAAATTAATGAATGTTGTAGATGTTCATTTTTTAGAATATAATTCGGTATTTTTCTGGTTCTGAGATGACAAAACCCCTTGCTGAAAGGAGTACTTCTGGGGGCAAGGGGAGGACTTCTGGTGGCAAAGGCTGGAGATTTGGGGGCAGGACTTCTGGTCCCAAGATGGTGACCAGGGGGCAGGGCACCTATCAAGGGGTGGGGCTGGTAGCCCTCAACAGCTTGCCAAAATTCTCGAAGGGGCCCTCTGCCTGAAATAATTGCCTGCCCCTGCCTTATACAGTAGTCTTCTATTGTATAAATAATTAAAATAGCACAGCACATTCCAAAACAGAAAGTCAACCCAGTGAAAGAACAATACCTGTTCTAAAGTAGTTTGGCCAATAGAGTAGTGTTTGATCTGGAACAAAAGTTTGTGGTTTTCCAGGACTTTGAAGAGCTCTGCTAAATAGCCCCATCTGCGCGGGACATCATACTCCAGCAAATTGAGATGCTGTCCCTAAAAAATAAACATCCATAAATATTATTGACTATTCTTGTAGCAATATATATGATATGTGCTCTGTAATATAATCCACATGGCTCAAGATCAGGGGATCAGACGTCATAAACAAGTCTACGGTTAACAGCAAATACCGATATATACTTTCTCCCCTATCTTGATTCTTTGTTTCCCGATTTAGGGATGCTCAAGCTCACCATACTGAATCCTTCTTGCCAAAGAGTTTTCAGTTACAGCACCCGCCAC
The DNA here is from genome assembly GCF_001723895.1 of Crocodylus porosus. Taxonomy (NCBI): domain Eukaryota; kingdom Metazoa; phylum Chordata; order Crocodylia; family Crocodylidae; genus Crocodylus; species Crocodylus porosus. The sequence continues at coordinate 119,805,749 of NW_017728886.1, forward strand.
CACACCCATGTCAAAGTAACAGAATCCAAATGAAGAGTTACGATGTCATTGCTGTCATGTCACAAAGGCTAGGTACAGACATTCAAAAGCCCAAGGCGGATTCGAACCAACTTATGTGGGTTTCTCTAAGAGGGCTATGTTAGCTTGGGAATGAACAGAACACAAAGTTCACCCATCCATGTGAAGGGTTCATAGGCTGCCTGCAGTGAATAAGGCCAACAGCGTGGGGATACTCCTGCACACCTCCCAACATGCCAGAGACTTCTGAGGGCAGCTGAATGCATCTGAGTGGCAAGTCATCCCTGACTGGTTTTCAGGCACATGCCTCACCTCACTGCCTGTTATCTGTCAGGCAGCTGTGAGCTGAAGGCAGCCAACAAAGGGAGGTGTGCTCATTCCTGCTCACAGCAGCATGGGCATCTTTGGGCTTTGTCCAGGGTTGGGGCAGAGGAGTCTGCCCACCAGCAGGACAGAGGCAGGAGGAAGTGAGACTTGCAAGCTGTTGGGGGAGACGGTGCCAGCAGCACACCCCACATTCCTGGCCAGGTCAGGGGAGCACAGGTTGTCCCTCCATGTCCCAAATTCTGCGACAGTGTGCTAGAGCAGCTCCAGGAAGGGTTCAGAGGATATCCCCAACCTGAAGCCAGCACCAAGTTCCCAGCAGAAGTCCTTTCCCCTGCAGCTACAAAGGCATGCCTCCTCCCTGCCTCCCCCCCAAACTGCTGCCACTGCCTGTTGCAAGCTAGAGCTCTGAGGGACCCAGTCTTTCCTTCTGTAGAGTGCACCAGACCCCCCCAGACTCCCATCCCCCAGCCTATGGACACTGTATAAAGATAAAAAATACAGAGCTACAGATGGACACTCCCCCACCACATCCTGCCTGCAGCTGACAGCTTGGAGCAGCCGAGCAGGAGCCAAGTTCCAGTGCGCTTCCATGCAAGTGGGGAATGGGAGGCTAGAAAGGTGCCTGGGACGCTGGCAGATTGTAACCTAACTTGAGTTGAGAGGGGAACTGGTACAGAAGTTTGATAGAGTGGTGTAGTCTAAATGAATTAGGTCTGATACCAAATCTACCCAGGTCTTTCTTAGACTGGGTTCTGCCATTTTTAAACCAGTCTATGTGCACCAAACTTCTGTTCTGTTACAGGTTTAGACCAGTTTCTGATCGCTTAATGAAGTTTGTGTATAATGCCCGTACTTGGCCAATGTCATTGCCTCACCCAAAGCCCAGTGAAGTCACAGGAAAGAATGTCACTGATTTCACTGGATCAAGCATCAGGTTCATGCATACGTATTAGAAACTTGAACAAAAGCACAAAGGAGACTGAGGATCACAAACCAGTCACACTGCTGAGGCTGCCAAAACAGCCATGAAACTGAAGGTTACAATTTAATAATGTCAGACAAATCACTTAAAACAAATAGAATAAAACAAATCATTTCTCAAGAAAAATTGAGAAGCTGTCTAATTTATGAAAACTAACATTTTATGAGGCATTACTTGATTCTGCCACCAAGACAACTGGTCTGAACTACTATTCCAGTTAATGCACTACAGTATGTGTGACTTACCTTAAATTGTGTTCCTGGAAAATGTAACTGCAGACAGTCCAAGATAGCACTCTGGTAACTTGTTTCTTTGTTAAGCCAAACTTTGACCGAATATCCATCTCCAAACCTGAGAGTTGGGCAGAAACCCATATTTAAATACCATAAATTGGGAAGATTCAGAGTTAAATTTATTATTTTTATGTCAAGCAACATTATGGATGCCTATTATGATTTTAATGTTCTATTTACATAAAATACATATTAATTTGAACAAGGAAGAGGGTTTTTTCCTGGTTCTATAAATTGTCAGTGAAGTACAATCTCTGCTGTACTTGAAGGAGAATTTATCTGCATGGCTATATTGCTTTGAGCTGCTGAAACTCTAAAGATGATGGTCTCACCATTGTTAGTGGCACCAAATACAGAGAGGAATCCTATTAAAGCTCATTTTCTTGGTAGGAGTGATAAAATATATTGTTATAACATAGAATTTTATATCACATTTGCTGAGACCTTTTCATAGAACAGCACAAAAGTTTAACAAACATGAGTATTATCTGTATTTCACACAGGTAGGGAGCAAGGCACCTGAGTTGTTAAGCTATTTGTCAAACGTCACACTAAGTAAAAGTAATTAGGAATATCCTAAATCTCCTGCTTTAGCTAACACTGCCAAGCTCTTAGACCAACATAGACCAACCTAAAGATTTTTTTTTAATTTGAACTCTTCTGATAATTATGGAGATTATCAAGTACTAAAGTACTGATTATCAAGTATAGCCAAGTACTGAAAATCTTAACTAAAGCATGACTTTTTTATTAACTATTTTCTTTCTGAGTATATCATGTAGTGTTAAATTTATTCCCCAAATGCTATAATGGCACTTATCTTACCTTGCGTGTTATGGTAAGTTACTTTTGCGATACCATACACTTGCAGGTTTATGGACAAGTGCTTTTCTTGGCCTGCTCTAGAATAATGTGCACAATCTAGATTTAAACCTCTCAAACTTTTCCTAGGATTTGGTAATAAAGCAACATGCACCAGGCAGTGTGTTACATAAACAGAAATCTTTTTTCTTCCCCACTTCAGCATATCTGTTCACACAGAGATCCTAATTCAGCAAGGTTCCTCCTACACCCAAGATATTCTTTCACAAGCAAATCAATCTTCTGCCTGTCTTATGTAAATAGCTTGCTCAAGTGAAACAGCCTAAACGCACTGTTGTGTTTAGTCTCTTATATCAATTATATCAAGGTGGGATGTGTCAGCCAAATGCTGCTGAAACAGTAAGAGTAGACTGTGTTATTTGTTCTGGACCTCAGAACATCAGAACTCTCCCTTTGTACATTACATGTGTTTAAGTTTCTAAGGGATCTGACAGATCTTGCCGTTTTAACTAGCAAACAAAAATAAAATGTCCAGACTCTGTCAGTATCACCCATTACTGCACAGTACTGGTGTAATTTGACCTTCTCAGGCAGTATCCCATATGACAGATAAATAATTGCAAGGCTTCTTCAGTCAAATGCCTATTTTTGCTGTGGCCTAGAGATGGTAATGTTTCCTATCTTCAAACAGTCACCTGAAGGCATAATTCTATTTCACCTACAAAATAACCGAAGTACAGTTTGCAGCCAAACTTTGAGTTACCGGGCTGAAGGGCAGGAATGCTTCTACTATGCCCCGAGGCAGCATAAACATTCTCATTATAGGAATAGGGAAATGCCTGCAAGGTGATCCCCTATAGAAAGAGACATTTACGCACTCAGCAACAGTAAGAAAATTGCTTCTATACAGCAGTCAGGTAACATGGAGTTTGTTGCAAGCTGTACTTTGGTTCTCCATTAAGTGGAACAGAATTCTGTTCTGAGCTTATGGTCCATAACTCATGGACATAACTAGAGTAAATCATTCATATGACAAAAGCACTGGGAGACAGAGTGGTGTAACAGTGTATTATCTCTCTCTCTCTCTCTCCCAGCAAATAGTGTGAGAAATGGGGCTACTAGAGCACAAGTCTTCCATGACCCAGGAGTTGGGGATCCAGTTCCTAGCTGATGCAACACACTTCACACCTTGAAAAATCCCCCAGTTTCCCCATCCATAATGTTCTGATTCAACAATAGCTTCAAGATTGAAGATATTCTGGGCCAGATTCTAAGCTGGTTTAAACTGTGAGGTGCCCAGTGATTTAAATATCAGTAGTTGAGGATCCAGCCCATTACTTCCAAAATTTACTTTAGATCCTCAGAGAGAATTAAAGAAAAGCTAAGTATTGTTTTTATGTGTTTTATCACACTGAGGAAGATTATTGTTGGAATTTTTGGTTTAAAAAAAATATGATTCAAAGCTGAGTTTCTTCACCTTAAAATGTGTTTTCTTTCTTTCTTTTTCATTATGTTTGGAACCACCACTGAACAATGCTAAATGAAGAAGGGAAACCAAAATATGCTGTCAATTACTTTTTGCCCCACTATTTTAATTTACAAAATACTACAAATTATGTGCTGCTGATTTCCAAATAGCCTTTGAGCAATGCAAAATGACAGATGAGCAGTGTTGCCAAAGGAAAGTGATCCAGCAAATGTAGAATCCAGAGCAGTGTCTGGCTGGTTTGCCTTGTATCAACTTACTAACAGATCTCAGACCCCTAATTAAATCTTTTAAATGCATGACATCATCCCTGCAGAAATACATGTGCCAATAAAGAAGATGTTATAAAGACAGATAGACTTAACATGGATGTTCAGTTTAGATGAAAACCAATGTCCAACAACATTTTACAAGAGATCATATTGATGCTGATCAGTTTTCTGGTATCTGTATCCAGCCCCTGTTTGAAACATACTGGCTTATGGAGATGTCCAGCCATTTTGTAAAATGAAAACATAGCATGCCATGAAGATTTCAAAGAAAATAAATCAAAATTCTGATTAACAAAGACAGAGAAGTCTGTTGGCTTTGGATGGCATAACCAGCAACCTGGATCCAAATAATAAAAGGGAAATGTTTGGGGTAATCTTCTATCCCTTGAAGTCATTAACTGTCCTATTACAGAAGCTTTCCACCAGGATAAGCTGATCAACCACAAACATTTTCTGCTGCAGTAAATCAGCCAGCCAGCTGCTTTCTGTAACCAAACAAGGCTAGAACTGACCATTTTAGCACTCTTTTCCTCTCCAATTTATCTGATATGATTAATTCAGAAACCCAAAGTGGAATTACACAGAAAACCACATTCTGGTTTGATTACCACTAGTAAGATCAAATCCTTTATGTTTGATAGTTCAAGACCCAAGGAGAAAAACATCTTCATTAAAACAGCTTAAGTTGAGTCAATACACCTGTTCACTAGCCATCTGTTGTGAAAGAATCACCACTTCTCTGGAGCCATTCAAAAAAGATGCTTTCACTGCTATATGAGCACCATCATGTCACTTTAATGGTGCCTGCAATTTTTTAAAATTTATCTTAATTTCCTACAAGGCTAATCATTCAGTTCAGTCACTGACCAAAGCCCATGGGACTGTTTATGGAGTAGAGATACTTATCAGTCATCAGGTGCTTACTTAATAGAAAAAAAAATGGTGTCCCAGCAACAAATTTATGAACTAGCTCAAGTGATAACAGTGCAACTGGTGCTACAAAACCACTTGTATGGAGCTCTCTGCTGCTGGATCTGTACTGCTATCAATACCTGAGCTAGCTTGATGAAAGCTAGCCTGGGAACCTGCAAACAGACTGCAATACAGATATACCCTAAATGATGGGATACACTTCTGTCCTGCTCTACACTCTTTTGTGTCATTCAGGCAGTTGAAAGACAATGGAGACAGCATGTGCTCCCCTAGCTGGGAGACTTGGGTGGATGCAGAGCCAGTAAAGCTAACTGCCCTCCGCTGCAGAACTTCTGATACAACTGCTCTGGAGGGGAATGGGAGAGAGGGAGCATGGGAGGGCAGTGTGCTCTGGCTACCCTTCACTGGGCAGATGATTGCTTGATCACCACTGACAGCCAGCAAAAAATTAGAGGGGTCTCTGGGGCCTATAAATCACTGGAAGGAAAGGCAGAGTATCACAAAGCAGCCAGTTCCCTGAGTCTCTAGGTATCCGCCTCCTCCCAGCCCGACTTTGCCTTTCCCCTCCCCCAGCAATATGACTGCAGCAGATCAAAGGACCTAGGTCTGTATCTGTATCCCTGAAGAACAGGCAGACCAAGTAATCATGCAGATATCCCTGACTAATCAAAACACACATTTCCTGGAGAACACTGTACTCTCGCATCTTGTCATCTATGCCTGGAAATATGCATCATTAAATTATCATTACCTGAACGTTTGCTTGCAGAAAAAAATAATTATGTGCACACTTTATGTAGAGAACTAGCTGAATTGATCACACTTATTGCTTCACGTAATATCAACAGATTACCCAGAAGTTACATTATCAGACAATAACATCAAAAAAGTATTGGCATTTAATGTCTGGAAGGGAAAAATTGCAATGCATCCTTTAGAGCATCTGTCATAATTCATGGACAGGAAATCTCTCACCACTGAAATCTTTAACTATTTGTTTCAGTTTGTATTCATTTCCATTCAGTAAACATGATTGTGCTTTTCCAAGAAAGGTTGACTTCCTTTATGTAAGCTGGCCCACTGACTTGAACAGCACTTGACACTTTAAGGAAGAGATACATTACCAAACCTTCCACTTGAAGCACATTATAAAAATAAAAACTGCCATTAAATAAAACTGAATTTGAAAAAGGATAAAAAAAAGTTGGGATAAAATTATCTATTTAAAAAGTCACACTTGCAGGAGTGCAGTCATACTTTAATTTTGTGACCTCCAATTAAAATGGCCATGGGAACCAACAACTGGGGGAGGGGAGGGGAAGACCTTCTACAAACTGATCTGCTAACAGCAACTTTCACTGAAAGAAATCCTGCTAATACCAAATTCAAAACTGCTAATAGTTACTAAGTGCCAGTTCCTTATGTGATTATCCAAAAGTGTCACAATCTTAGTGTTGCAGAACAAGAGCTTGATTAGAGTTAATAATTAAATTATAAAACAAAATCTGTCTCATATATGACATTCTTTGGTTAGTTATTCTTAATTTGTAATTGTTCATTAATTTTACTAAGTAACAGTAGGATGGTCAAAACAGACAGTGCATCAGCAAATAACATACATATATTGTACTCTGAGATTCCCATACACATTTGTTTAAAGTTAGTCTCCTAAATCAGTTTTTAAGCACATAAGCAAGTGGTTTGGTTCTCTAATGTGCCATGTACCCACAAAATCTGAATGATTATTATATACACACAGATGCACAAAACATGTCTGTGCATATATATCTACTGATAAACATAAACACACACCAGCGATCTGCTTCCTTATTGTGTTAACTCCTGACTTACACTGAGGAGTGGTGAGAGTCATGCTCTGTAATTATAGGAGAGGTTGATAGCCCAGCATAGTCAGGTTCATCCCATTTGAAGAACCTATTTTCAATTGCTGATTAACAGAGGTAAAATTGTTTAATTCTATCAACCTGAAATTTTGTGAAATTGCAAAGATATCAATGAATTTTTTTTTGAAACAACTCAAGCAGAATTTTGACTTTTACTTCATTCCAAATGTTTTAACCAGACTTCATTGTTTTGGTTTGACTTCCCTTCCTCTCTGTCTTATATTGCCCTGTGTTTTTTGTAATTGGCTGAATGCATCTGTTTGTTCAGTTCAATTTAGCTACTTGTTTTTCCTCCTGACTGACAGCTAGCCTGTGTTTGCTCTGTGCCAGACCCCAAAGCACAATTGCTGCTCTTTCCATTAGCAGCATTCTGAGAAAACTGTCCTACTGTAAAAGATAAGTGCCCTTGACTCCCTCCCCTAGACTTTGAGCCCCATACCTCTGATGTTTCTACTGTTGCACCAGGCAATGATTAATTCACTTACCCCCCCTCCCCCCAAAACAACTGCCATCTCTGCATCCCTATTTTGCATGCTCACAAAAAAGGACTGTAAGAACTGTTTCTCAGTCCCCAAAGAGAAAAAAACAGAAACAAATCTCTGCTACTGCTGCCAGCAGCTATGTTATCTCATTGTTCCTAAAGCCGCTATATTTCATAGATTTCACAGACAGTAGGGCTGAAAGGGACCTCACAAAATCATCAGGTCCAGCTCCCTGCCCAAAGGGCAGGAAGTCATCTGGGGTCAGATAATCCTAGCAAGATAAGCATCCAGATGCAACTTGAATCTGTTCAGAGTAGGTGCTTGCACCACTTCTAGGGGGAGTCTGTTTCAGACTCCGGAGACTCGGACAGTAAAGTTTTTTGTTATGTCCAGTCTAAAATGGTCTTCCAGCAGTTTGAAACCGTTGGACCTTATCTTCCCTAGAACAGCTCTGGTGAACAACCGTTCTCCCAGATCCTGCTGTACAACTGTAACGGGGTCTTCCCAGGGCCAGTTAGATGTTAGCCCACCCACCTGTTTCTGGGCTAACCGCCTGCCTCTCTCACCTTCCACACATTGATAAAAAAAAGATTAAGATGTTACTAAGGTGGCATGCTGCCCATTTAAGACCCTGATGATGAGGGGTGATATCCCAGCTCTGAATGTTTCTCTACACTAGGGCCCATGCCTCACAAATGGCATCCCATGCAACTAAGCTCACCTGTAACCCATCTCCCTCTCAAACTGTTGTCCCTTCTCTGAGACCTTTGGCTCCCCCTTAAGCCCTGGCCTTGCTCTCTGGCCAGTCAGGATCCTGAGCCTCTAGCTCTGACCATCCCTTGCTGTGGGTCCCTGGCCCTTTTGACCCCCCTTGGGTCCTGGCCCCAGCATTGACCAGTTTGAGGCTCCATCCATTCAGATCCAAGTCGCTTTCCTTTCCCTCCCAACTCCACTGAATCAAACTGAGCCTCAGCCTCTCAAGGATCTCCCAGGCCTGGGCTTTCCCCAGCCAGGATTGCGTGGGGGCTAGAGGTTATCAGGCGCCCCTTACCTGCCTTTTACCAGGGAGGTTCGCAGTCCTGGCATTTCCTGGGGCTGCCATGCCACCGGCAGTCCCACCAGGCCTCCCTACATTGGCAGAGTGCAGTTTTAGGTCATGCCCAGGACCTGGGGCCTCTTCCATCCCCATAGACCCATCTCATATATATCCAAGTTGTTCCTGGCCCAAGGAGCTCAGCAGGCAGATGTTCTTCCCCTGCTGGCCGGTCTCAAACTGCTCCCCCTTAGCACAGAGAGCTGGGCATTAAATGGCCACCCTCATCACGCACCTGCCATCTCCCTTGCCTAGCCCTTCAAGTGGCAGGCACCAACAGTACCCTGCCACAACACTTGGGTTCTTTCTCCCAAGGTGGAGCACCTTGCATTTCTCTGTATTGAAGGTCATCAGGTTTCAGTCCGCCCACCTTGTAAGTCCGTCCAAGTCAACCTGAATCCTCAGCCTATCCTCCAACATTACTGAACTACCCCACAGTTTGGTGTCATCTGTGAACTTAGCCAGTCCACTTCTGACACCCGAATCCAGATCATTAATGTATATATTAAAGAGTACTGGTCCCAATACCAAAGTGGTCACCATGTGGCATGTTGACTTGGTTCCATTGACTATCACTCTCTGTCTCCGATCACAGAGCCAGTTCCCCAGCCATCAAACTGTGAGGTTGTCAAGGCCACCGTGCCCCAATTTTGCCATGAGGACATTGTGGGAGACCAAGTGAAAGGCTTTTTTTTAAATCCAAATATACGACATCAACCTCTTCCCCCCCATCCAGGTGACACGTCACCTGGTCATAGAAGGAAATAAGGTTGGTCAGGCATGACCTACCCACAACAAAGCTGTGTTGGCTGTCTCTCAGAATGGTGCTTTCTGTCAGCCTGTCACTGATGGATTCTTTGATAATTTTCTTGAAGATCTTTCCATACTGTTCAACATCTTCATTAACGATGTGGACATTGGAGTCAGGAGTGGACTGGCCAAGTTCGCCAATGACACCAAACTTTGGGGCAAAGC
>NW_017728886.1:119822815-119844035 GCF_001723895.1 Crocodylus porosus
TCTTGAGCTTGTCAAAGTCGGCTTTTCTGAAGTCAAGGACTTCTGTGTTGCTGACTGACTTGCCAGCTTTACGGCGGATGGTGAAGGCAACAGCGCTGGGGTGCTGGCAGGCAGGCACAGCTATGCAGTGGTCTTCCCAGGGGAACACAGGGGCCTTCAGTACCCTCAGTTTCCCTGGTAAGCATGGCCCAGGGCTCAAAATATCTGCAGGCTTTTATAGGGGGAACATGCCCTATAGCAAGGGATTTCAGGAAGAGAATGAAAGTTTTCAGGGTTTGGGAAGCTGAATGCTGACCTCAGAAGTGCTGCCCTTGCCCCTGAGTTCCTGTGTGATGCCTGGAAAGTCACTTAAAGCTTTTCACAACTCTGTGTTCCTGATTTTCTGGTGGCCCAACTTGAGATTTGCAGAAGGATCACTAGCAATGCAACAATAGGTAATGGAAGCTGTACAAACATGTATAGCACAGCTAAGTGCTACATGGTGGTAAATACATTGAAAAACTAGGCCCTTCTCAGCTAAAATGAACAACTCAAATTTGTGGAAACTTTGCCAATCATCTCTGTGCCTCATTGGCACTGGCTTTTCTGGAAAATGGGATTAATTTACCCTCATCCCCACATCAGAGGAAAGCTGTGAAAAAAAGCTAAATCAAACCAAACCATCTAGCATGTAGTCAGGCACCAGGAGCAGCGAAAGACACCTAGGTGCAAGCCCACTGTGCCCCAACTCCCCGAAGCCACTCAGTGACCCCCAGCAGCTGCAGAGCACCACACCAACCTGCAGCACAGCCAGAGGTAAGCGAGGCCTGTGGTGGGAAGGGATTAACCCCAGGCAGCAGAGAGGAGGTGGCTGAATGGGGCCAAGGAGGGTTTCACCCCATCCCAGCTCCTACTTCACTCAGCCCCCTGGGGAGAGAATGGTGAGGAGGAGAGGGTACCTACCAGTCCCCCTCTGGTGGGGCAGGGTCCCCTAAATTCCAGGTAGGGTCTCCCCTAGCCTGGAAGCAGTGTGGTTCTAACAGCAGGCCCACTGCTCATGTGTGCAATTTAAAAGGGTTTGCCAAAGCAAAAAAAAAAATAAATCCAGTCAGGCTCCCAGTGCATGGCTTTCATGGGAGACTTCAACTACTCAGACATCTTGTGGGAAGACTGCTCAGCCAAATCTGAACAGTCGCAAAGCTTTCTCACATGCATGGATAAGCTGTATCTGACACAAGAAGATCTGGGCCAACAACAGGTGAAGTGCTGCTTGACTTGGTACTGGCAACTGGGAACCTAATCAGCAATCTAACGATCAAAGGGAAGCTGGGCAACAGTGACCACGAGCTCATCACCTTCACCATCAGCTGTAAAGCTGGCAAGTCAGTCAGCAGTACAGAAGTCCTTGACTTCAGGAAAGCTGACTTTGACAAGCTCAGGACACTTGTCAGTGAGGCCCTGAGGGACCACGACCCAAAGGGGAGGGAAATTCAGGAAGAGTGGTTGCTCCTCAAGGGAGCCATCCTGGATGCACAAACTAAGTCTATTCTATCTCAGAGAAAAAGCAGCAAGAGGGCACTGCAGCCCCCTTGGCTCAGCAGGAAACTAGCAGACCTTCTGGATCTAAAAAGAAAGACTTACAAAAGATAGAGGATAGGCTCCACCACCAAGGAGGAATATTCTGCACTGGTCTGGACCTGCAGGGAGCGAACCAGGACAGCCAAGGCTGCAACTGAACTCCAACTGGCTACCAGTATCAAGGACAATAAAAAGCCCTTTTTTAGATATGTGGGGAGCCAGAGCAAAAACAAGGGCAACACTGGACCCCTGCTAAACCAGATGGGACAACTGACAACCAACTCCCATGAAAAAGCCAACTTGCTAAATGGGGATTTTGTGTCGGTCTTTCATCAATCCCATGGGATGCCCCTGCTCATTATGGGACAGGGAGGCCCGAGTGAGGGAGATTCCTTACCCTCCATCAATTCTGACCTTGTAAAGGAACACCTTGAGAGGCTGGGCACCTTCAAGTCAGTCGGCCCAGGCTGTCTACACCTCAGGGTACTCAAGATGCTGGCTAGCATCATAGCTCAGGCCCTGGCACAGATCTTTGAGAACTCCTGGCACTCTGGTGAAGTGCCCAAAGATTGGAAGAAGGTCTGTCTTCAAGAAAGGGAGGAAAGTGGATCCAGCAAACTACAGGCCCATCAGCCTGACCTCTATCCCAGGGAAGGTCTTAGAAAAGATTATCAGAGAGGCCATTCTTAACAGACTAGCTGATGACAACATCCTGAGGGATAGCCAGCATGGGTTTCTTGCAGGTAGGTCTTGCTTGACCAATCTTATTTCCTTTTATGACCAGGTGACCTATCACCTAGACAAGGGAGAGGAGATTGATGTCATATCTTGACTTTAAAAAAGCCTTCAATCTGGTGTCCCGTGATCACATCTTGGCAAAACTGGCCAACTGCAGCCTCAGGTCCACCATGATCCTCTGGCTGGAGAATTGGCGCTGTGATCGGACACAGAGGGTGGTGGTTGAAAGAAGTCAAATGTCAAGGTGTGCTGTGACCAGTGGGGTACCTCACAGTTCTTGGACTTATATTATTCAACATCTTCATTAATGATGTGGACACTGAAGTCAGAAATGGACTGGCCGAGGTTGCCGACGATACCCAACTTTGGGGTAAAGCATCCACACCTGAGGACAGATGGACAATCCAGGCTGACCTTGACAAGCTCAGCAAATGGGTGGATGAGAACCTGATGGTGCTTAACACCGAAAAATGCGAGGTTCTCCACCTAGGGAAGAAAAACCTGCAGCAAGCTTATAGGCTTAGCAGTGCTACGCTGGCTAGCACTATGGACGAAAGGGACTTGGGGGTTGACCACAAGATGAACATGAGCCATCAGTGTGATGCTGCTGCTAGTAAAGTGAGCAAAATGTTGGCTTGCATCCATAGATGCTTCTCGAGCAAATCCCAGGATGTCATTCTCCCGTTTTACTCGGCCTCGGTGAGGCCGCAGCTGGATTACTGCATCCAGTTTTGGGCTCCACAATTCAAAAAGGATGTGGAGAAGCTTGAGAGAGTCCAGAGGACAGCCATGCACATGATCAGAGGTCAGGAAAACAGACCTTATGAAGAGAGGCTGAGTGCCATGGGACTCTTCAGTCTGGAAAAGCATAGCCTCAGGGGTGATCTGGTGGCCACCTATAAGTTTATCAGGGTGCTTACCAAGATCTGGGGGGATGTATGTTCACCAGAGTGCCCCAAGGGATGACAAGGTCGATAGGTCATAAACTCCTCTGTGACCATTTCAGGCTGGACATAAGGAAGAACTTCTTTACTGTCTGAGCCCCCAAGGTCTGCAATAGCCTGCCACTGGAGGTGGCTCAAGCACCTACTTTGAACGCCTTCAAGAGAAATTTGGATATTTATCTTGCTGGGATCCTATGACCCCTGCTGACTTCCTGCCCCTGGGGCAAGGGGCTGGACTCAATGATCTTTCAAGGTTCCTTCCAGCCCTAATGCCTATGAAATCTATGAAACATTTGTCAAGCATTAGGTATACTCACAACAAGTACAACCCTTAGATGAAACGACAAGCCACTGAATCACTTTCTATTCAGAGAAGGGTTTGAATAGAGTAAATAAGGTTGGTCACACGCAACAGTGTCAGTTGCACAAAATGTTGATTTGCTGTGTTTATGAAATGAGTACCTTCTATCCTAGACACTGAATGAGGCAAGGTTCCGTAGAAAATGAGTACACGATCGTGTAATTAAAGACTACATCATAATGAACAAGCACAGTGAGGCTGAGCAATGGTTATACAACCAGCTCTCTAGGCATACATAGGTATAGATATCACTCATTTACAAACTCCTACATCTTTAGAGATCACAAAAGATTAGAATTTGTGAAGAAAATGTCCTTTCCTTAGTGTGCTTTAGCTGGAAGCTACAGAAATGTTCTCTTATTCTTAACTCTTTGTTTACCTAAGCTTCTCTTTGGGAATATACGTAGGTCAATACATCTCTTATACACTCCTGTACATATTCACTTCCTGCAATACATTTGTCAAATACATAAATATTTTCATTCTTAAAAAGTCAGTAAATTAAATGTTATATCCCTGGATGTTCCTGGCATGTTTTATGAAGCCCAAGTTAAACACAATCAATACATTACACATAATAATGACTGGAATCCTCCAGCATGGTAATTCTGTTTTACTCAGAGCCAGAATAGTCACAAGATCATTATATTTATTGCTGTATTCTACTTCTAAGAAATTTGCACATATGGATGTTTATTGGCAAGAAAGTGATTAAAATATTCCTAATCAAACTTTTTTTTTTAAGAGTGAAGTGTAAATAGCTTGGCAACATATTTTTCATTCCAAATCTACTATCACAAATGAATTAATTATTCAGTAGTTTAATCTGTTCACTTGCTGATACTGTTTATGTATCAGTTTACTATGTGTCCAGCACTTGAAAAACTGGTGTAGGTGTTTTGACTATGAGACGTCTGCCCAGATGGCCTCAGAATGAAGAGTGATATTCAAATATTCCCAGGGGACTGGCCAGCTGCATCTAACATGATTAAAAAAATGCACAGAACCATTTTCATAAAGTATAATTGAGAATACTGGGGAGAGTGCTTAAATATAATCCATTTATAATTGACTTACTTGGCAGGAGTCAACTGAAATGAGATTTTAGCAGGCACAAGCGTTAAGGTATGCATCTCATGTAAGCCACATCAGAACAAAGTCTGTGGCTTTGTGGAATCCTCTTTCAGTTCAATCTTCATTTATTATTATTTTGCCATTATTCAGACATTTACCAGCTACAATAAAAGATTCTTTGAAGAAGTCCACTAATTAATCATGCTATTGAGAAACATTCGGAGATGCTTCAACTCTATATTAACATAGATAAATATATTCAAGGATTCATACTTTAATGCCTCACTTCTCCAATCTGAGCAGGAAACTGAAACCTAGAGGTCTAAAGTGAACACATTTTCTTTGATAAACAGTGCACAACCGTCTTATTTAAGTACTAAGGAAAAACCTCCACAGAAATGAGCCAAATCTAATACAGTGAGACAACCTGTATGGTGCTTCATATACCAATAACATTTTGGGTATCACATTCTCATCTTCTGGAGCTAAACCAAGACCCTAATAGTAGAGGCCTATGCCTTCTTGACTGTTTTCACTCCAAAACTATAATGTTTCATTCCTGCCAGATGCTGAATGTGTGCAGAGGGGGGAAACTGTATTCCATGAGGTGACTGCGACACAAAACCTATAGCCATGGAGAAGGGGTTTGTTTAGCAGGCTCCAGGAGATTGCTCATTAAATCCTAATCATACATCCAGGACTTCAACAAAGAAACAGAAAATTCTCAAGGGGAAAAAGATCATCATAGTATGCAGATTGTTTCACTAAATTCATATATAGAAAAATTTCCAAGACACAATATTTTTGGCTTGCATAAAACAATGTGCCTTTTACTAGGGGCTCTTAAGATTATGACCTGTCTGATTTTAGTGTGTTAAAATAATGTTCCAGGAAAATGTTAGAAAATTAGGTGTTACAAAAATTTATGGTTTTTAAGTGGAAGGAAACCAATGACATAATAGATTATTTGGCTGAGTTTCTGACACAAATTTTAGGCACATTTATTTCTTCCAATTAGCTCTCCATTAGATCAGTTCAGGTGTAAGTTACTTTAGCATATTTATTTGATGTGATTTATAGAAAGACTTTCTGAGTGACCCATGAACAACATGTGAATAGAAAAATGTGCATACCATTTTATATAAACAAAAAAAGATCTCCTTCCCTCAAAATAACATTGTGAATGTACAATGCATCTATATTCCCAGACACAGACCAAGACAAATCTTGCAATTGGATCATAGACACAGGAGGGACACCAGCCCACCAACTGCTAGCGCAGACTTAGTGAAGGGGCACTTGGAGGGCTGGTTGTGTTCAAATGAGCAGGCCCAGATAAACTTCATCAAAGGGTGCTAAAGGAATTGGCCAGTGTCATAGCAGAGCCACTGGTATGGTTGTTTGAGCACTCATGGTGCTCTGGTCAGGTCCCAGAGGACTGGAAAAGGGTTAATTCAGCTCCTATTTTCAAGCAGGGAGGAGGGAGGAACCAGGAAACTATAGGCCAGTTAGTCTTACCTCTATCCTTGGAAAAACTCTGGAAAAAATCATTAAAGATCATATTTGTGGGAGCTCGGCAAGGGAAATAATGCTGAAAGGAAATCAGCATGGGTTCATTCCAGGTAGATCCTGTCTGACTAACCTTTTTTCTTTTTAAGACCACAAAATGCTTAGACACAGGAGTCAAGGTAGATATCATCTACCTAGACTTTAAGAAGGCCTTCAATACGGTATCACATTCTGTTATTGTAAATAAACTGACAGGCTGTGATGTAGATGATTGTCTTAGGGGTTGCACCCAGAGAGTTGTGGTGGATAGGTCGATATCAACCTGGAAAGATGTGGGCAGTGGAGTCCCACAAGGCTCAGTCCTTGGACTGGTCCTATTCAGTGACTTCATCAGTGACTCAGACAAGGGCGTAGAGAGCACCCTGTCCAAATTCACAGATGATACCAAATTATGGGGCAAAATTAACACACCAGAGGGTAGAGAACAGATCCAGGCAGATCTGGACAGGTTGGAAAAATGGGCAGAACCAAACAGGATTCAGTTCAACAAAGACAAGTGCAAATTGCTGCACCTGGGCAAAATGTTGGGGGAGGACCTTCTCAGCAGCACAGCGGCAGAAAGGGGTCTTGGATTCACAGCTGACTCCAAGATGAACATGAGTCGTCAAGGTAACAAAGTGATCAACAAGGTTAACCACACTTTATCATACATTAGCAGATGCATGACGAACAGGTCCAGGGAGGTGATGCTTCCTCTCTCTGTGGCACTGGTCAGGCTGCAGTTGGAGTACTGTGTCCAGGTTTGGGTGTCGCACTTCAAGAGGGATGTGGAGAATCTTGAGAGGGTTCAAAGGAGGGCCACTCATACAGTCAGAGACCTGCAGGCAATGCCCTACAAGGAGAGACTGAGGGACCTAGATCTCTTCAGCATTTACAGGAGAAAGCTGAGAGGTGATCTTGTGGCTGCTTCTAAATTCAACAGGGGAGCGCAGCAGGGAATAGGAGATAAGCTATTTACTAGGGCACCCCCTGCAGTAACTAGGAATAACGGCCACAAATTGACAGAGAACAGATTTAGGCTGGCCATTAGAAAGAACTTCTTCACAGTAGGGGTTACCAGAATCTGGAATGGGCTTCCAAGGGAGGTGGTACTCTCCCCTCTTCCTTGGGGGTCATCAGGAGGAGACTAGAGAAGCACCTAGTTGGGGTCATCTGACCCCAGCACTCTTTCCTGCCCAGGGCAGGGTGTCAAACTCGATGACCTACTGAAGTCCCTTCTGACCCTAACATCTATGAATGTATGAATTGCTGGGATTCTTATGGAGTTCCCTTTAACACAATGTCTGCTTAAAAATAAACTACAAATAAAATATATGTGTACCATGTACACATGCATACGAATCCACAACCAAGCAATACTCATTTTAACACCAACTCTAAACTATGTGCTTTACCACCCAAAATATATCACCACCCAATGTCATGGGATTCTTGTCACACCAGGAAGTTCTTGCATCCTGCTGCCTCATACAGACTCTTTCCTGAAATGTCACATTCCCTGTACACTGTTTCCAAGAACATTTACTTTATGTCACACAGTCAGTCATGACCCTAGAAAAAAATCTTTTTTCCCTAAATTCTGCCTTCCAAAATCAAAGATGCATGTTTTATCTGGGGGTTGTTTATATGTGAGAAAATCTGGTAGTCTCAAATTTACAACTTTTATTGCAACCTTTTAAAGACAGAAATAACTAGGGATGTGTGAAGCTTCGATCCCTGATTCAACTGGGTGGAGATCTGGCCTGATTCGGTGGCCAAATCTCTGAATTGAATCAGGAAACCCTTTTAACCTCTCCAAATTGAATTTGAACCCTCCAAATCAATTCAGAAAGATTCAGAAAGATTTAGTGATTTGGATATAGACATAGCTTCAAATGTTTTTTCTACATACCTCAAGGTAGCAGGCAGCTCATGAACACTGAGATCATGGCCTGCATGGAGCATTCCACAGGAGTGCAGGGGGCGCCCCAGTGTGCTCGGCAGCAGACCTGGAAGTGGGCCAGAAGCACTTCTGGTCCACTTCCAGGTCCACCAGAATGCGCTGGTGACTGGTACCTCCTGAGTCTGGGGGGGGCACCCAGGGTTCCTCCGTGGCTGCTTGCTGAACCGGAGAGGCATGTTTCAGTCCACCTCAGGGTTTGCCACTGAGCACATGGGCCCCCCTTGCACTCCATCCACCCCAGAGTCGTGGCATTCACAAGCCACACTTGATACCTCGAGGTATGCAGAAAAAATATTTAAAGCTATGTTTATGGCCGAATCACTGATTCTCCAAATCAGGATCGAATTTTCAGATTCAGATTTGGCCAAATTGAATTGGAGACAGTGATCCAAATTAATGAATCGAATCACTGTCCCTGAATCGAATAGGCCCGTTTTGCACACCCCTAGTAATCACAGCTTACTCAAGTGAAAGCATTCTATCGCTACCTTGTCTTAAGATCATTGAGATCAAAGTTAAGGTTGGCCCTTCAAGTTGGAATAGATTTTGGTGTAGATGTGAACAAGTCTCAAAACAGGATTTGGGCTTTGCAGCAGGGAATTGGGAGTTGATGCTATCTTAACTGGGGACTGCTTTGATTCTTTTGAAAGAAAATTCAACTTCATTGGAAGTTAATGTTCAAAGGATTCAAGGGGAGTCAGCAGAGATTGGTAAATGGGGTAGCATGGACAACTGTTAAGGACAGTGGGCTGAGGAGCAAGAGACATTTGATGGATGAGTGGTTAGGGTGCTGGGAGAACACAAGGTGCTGAATAGGTTGGGAGGGAAGGGAACATGGACTGTATGACTACAGAAATTCTAAGATTTCTGTGAGGCAAAGTGGGAAATTAATTTTTTAAGTCTGAAAGGGAGCCTGGGGAAGGAAGCCTAGAAGAGGAACAAGTAATGGCTGAACTATAAAAAAAGATGCAGAGAATTTTCAGGTGAGGGAAGTATGGAAGTCTCAGGGATATCAAGGAATATGTGTTATATATGGGCCTGCCAACAGTATTAGGCAGAGCCAGAAAAAAGCCAGGTAACAATCATTCAAAGCTGAATTATGTCATTGTCTTCTGTTTTCCAAATATATATATATCAATTGTCCTTTAGATGGTAACTGTGCTAAATATGGACTAAATTCAATCACACAGAAAGAGATAACTTCATACTAGCATACCTTAGGAGGTTTGTCAGTCTCCTAGTAGTGACCCTGATCAGGTCTGTGACACTTTGGGACGTACAAGGGATATTGGGCTGAAAGATAAAGGGTCAGGAGCTGATGGGATCTGTATGTCTGTTGTGAAACCGGGAAGCCAGAGAAGCAGGGCAGAGAGGAAGCAGCAGTAAACTGAAATTCATGGTGGATATGGGAATGCCCATTGGCTTTCCTAAGCACAGATCAAAACTGTTCAGATGAAGAAGGGGAATAACTTTTATTACATTTAAAATTACTTTTAAAATAACCTCTACCCACAATATTATTTTAATACATCCTTCTGTGTGCAGTAACTATGGTAGGCTCTGCTTCAGGCACCTAATTTTGAGAACTGGATTATTTTAATTAATTCCTCTAGTAAAGTTGGTGACTATATACTCTGAAAAATGGGTTAGAAAACTCAATAGGTTTCTGAACAATAAGTGTGGTAAATTTGGAGACTAAATATAATCAATGAACTGTGATCTTAAGGGATTTAATCCTGTTTTAAGTAAAAGTCTTAATGTAGGTTTAACTATGGATTCACTACCATCACTTCAGTAATATTGATAACCAGTCCACATCTCATGAGAACCCAGAGGAATGCCATTAACATTCATTTATTTAAAGAACTCTCATGGCAAATATAAGGAACACAAACCTGCTGCTAATGTGGAATGTTCTTAGCACACAAATTATTTTTCCAATTAAAAATTAATTTGGGAAGAATAATGACAATGGATCTAGGCTGTCAAGCACCCTTATCTGAGAATATCTATTGTAATCCAGCTTTGAAGACATTTGAAAGAGGAGTTTATGCAGCCTTCATTTCAGATCTGTTGATTTGCATGTGTCCTGATAGCATTAGAGCTGGAACTTCCAACATGTCGCATAGCTTACTGCCCTGCATTGTTTTCCTTACCTCCAAATCATCTGATAGATGACATCTACTAGCTATCTAAATACACTTTATGCATCTCTAGTGAAGGCATGACCAACTGGGCAATATCAGCCTTTTTCATGAATATAATGAACATAGTATTATATGCTTATGATGGCTTACCTGCCAAGGTATAGATCAAATAAGCAAATGACATCCCAAATAAAAATCCTTGACAAAACAATGGGGAAGTTGTATATTGAAGAATACCCCTACCTAGCTGCAGCAAAACTAAAGACAACTGACACATCCAAGAGCGGAACCCAGGATCAGGAAGAAGATACTCATCCTTAGAAGAACGAGCAATTAAAAAACGGTGATTGTTCAATGAGAAGTCAGTGTGTATACAGTGAGCTGAGGAAAGCTAACAGGTTGGCAACAGAGGAAAAAGTGAGGCAAAACTGCAGAAAGGACAGTCATCTCCCCATATCCCTGGCCCAGAAGTAACTGAGCTGTCGAGGGTAGTTAAAGTATATATGGAAAAGCTTAGGCTTAGAGAAAAAGAAAATTGAATATGGGCCTTTACTGTATTTACCCTTGATTTTGCATGCTGGATACAGACTCTAAGCCACCTCACTGATCACCAGCACCTGGTGTGAAAAGATTTTTAGATGCCAAATCACATTTACCAAAGTCCATTACATTCATTCAAAAACATGAGTGGATAGATGGCAATTCAAAGCTTGGACAGCTTGCTCCTATGCATTCAAAATATTTATATTCACAGTGGCAGGCCTCAGCTTCACTGTGGCATAGCTTCACTGACTCCAAAGGTGAGAAACTACCTGAGTATCTGGCCCTGAAGCTTAATCTAACATTTAATGTTAATATTCCAGGCTGAAGTTTACCCCGACTATATAATGTTCTATTTGCTTGATGTTATTTTTTGTGTGTCCTCTTTATAATCTCCCTATTGCCATAGATTATGTTTGAGGTTAATCAGAACCAAGGATGTAATTACAAAAGCAACTGTGGTAAATTCAAGGGAGCTCCTCCCCTCACCCCAACCTTTCTTTGAGGAACAGGATACCACCTGCTTACTGCATGGCAAAAGAATGCACGCAGGGCAGTTACTGCAGTGTAACTGGGGTGTTCTGCAAATTTGGACCCTACTTTGCCTTTCAGGAACACGCTTGTGCAGCCATCCCCTGAGCATATTTAGTCCAGGAAAAGGTAAAATAGAAGCATCATTATTTATAAATATGGCTCAGGTCTGAGGGATATGAACACCAGCAAACAGTGCTGAAAATAGCTGAAGAGAGCATTAGGACAGATGGGTGCCTAACATGTTAGCATTCTGTTACCTGCTTCTTTCGTCAAGAGAAAATACATGCAATGAACAGAAAGTTATTTCCAAATATTGCAAGATTCAAATTATACACAGCCCACAGTTCAAGCTGAACAAAACAGGGGCTTGATTTTTTGTACAGACTTTCTGAACAGAATTATGCTCAAGAGTGACCGGTTACAAGGCCATATATCAAATTATTTTGCCAAGATATCCTAATTTATTTTAAGATGTCCTAGCTGAAGGAAAGAAAAAAAGTGCTCTACCTTTAATGGTATTTACACTATACTGACATTATTAAAACATCTAAGACAGCTCCTTGGTGAAATTTAGTGGCAGAAAGTTGCCAAGAGATGATACCTGTTTTTAATGTGTTGGGGAGAACCAAGACACTGGAAACTGCCATCCACCATAATAGCAAGCCGTGTGCAGAGCGCTTCACACTCCTCCATGCTAAAAAAGAGATATGAGGAGAACAACAGTTGACACAGTAGCCATAGATTTGTAGCTACCTTTAGTTAAAATCAAGATAACTCAAATGATGGAGGAAACAATACACAGACCCCTTCACATCTGCCTCAGCAATACAAATACAACTCTAGTCAGTAGAGAATAAAGAGACAGATGGCTGAATCTTATAACATTACAAAAGCACTACTACTTGCAAGCTGGAGACAGAAATTACACATAAGGTGGTACAAGTGATTGGAAACTGGTCTAAACTGGTAACAGAACAGAAATTCAAAATGGCCGAACCCAGTTTAAGATAGACTTAGAAGGATGTAGTATCAGATTTAATCAGTTTAGGTTAGACTGGTCTAACAAATTTCTGTCCCAGATCCATAGGCAGCAGAAGGTTGGGCTAACGGGGTTAAGCCCCCCGAGCTGTGGTGCAGTGGTGACAGTGTAGAGGGCCACAGGGCAGCCCAGGCACAGGCTCCAGTGGCTGTAGCTGGGAATGTGCACAGAAACAGCCACGCAGCTGCAGCCTACATGAAGCCAGGATTGCACCCCAGCAGCTTGAGGAGTACTGGTAGGGTTACCATACACCTGGGTTTTCCTATACATGTCCTCATTTTGAGTCCTCCTGTCTCCCTCTGGGTGGGTTTTTCAAATCTGAACAAATGTCCGAGTTTTTGCTTTGTCTGTTTGGTGGGAGGAGGGGGAGGGGCAATTGTAGGCAGGGAGCGGTGGGCAGGTAAGTGCATCTACGCTCGCCCCAGGAGCTGCAGGCAGGTAAGTCTGGTTTGGAGGGCTGAGTCTGGGGCTGTGGCAGGGCAGGGGGGCTGGGAGGGAGACAGTGCCTGCCCCCTCCAGCGAGGGAAGGGGACTTTCGAGAGCCATGGCTGGGCCAGCAACACAGGGTGTCCTCTTTTTTTGGAACTGAACATATGGTAACCCTAAGCACTGCCCACCACAGCAGGAAAGTCTGGAAAGGGGAAGGGGCATGGGGGGGGCGATCGAGGCCCCCACAGTGAGGGAAGGTGTGGGGCAGGGGCTGAGGTGAATGAAACCCCATGGTGGGTCGTGGGATGTTGAAGCCCCGGTGGCTTGTCCTTGTCCAGGGGTAGAGAGGGACTCCTGGCACTGCATGCACCCCAGGGGTGGCACAGGGGCATTTGTCCCCCAACTATGTGCATGGGGATGAGACAGGCTGCCTGTTGCATGCTGGGCTTTGAACCCCACTGCCACTGTCTCAGGAGCCATGTGATGCTATGTTTCTGCCATGGCCAGGCTGTGCTGCATCCCCTGCCTGCCAAGTGGTGGCAAGCACATGGCATTGCACACAGCATCCAAGGCAGCAGGGCACAGAGCCCCATCCTCCAGCAGCAGCCTGCCTCCACCCTTGGCACAAATCCAGGGGGCACATGTCCTCCGTGCCTCTCCCAGGGTGCACGCAACACCAGGAGTCCCCCACCCCACACACACCTCTGGATGAGGTGCCCAGGCCCCGCCCGTCCCATGACTCATCCCAGCCTCAGGGCCCCATTCACTGCAGCCCCTGCCCCACTCCCTCCCTCACTGTGGGGGCCTCGACCTGCCCCGCTGTGCCCCATCCCTCTCTCCCCACCCCTCCCCCTCCACAGACTTACCTGCTGGGTGCGGTGTGTGTGTGCAAGTGTGTGTGTACTCAGCCTCCACAAACAATATTTTCCCCCTCTGCCTATGTCCTGATCCCATAGCAAATCACCTTAGTTTCCTCTCCTCTGGCATCCCAGGATGCCTTATGGCTCCCAGCTAATCCCCCTTGCAGGGCAGAAAGCTAGTGTCTGCTCCCCCCACTCCCATCTGTGCCAGCTCAACCAGGCTGGCTCTGCCCTGGGGCTGTTACAGAGCTGAGGCAGCAAAGCCTGTGCATCCTCTCTGCACCTGTCAGACCTGCAGGACAGTGGGAGGAGGCAGGGGTACAGATCCTCACTGCTCCAACCAGGGCCTCAGAGCTGTGGTACCTCATGGGGTTTTCCCTGCCCTGCCCCAGGCTCCCCTTGTCTGCTCAGTTGGGTTTTCCTCACCCCAGCTTGGCTGCATAGCCCTAGACCCCTCCAGTCACTGCCTTTGACCGCAGGGGGACTGGCAAAGGAGTCCTTATCCTGATGCCAAGGTGGAGTTCCCCCCACTCCAGCCTGGGGTCCAGCCAGCAGCAGAGAGCCCCACACCAGGGCTGATTGCCCTTTGCACTGCCAGGCCAACTGCTCAGCCCTTCCTCCTGCCAGTCTCTGACCCACAGGGGGTAGGGGAAGAGCCCCCATCCCAGTGCCACTCCAGATTCAGGTTGCGGCAGTACTGAAATTTGTACAGTTGTGTCTTAAATTTGTGTCTTAAATTTGTAAGCATGCTTAAAGAGGAAGGCAGGATTACAAGGGACCAAACAATGCCCTAAAATTAACTCAAACAAACATGAATTTAGGATGAAGCAACAAAATTTCAAAGAGATGCATCCTAAAATTTGAATATTTCAGGATGCATCATCCTGGCTGACCAGAACTACAACACTGTTACTTGGGGAAGCACTGGAGCTGCATTTCAGGTGTTCCCAGGGGCAGTAACTCATTCATACTAGGGCAGGAATTAGCTAGACTGCTAATTAGCTGTGACCTGCAGGGGGACTGGCAAAGGAGTTCCTGTCCTGATGCCAAGGTGGGGTGCCCCTCTAATGTGCAAGTGTGTTACAACTCTTAAAGAGGGGGCACAGATGCATCTTTCTCTCAGTACAAGAGGGAAGCTAGCACTAAGAAGTACCCTCTTTGCAGGGACAATGACCCTCAGCAGCTCCTTGTAGGAGGATGCCACTAGGGTTTTGGTGAAATACTGCAGTCCAGCAATTGACACAACCTAAAAAACCGAAGCTCCATCTAAAAATCTGGATACTTGACTTCAAAGACTAAGACCCAGATCCCATTCCACCTCCAGGCCATCTAAGTAGCATTTAGAGGTTTAGGTGCCAATGTCACTAAATAAAATCCAAAATTTACCCTCCACAGCATCTACAACCTGCTAAGATGCCCATATTCTCTCTCTCACTTTCTCTCTCCTTTTTAACCTGGAAAGACCCATGGGTGACTAGACTTGGCCTACTGTGCATGCTCAGAAATGATCCAGACAGTCACCTTCATGTCTTCCTTCAGCCAGGTTCAACTGTGAGCCAATACCATCTGGGAAGCTGATAAAACTTACGTACATTTCTGCTTCTTGAGGCAGAGAAAAACCTTGAGGAGTGACTGCTTGATACTGATACAAAGGGATGAGGTGCCTCCACCCTGTATCTTCAGTCTCCATTCTCAATGTTATTTATGCAGTTTGTATTACATTGTCAATGGATAAAATGTGAACAAAAAGTCTGAAAGCAGGGCCAGGAACAAGGGCTCTCTCCTTCACTGGGCAGCTTGTGCTCACTGTACTTCTGCCCCTGTGACTCCTCTATTCCTTGATGTCCAGTGGCCAAACTTCAACAGGTGAGATGAAGGATGCCCTCAGCCCCGCCTAATTCATAGACTGGTGGTCAGAATACTTTCATGAGAAATGAGACATGTGACCTTACGTATCCTCTATGCAAGAAAGGACTAGAGTCTCCCTCTGTTAGGGTACTGGACAAAAGGCTGGGGGATGCCTCCTCCTCCTCGCACCTTCCCTTCATTTTACACTTAAGTCAATTCAGCTACCAGTTAGATGCAGTGGTTTGGGAAGACACCTCCCCTTTGAGTAAGTTGCAATCTTCCTGGTAGAAGCACATAAGGCTGTCCGCTGGGAGTGTGGAAAAGCAATGCAGTTCCATGGGCAGAGTAGGGCAGTGCCTTAACAGTGAAACATACTTTCTGGGGCTAACAACAGCCAATATAGGCAACTCAGAAGTGGAAAAGCCCTAAGCTTAAATTTTCAGACTATCACCCAACAACCATTCCTCTTTTCTGTTCACTTGTGATGCACAAGAAACTCAATTTCTAAATAAAACATATCATTTATCATTTAAAAGTTCCTATGAAAATCTGGGCTTCAAACTTAAACTTTTCCTTTCTACAACCTGTAACAACAAAGTGTTATTAATTAGAATGGAAATCTGTGTAGACAACTCTTGCTAATTATTAGTCCCCTAGTTCAGAGTCATTCACCTGTAAAGTTATTTCCTGCAAGTTATTTGAAGAATTTCACTATCCTGATTACAACAGAACACAATTGCCTTGGTTTATTTGCTGAATATGAAAATTATGCCTTTTTTGTTTTACTCTATGAATTGAGCACTATCTGTGTTGTTTACTGATGACTGGTTTCTTAAGCCATATGGTATCAGGCATAGATACTCGTGTGCAACTAGTCAGATTCCGTTTCAATGATCACTTAAAAATGGCTCCAAAATGCTTTTTCTGAGAGCATTTTGCTGGTAAATCTAAAACCTTTAAACAGCCCTATATAAGAAACATATCTGAAACACATCTAAAGCAAATTAATTAAACAATATCTAATAAATCTTTATGGAATATTTTGTTGCATTATTTTATCAATTAATTTATGACTTCAAAACGTGATTTGGCCAAAATATTAATTCAGTGTTTCTATTAATATGGCCCCTTCTGGGCATGCTTTTCTAATTACACAGCTAAACATTTCCATCCACAAATCAGACTGCTCCCTCAATGTAAGCTATTTTATGTATAAATATGTCTATTATACTGAACGCCCTGCAGGGGATATGCAGTTGATTCAAGTTAGCATAGGTGCTACAAAAGAGTTTCAGTGCTTCTGCCATTAAAGCGAAGAAATTGTCATCATAGCAAGGAGCCTTGGCAAGATCCTCAATTCTGTATAGAGTCCAGGTGTGGTACACAGACAATATATACCACATCCACCAGGGAGCAACAGGCTCTGACATGCTGATGCCAATCCAGAATCCTTAGTCACTTCAGCAGAGGGGCATCCCAATTCTCTTCCATCTCTCACTATACCCATGAAGCCATAGTCTAATCCTTAATACTTTAACCGAGAGAACATGGAGGTGATTTCATATTTCATCAATGAAAAGGAATTGCCAATCATAGCAAGAGACCTTTAATCTACACTTGGGTACCAGTTTTCTCCCTCAGAAGTGTGTTCATTGGCACTTAACCAAAGGAAATATTTAGAATAACAGAAAACATTGCCTGCTGGAACAGTATCTCACCTGTGTGATGTCAGCACAGCTGCACAGCCATCCTGAACTTCCTTCATGATTGTTTTCCAGAGGTACCGCTTAGAGCATGGATCCATTCCAGAACTGGGTTCATCCTGCAGGCACAAATGCATCCATTCACCACCGGAATATAGGAGAGGCGATGAGAAGCCTGGAAAATGTCAGGCAGCGCTAGATGCTCCTAGCACAATCCATTTATAAGCAGGGACAAGAGAGTTCTATGTACCTGGACTCTCACAATTCTTCTGGTTTATTGTAGGGGTGAGAAGGCTTGGTGGGGTGTGTTTGATTCCCTGTCCATCTAGAACTTGTGGGTCTGCCTGCAGAGGGCATGGACTATCAAACTGGAGGCCCTGTATCTCCATGTTGCCCTTCCTGCATGTGTCATATCTGTGCACAACTGGATCATTGCTTAACTTCCCTAGACTCCCCTAATCCAGCAAGGACTTCCCTCTAAAAGAAAAAGTCCAGTCCATATTGCAGGAAACAGTGGTTTCAGAAAGGATTTCCTCAATGCAAGATTTCCCCCAGTGACCAACTGTCCTTCTAAATTGGCTAGTTCATTGTACTCTGCTTCCAAAACTCTGGAAGGCTTCTCTGGAAAATGAAATGCAGCTCTTGGAACTGCACCATCCTTTTGTGTCCAGTAAAATGCGCTTAGATGTAAGCTGAGATGATCTTGACTTTCAAATCCATTCTCTCTGGTTTCATAGGGCTAGACAAGACAGAGCTTTATGACATTGGCCATCAAGACGGACAGCAAGGACCTTGTTGCTTATTTTGTAAAGAAAAATCTCAGCTGAAATGTGTAAACAAAGATCTCAGCATTCGCAGTGTGCTGCCTAAAACCTGATTGTCACTTAGTTACAAAGGCCACAAGCAGAAAGAGAATCCAGCTCAGTCTCTTACAGTTGCCTTCTCAGCTCTCTATAGATGACAGGTGTAAAAAGCAAGGGCCAAATAAAACAAGCATGTTCCATTTCTACACCCTAAAAAAATCTGAATATAAACCGGGGCAGGGTAAATTGGCACTATTTTCAAGTCACTTTAGTACAGAAAAGCCTTTGAAATTCTTGATAAATAAACCCTTTTTAAAATCCTTTATCCTTCCCAAAACACTGGTATGTATGCATCTTTTGAAGCATTTGAGTTATTTAAAAGTGTGGATTTTCTTCTTGACATTACACATGAGATGGTGTATGCCTCACAGTAAGAGGCAAATTGAAATGGCTACCTGCAGTGGCAGGCTGTCATAAAGAGATTAAATAACAGTGGGAGCATCTTCTGAGATCAGGAACGGCTTTGACTTAAGATACCTCCTCCTTTTGCCAATTCAACCAACCTAAGCTAAAAATATAAGTAAAACCATCCAACCTATAAGTGATCCAGTGATATAAAACTAGAAGAAGGAAAATATATCTAGTTCTAGGAATGCACACCAATTCAGACACATTGGTGGCATGCACAACTTTAGCTTAACCCACCTCTGTTCATGTGTGTGACACATTAGGACTGCTCTTTTCTTCTCTGCTCCAGGGAGTATATGGCCTCCCAGTGACATTTCTGTATGGTTGAGACACATTTGCTTATTTAGTTCTGCCTCAAGACAGAAAGGGAGATTGTAGGAAATGTCATTTCCTCTAGTTGAACCTGTTTATCATGGTGATGGGCACAATATGAGAAGAAACAAAAAAAAAAAGTAGTTCCTTGTCCTTCTCTGGATACCACTAGACTAACCTTCCATGCCTTCTCATGAACTTTTATCATTGGCTCATGAAGAATAGCAGAGAAGATAGAAGATACAATTTTTGCCTGTGCAATTCTCTTAAGCGGTAGTTCATCATTTTAATCTAACAAAGATCTTCCCTTCCAAATGTTACTCAGTTTGAAGCTGCACTCAGCCAAATGAAACTGAGACAGTGCTCCCTGATTCTCAATGGCTTTCCTCAAGCAGAATATCCTGGTTTAAACCTTGCACAACACACCCTAGTGCCTCCTAAATCTGCAGAAGTTGCATGGAAATTCTACCTATAAAAAAAAGTCCTTTGACAATGAGAACTAAGGACACATAGTTGAGAAGACAGGAGCATTTGAGGAACTGTGTGCAGGGATAACCTGAACTGTTTCCTGCTTGTTTATTAGATGAAACCACATTTACTTCTTCTGTTTTAAATCTAAAACCTAAAAAGTAAAACTTGCTTGTGTTTGTAACATAGAGCTCCAATCCCTCTTAGGCCAAGTTCTTCTCCTAGTTGCAACAGTGCTAGCACCTATATCAGTACATCTTCACAGGCCTTGATACACATGCAACAGCAAAACTGGGGTGAGAAACAAACAGGTGACATTTTGCACATCAGAGGCCCCATCTACACATTACACTTAAGGTGTGATTAACCAGTTAGTCATGTCTTAAATAATGACTCAGCCACATATTTAATCAATTAATAGCATGATAAAAAGAGGACTAGACTATATGTAATAACTTTGTAGTTGCTTTCTATTACACCATTAATTGGATGTGTGGCCAGGAGGCCTCATGGTTGGAAGCCCTGTCAACTTGTCAGAGCTCTCAGCTGGTTGGGGCACGTGCACCCCAAGCCTGACAGCTCCCAATTGACAGGGATCCCAGCTGCAGAGGGCCCCATACACCCCCGTAGCTTGGAGACTGCAGCTGCTATGATATCTCAGCCACAGGGGAGCCCCACACACCCCCAAGGCTGGAAAATCACAAGTTCTGTGCTCTCCCAGCTACTATGACTTCCCAGCTATAGGGGGGGCGTGTAACAGAGGACCCAAACCCTGTTATGGAGAAGAGAGGGCCTGGGAAGGAAAGTCAGCATGGCCCCTTTAATCCCTGAACCTTTGTAGCCTGCAGGGGGGAAAGGATTACAAACTGCAAATCAAGACCCTGCCAGTGTGGCCAGAGTGGAGGAGATTTCAGCTACCAGGACAGACACCCAGCTAGACAGGAGGGGTCAAGAAGCTTGCCATAGGTGGGAGCAGGGACCTCCAGAGGGGAGATGCC
The DNA here is from genome assembly GCF_001723895.1 of Crocodylus porosus. Classification (NCBI taxonomy): domain Eukaryota; kingdom Metazoa; phylum Chordata; order Crocodylia; family Crocodylidae; genus Crocodylus; species Crocodylus porosus. Next base: position 119,843,150 of record NW_017728886.1, read on the forward strand.
GGGCTCTGGACTCACCCTTTCAAAGCCTAGCCTGCAGTCAGATGACTGCTGAACCCAGGACAAGAGGCGAGAAAGCTTAGGCACACCTGGAAACCTGATCAGGGGAACAGGAAAGCTGGTCAGCTGGCCAGACAGGAGTGATTGACAGCTATAAATTCTGCTTAGGACAGATGGGGGAGGCTGACCCCAATAGTGAAGGGAGATGGAGCTCTTCAGGGAGGCAAAAGGGAACTCACTTGTGGCCAGGATTGCTGCTGCCTGAGAGTAGGAAACTTTCTCAACAGAGAGAAGGAGCAAGCATAGAGGAAGTACTAAGGGCTCTCTTTTTTGCTGGTGCTTTGGGAGGACCCTCAAGTGGGGGGTATACAGAGAGCTAAGGGCTGTTCAGGTTAACTCCACAAGACCCCTGGGGGACTTAGTGTGTTGGCCCAGGAAGGGCCTGAGGGAGACACCAGGACCAAGCAGAGGCTGTAAAATCTCTATCCTTGAGGTTTTTAAGACCCAACTCGACAAAGCCTTAGCTGTGATGATCTAGTTGGGGATGGTCCTGCTTTGAGCAGGGGGGTTGACTAGTTGACCTCCTGAGGTCCCTTCAAACCCTAATTTTCTATGATTCTATGACTGTTTATAAGAGGCTGATATGGCTCTGCTTTTTGTTCCTTTTACTTTCTTCTCTGATCATTTTTGAAACAACAGGTGGTACACCAGAGCAGATGAGAGGAGGCACAGAGGCCAAAGAGCAGAATACCCATCACCCTGACATTTTCCCCATATTTTTTTGTTTCCTTTTTTTGTATGGCTTTTGTTGGCTTCAGAGTGTTAGAAATATTATTGAAAATGCATTATCAATAGTGTTGTTAGAACAGCACAGCCGTCAGCTCTCCCT
>NW_017728886.1:119844175-119899081 GCF_001723895.1 Crocodylus porosus
GCAATTAGCTAATGCATATAAGCCTATCCGCCCCGCATACTTAAGTAGTTAATTATAATGCACATCCGACGGATGACGTGACGTCATTTCATATATGTTTGTATGAACCGGAAATGAGATGTAAGAGTTCCTGCTTCTGCACACGTGCTCAGAAGAGAGGGAATAAAGCCTGCTGAGAAGTGTTCCCCGGGGGCAGAGGGTGGTCTTTTGTCTTCACTCTGACCCTATTTGCAAATATATACCTTTTGTGGTACTAATGGAGTGTGTCTATGACTAAGAGTTCTTCGCCTCCCGAGAAACGAACCATAGCAATTTCTGCAACAAGAGCAGAAGGCCTAGGAGAGGGTCAGGGCCCTGACTAAATTAAGATGGGCTGGAGCCCAACAAGGGCTGAACCCCTACCCACAGACAGAGAGAAGGGAAGATCCCCACAATGCCTGGTCAGATGTATGATTGGAGGAATTACTAGGGGAAGCAATTAGCAAAAAGTTCTTCACAGTCAGGGTTGCCAGGCTCTGGAATGGGCTTCCAAGGGAGGTGGTGCTTGCCCCATCCTTGGGGGTCTTCAAGAGGAGACTGGCTAGGCACCTGGCTGGGTTCACATGACCCCAGGTTTGGTGACCCTTTTCCTGCCTGCCAGGGGCAGGGGGTCAAACTAGATGGCCCACGGATGTCCCTTCTGACCCTACAACCTATGAATAGATGAACATAACCAGTACCGATATCTCTATGGCAGATGAAGCCATACAGAATGATATTTTCAGGTTTACTTTTCTGGTATGGAACACAAAAATGGGGAGAAAAATATACGACACATTCTAACATGTTGCATAATACATCCTATTTCTCTTTTTTTGTGAAGAAATATATGTTAAAAAAATTACATGCTCAGGCTGACCTAGAGAAGTAACAATTGTATTATAGCCTATGTACGAAATCATAAACTAGAAGCCAGCTTTGAATTCTAATCCAAGATCATTGGAATGCAAAGTAAAATATATTTATTCAGAGAGCTGAAAAGACAACTACGCTGCTTTTGTGTCACTTTCTCCCTGGAGTTGCTTCAGAAGCAGAAATAAGTAAAGTAGCCTGAAAAATAATGAAAAAAGTGAACTGAATTTGCATGTGCTTCTGAAGCAATGAGGGTGTTGACATGGCTTACCAGTAAAAGTATTTGTGGTTTGCCAACCAAAGCCAGAGCTGCAGATAGTTTCCTCCTTGTGCCACCACTGTATGTCCTCACCAGTTTGTCAATGTGGGTGTCCAGATGTAATTGGCTAACAAGGTCCCCAGCTACCTGCAATTAAGAAATGGCAAAAATGGGAGGACTCATGCATTCAACTAGACAGTTTGAACTAGCACAGATTTTTCCCCCCACTAAACTTTAAAAATAAATATTTCCTCTTTTCTTATCTGAGGCATTGTATGATTATCAAATCATAGACTGAAGACTTGCTGGAATCTGTCAGGCAAAATGTTAAGAATCAAAGGCTGTTAAGGGGACCCATGAAAAATAAGAGTGTTCTGAACAGAAAATCTGGCTTTGTTAATTCTTGTAACAGTCATCTACCAAGCATTTTGGATCACTGAGCCATTAACTTAAAATGCTCCTTCTTCCAATGTATTTTCACAGTATTGATTAGATCCCACACATTTTTCAAGTGCTAGAAAATATGATAGAATGAAATAATAGGTCAAACATAAAAGTGGAAATTGGCAGAAGAGCAGTTTCACAAACAAGGGCTTCTGCCCTTCCCAAAAGACTGGATTAAACTAGATTTAGCTCTGATCAATCTCTTTACCTGGGGACTCTGGACTGATGAGAGGGCACAAATTAGTCTTCACTCCCACTGTTTTAGATCATTATCGGGACCAGACTGATCTGACCTTCCACAGAGGCGCACATGGATAGGAATATCCAGGTAGCTCTCTCCAACTTTGCACTCACCAGCCCAGGGCCAGACACAGATCTTCTGTTCTTGCTCAGTAAGCAAAAGCCATATGTGTGTGCACTAACACTAGTGCTAGCTTCCCTACATGGGTAAATCTAAAACAGCCCTCATTCATCCACATTGGCCAAGGAACTGAACCTCTTCAAGGGTGAGTCCAAGATGTAGTAGGGACTTCTAAGCCAAGGAGTCCTAGACACAATGCCCCTCACAGCACCAGTTGTTAGGGGCACTGCAATAATCTGTGGGAAAGATGTTCCATTTGAATATAGTAAGATCCTTAATATACCTGTTTTGTTTTTCAGATACAATGAGCCTGGAGTGCCCGCCCTTCAGTGGCTGTGGCAGAGGAAGTAGGGGGTGACATGGGTATTTGGCAAGTCATTAGTTTGCTATATTTGAGATCCCCTGCCAGGGATTCCCCAGTGAGGGAGTTACCTAAATTTACATCCCTCCTGTCACCAGAAGAGGTCATGGGAAATTGCAAGATTAAGATTGGACCAAACAGACAGTGCCTAGTTAGTTTGTGGAATTCAGTGAGCAGCATATTGAGAGAGAAAAGTGAAGATTTTTTGCCTATTGCAAATAAGCTCATATATTTGTGCTCATGCCTTTGAGAATAAGAGTATATTAACACATTTACTTAATGTAAGTTTTCTTGTGGAATAGGCACACCCACACCTGCCTGCAGGCATCCGGCTCGAGTGGTCCCAGGGGCACCACAGCTGTGGAGGGAAGCCCCAAGCCCCCCTACAGCTCAGGCAGGCAAGCAGACTCCAGGGTGGAAAAAAAAAAAAATCAGGCTTGCCACTTTTCTTGGGTGGAGCTGTTTTCCCGGGCTACTGCCAGGCTGCCTGAAGGGTTTCCTGCAGAGCCATTGAGCTGCATGGAGTCCAGTGCTTCACTCTGTGGCTGTAGGGCAGCAAACTAAAACTCCTTGAAGGAGCTTTAGTTTGCTGTGCCCCAAGTCATTTAAGGTGCATTATGCCACCGAATTTCTTACAGCGGCTAGAATTCATTCTCAATACGACACTGAGCTGTGCAAACACTGACATCATTAAAGTGGTGCATTTAGCCAACTTTAAAGTGTTGTGTACACATGCCTCTCATTTTGTCTACACACATCTGAAAACTCTAGTTATCCAACCACAGGCTCTGATTATACACAGCTCTAAAAACCTTCATATTCCCTTGAGACCAAATGACACTAAGAAAAAATAGTATTAAAAAGTTCGTATCAAAAACAGAATGTCAAAAGTATTTAAAGTCAGTATCTTTGATATATAAGCAGGTAGTTTATCTGCTAATCTAACTTTTGTTTATTACCATGGGAAATATGCACACACTACTGACTGTCGGGGTTTTTCTCTATAAATGCAACAAAAATGCACAGAGACTTGTATGGAATAGTTCATAAAATCTGAAAGAAAAGGAGAGAGTTAAAATATGTGGTCTCCTGCTCACACCCAAATCAACATGCCATAATATTTCAAGGAATCTCAAGAAATACTAAGATTTATTGTACCTTAACAAAAATATGAAGGAGAAGATTGCCGTGTTTCAACTATATCAATGAGCATATTTGAACTATAATCACAACTTTTTCTAATACAGCTTGAGTCATTACTGTGACTCTCTTAATATAATCAGCAAAATGCTTTTTATTTTAAAAGAGGACAGTGAATAAGGCGGGGGGGGAAATTAGGGAATTGAGGAATACTGTCAAAGAAGACACAGAAAGTAGTTAGAAGAAGCAAAGTCAGATTTTAAAGTTTGCCACCACCAACTATGCCGAGCCATGAATCACAAGCTCTTAACAAGCTATCCCAGGAATAATATAGAGGGCAACTTTATCATTTTTCTTTAAGATGAAATACAAATACAGTGTTCTTTCCAGGTTGTGAGGTAAATCTTGCCTTTGTTTAATTTACCTAAACCCACAATGCTACTCCATATTTATTATTTGCTTGAGCGTATTCAGGGCATAGACACTCATGACTAAGTTATGATCTAGTTGGCACAGCAAGGGAAAGCAGAGGTTTAGGCTTGTAAGTTCTTTGTTACAGATATTTTGCTGGCTCCAAATGATTTCTCAATGCAAGGGGAAGATTCATTTCATGGTACTCACTCTGCCGCTGCTTAGAATGCATAGAGCTTGCAAGTTAACTGTTGCAGATGTTTGCAGAACATAAGCAAGTTAGCTGGACACGTAGATATACTTCTGTTGCACAGTCCAGAGGAGAGGCATCAAGTCAACGGTTTGTAGACTGATGAGTTAAAAAGTTGTCTCACTTATAAGGTGATGCACTGAACACAACAGAGAGGGTTTGATTTCCTGGTTGCACTTAGAAAAGAGACTTTCTATATCTTTCTTATCTCCCTCAGCCTTATGCACTGGTGGAAAATATTACAATTAAGCCCAACAAATATAAGCTCATTCTACTGCACTGAGCAGCACATGACTTCAGCCCCTTTCTTTTTTTGATAATTTTATGTGTGTGTTCGCACATGTGCAGATGTGTACATCTGCAAATGTCTACATGATTAGATTTGCAGGCATGTCTCAAGTTCATTAATATAACATAAGTTTTAATGAAGATGCTGTCTATATGACATTTTAGTCATACTGTAGAATAACTAATACATTTCCAGTATAACTTCATTAATCTGCACAATTTATGATGTAATTGTGCTTTGAAGAGTGTTAACTAGTAAAACAGACTTTAAAACATCTTTCAGTTTGCCTGTACCCAAATATTGGATGGCAAAATTGCAAAAAATTATGCAGAAACCATACACTAAATTAGAGCTATCTGAAAAATAAGTGCTTTGTTACTCAAGAAGTATTTTGAACTAGTGAAAACAGTAACTTTTTGTTTTAGCTAACTCAAAAATAAATTATCAATTGTCTTCCAATTTTAAAGAAAAAATTATCTACTGCCCTTCACAATAAACCTAGCAATTTTAGCACAAGCTCACACTGGTAACTGAAGTTGTAGGAGAAGCAACACTAAGTTTTTACAATCTTAAGCCTTGATTCTGTGCAAAGCTCTACATAAACCCCTTGCTACGTGGAAAATCAGATTCTAGGAACAGATTCTGCTCTCAGATTCATAGATTGTTAGGGCTTGGAAGGGACCTTACAGATCATCAGGTCCAGCCCCCTCCCCCTCCCCCTCCCCACCACTCTAGGCAGGAGGATAACTGGGGTCACGTGGCCCCAGCAAGGTGACTGTCCAGTGTCCACACCATGGAAATCATTAAAGTACCAGGGTTTACAATCCAACACACTCTCTTCATACAGTGCAAGTCAAGGTAGCTCTGGGTTGCCACAAAAATTCACCTGTTTGAAGGATTAAATAAAACAGAGCTATTTGCATGTTCCTATGGACTAACTTTTCAGTTTTCAAATGCTCACTAAACATTAAAGCTGCAATCCAAGAATTAAACACTGCATTTAGTATCACATTTGATGTGGTTCAGGTTGGTGGGTTAAAGATAGAGAACAGATGTTGAAACGTTTACCCTTGTAACACTGTGCACCCATTTCTACCCATTACTTTGATGACTTGATGAAATTTACTGTGGTATGAGCTATGACACCTATCCCATTACTTCTCCTAAGATACAAACCCTGAAATGTATTGATGTATTAGAAAAATCTAATAAAAATAAACACTCTTTTATTGTGATGACTGTTTGAACATCCCCATGTCTTTGCTCTAATCAAGCTCAAAGCTAATCCCACCCTAGTGTTGTTATATTGTGGGAGAAAATACATTTTTGATTCATCTTCAACTTTTATGTTGGTAGCAAATGACCTGTTTCCTCATCCTTTCCCATTTGGTTAATTACTGTTTTGGAAGTTTAAATGCACTCAGCATTGTGTCAGATACTGGACTCCTGTTCCTGATAAATCTGCATGGCAAAGAATCTGAACCTGAAGTTATTGCTTTAATAGATTATATTTATTTAGGCTGTGTGGCATACTCTTAAGTCATCTACTCACCTGTCAACTTACTGAAAAACAAGATGGACTTAGATTGCTTTCCACCTTCAGATCAAAGAAATGCACTCCCTAGTGCATTGTCTGTTTTGCGCGTGTATGTGTATTAACACAAGCACTTATTGGTAAACACTCAGAGGCTCAACTACAACATCACATAACAGACAAGAGCGAGAGAACAGCAGCAATAATTTATGTTTCTGTAGAACCCGCAGTTCCCTGGGATCCCCAGGCATGCTGCCTCACAAATTTAAAGTGAAAACAAACTTTTCACAGGGACCACTTTATCTACTGCTGAAATACAACCGTTTCAAAGTTGGAACACAGCAGCTGTTTAACATTGTGCTGCAATCCCATACAAAAGCATAGAACAGGAAGTGCCCATTCATAGGCCAGACTTGTCAAATATTTTTCTCTAAAGATCTTTACTCTGAAATTTGTGGGAAGGTGAAAATCATTCATTAAATATATTATTTTGATTAGTATCTCAAGGCCTTACTCAAGAGCCCCATTTTGCTGAACAAAACGCATGGTAAGAGACAGAGCCGTGGCTGGATAGATGACAACCTATACCAATGACTCTCAATTTTTTTAAACTTAAGGCACCTGTCATTAGACTTGAACCTCTCAAGGTACCCCTCAAGATCATTAGACTCAAGGAATCCCAGCTCTTGATTTTCACTCTTGTTTATCATGAAAAAACAATAGAACAGTTTTTTCTGTTGCGAAGAACTCAGATCAGAATGTTTTCAACCCTATGGATTCCTATTTGAAATATCTGGGTTTATCAGACGAATTATATTTGCACACCTAACAGTGCTAACACCCCACAGCACCCTTGAACAGATCTAATGCCAGCCCAAAGTTATATACAAAGTCTGCATGATAGCTGGATGACCTGAGTCTCACTCCAGTATGGACACTTATATAAAATTATATCAAGTTATACCCTAGAATGAAACACTTAAATAATACTGATTTATCTCTCACTTGCCATGTGCTAGAAACAGACATACAAAGTAGTTAGTGAGGAACACCTGACATCTAGTAATTTTTGCTACAATTTTTAACCTGCTTTGCTGATCTCATCGTAAATAATAAGGGCTTTATTTTGACCTATTTTGTGTAGAGCCAAAGTGGACCACTATTCTGTGTACAGCCAAAGGTCCTATGCTATCCCTGTATCCTATTCCTGGTCTTATTCTTGTATACTACTGGAGCTGCCAGTGACTTGGAAGACACTACAAAGTTCCTCAAGAAATTCCTCAAGAATCTATTAACAAGCTTCCAGAGAACATCATACTAGCTATCATGGATGTCAGACCAACATTGCCTATGAAGATGGATTACAAGAAATAAAGAACATTACCTTTGATTATGACCAGGAATCCTGGTTTCTCTGATAAAAAGTTGCAAATTCTCTGATACAACAGAAATCCCAACAACACAAGGAACCAAAACACAACAATGGCACAGCAGCTGTACCCAAAGAAGAAATGGTGCCAGAGGGAGGGACCTGTTACCTTAAAGGAACACCATCACCCGGACCCTTGGTTTCTCTCTACACCCAAGGGTGGATTGTCCCCCTCCCCTTCAGACGGCTTCCCCCTAGTGACCTAAATGGGGAGAGCCCCTCCACCCCTGTGGAAATCCCCTTCTCTTCCCCTCCAGCCAACAACAATCCTCTTCCCAGCAGCTTTGGTGGGCTAGGCTCATCTCTATCTTTGGGTTTGCTGCAAGGAGTCTTTCCTTACTAGGGTGGTTGACTTGTCTGGTTGCCACTTGCTGCAGAAAGGCCTGAGCTGCCTCGTGCAGCCCCCAGGTCTGTCAGCCCTCTCTCAGCCCCATACATTACCCTATGCACCAAAGGGGTGCCTGCCTCATGCAGGAATGGGGACCTATGCTGCCTCATGCAGCCACAGCATCCCATCAGCTCTCCAGTTCTGTGCACTGCTCCATGCACCGAGGGCTTCTGCCCTTGAGTTGTAGACCCACACTTGGGTTGTGCAGCCATGGCAGTCCTTTCAGCTTTACCAGCCCTGTGCACCAATCCATGAACCAAGGGCTCCTGTCTCGTGCCGGGGTGGGGATCCACACCGCCTCAAGTAGCCACAGCAGTCACTTCAGCTCTACCAGCCCTGTGCACTGATGCATGCACCAAGGGCTCCTGCCTCGTGCAGAGTTATAGACCTGTGAACCCACCAAGGTCCCTTCCACTCTCTGGACCCTCTGTGCACTGACCCTGCAGCTCTTTCCACAGTGGGGCTGGGATGCAGAGCGTTTCTGGGGCAAGTGCTCTGCTCTGCCAGTCAACTCTACCAGTTCTTCTGCAGCCCCATCTTCATTATCCCTTGTTGAAGCCACCCTTGTGCTCAGCACGCAGGCTTTTATTTCTTCTCAAGGCTCTGTCCCCAGATTGGGAATGGACCAATGAGAAAGCCTGAGAAATCAGTTCCCCCTCAGGTCCTCTTCTTCACCTCACCTCTAGGTTAGGGCAGGGTGAAGGTGGTTGTGCTACAGGAACAACCTGATCTATTTTGGTGCCCCTGCCGTACTCACACCCCACTTGCTCATGGTCTGGCACCTCTGTGAAGTCCAGGGCTCTTTTTGCCTTCTTTTTCTGGAAGAGCTTCAGTGACAGGCTTTCCTGGCTCTTGTGGGGGGGGGGGAGGAGGGTCTGGCAAGGCAAGGTGGGTCATGCCTGCTACATCTCCACGGGGCCCCGCAAGCCACTGCGCACCCCTGCCCAGTTGCTATGGAGACAGCATGCTATGGAGACCATACTTACTTATGGGAGCTTCTCTCCAGGCTACCTGGTGGCCATGTGCATATACATGCACATGGTAGCCCCTGCCTGACTGCTACCCTCCTGCTGCTCTCCGAAGCTCCTTTCAGGCTGGAATTCTGCCAGCCTGCATAGATCTCTTTGCAAAAGTGCAAAATCCATGTGTTTCTCTGTAAAAATTAAAAGTCTGCCTTTTTCTCAGTTAAAAGGGGAAATCCACATTTCTTCTGTTTTTCCATGGGAAACGGAAACCCTGATTATGACATTGCTTTGGTTTCCATCCTACTCTCCCACGTTATCCTCATATACAATGATTTCAGATTTTGAGACCTACTATACCTACAAACAAATGGTACTGCCCCAGGCACATGCATGGTCCCCATGCAATATGCCATTATATTTATGACAGATCTCAAAATCTGTTTCCTTTGTGATTGCTTGCTTATCCTGGTATACCTGAGATACATCAATAATATCATGTGGATGCCAGGGATGGAATCTCTAGAGAAATTCCCCCATGTAACAGGTTCTATTCCTCCACAAAACTGACTTCTGAATACTCCACAGAGCAAATTCATTTCCTACATACCATGGTGAATCTTAGCATAGCACCACCACATTATATCAGAAGCCAGCCAATGGCTACAGCTCCCTCCATCTTTCATGTACACCACTAGATCCATCATTTACAGCCAAGCTCTATGTTACAAACATACCCACTCTGATCCTGCCAACTGGGATGCCCACTTCAAGCATCTGGAGCAGGATTCCTACACTTACAACAAAATTCCAAAACCATAGACACTCAAATATATATAGCTAGACTGATACTTCACTCAAACTTGCTACAATATCATACCCATGATAAGAACAATAAAATCTCTCTGGTTGTTATCTATACCATACCTTGAATACTTTGGACTCATCATTAATGACCACCAGCTCTTCCCAGAAAATGACAACCAGTTCAAGGTAAGCTTGGAAAGCTGCCATGGTTTACACACAGACCCACAATCTCAACTGACATCTCTTCAGCAACAAACTACCTAACTCCAACTCTCACCAAGCCACTGGGCCCTGCTACAGACCCAGATGCCAGCTGTGCTCATTCGTCAACACAGACCATATCATTGAACCAAACAAACACCGTGAATTATAACATCCTGGGTTAACTTACCTACTCCTCCACCATCATATATGCTAGCACCTGCTTACAGTGCCCCACTGCTGTCTGCATTGGCTGGATGAAGCAATCCCCATGTAAAAGAATCAGCAGGCACCAATTTTATATCAGTTTCAGAAACACACAAAAAACTATGGCAAAACACTGCAACTTCCATGGACATCCCATCATTGACTTAAAAACAGCTGTTTTTAAATTTTTAAAAGTAATTTATGAACCAATTTAAATGCAAAATTGCAAAACAAGAAGCTATACACATACTGAAATGTGTTACATATGGTCCCAAAATTCTTATTTCAGTACCTGGACTAGCTATTGACTCCAGCTGATTATTTTTATGCCCCACAGTGTTAATTGCTTTGTTTATCCCTATTAATGACAGGCCACTGGTAGGAGGTATATGGGGGTACACATGCCCCCCCTGACAGGGCCAGTGCCCCCTCTACCAGCTGACACCAATGCTGTTGGCAGGGCTGGAGCCCTGCCTGACAGGGCCACCGCCATCGGCGGCTTCTGCAAGTGTACCCTCAGATTCAAGAGGCACCAGTCACTCATGCTATTGATCTTTTCAACCTACCTTTTGCCTCTCTCAGCAGTGTCCCATCCCACTGTCCCTTGATTTTGTTTTTCAAGTCCTCTCTGTTTTAAGCCTTTTCTTTCTGCAAATCCATTTATAACATGGGTATAGGTGGCTATACCCCACAGGAGAGATCAAGTGGACAAAAGGGGTGGGGGCGTAGCTGTCTATGTCAAGGAAAGCTACGCATCTCTGCAAGCTGACATCAGTGCCCAGAGTGGACTGGAGACCCTCTGGGTTAAAATGCGTGGGGAACATAGCACAGGGGACACAATGGTGGGAGTCTACTACAGACCTCTGACCCAGGATCAAGAGCTTGACCAGGAGTTCACCAGGGAATTAGCTGAGGCCACATGCTCCCAGTGCATGGTTGTCATGGGAGACTTCAACTACCCAGACATCTCATGGGAAGAGCACTTGGCCAAATCTGAGTGGTCACAAAGCTTGTTCTCGTGTGTGGATGAGCTCTGTTTGATGCAAGAAGTCTACGGGCCAACAAGAGGTAAAGCACTGCTTGACCTGGTACTGGCAATGGGGGACAACCTAATCAGCAACCTAATAATCGTAGAGAAACTGGGTGACAGTAACTGATCACCTTTCCATCTGCTGTAAAGCTGACAAGTCAGTCAGCAATACAGAAGCCTTCAACTTCAGGAAAGTTGACTCTGACAAGCTCAGGAGGCTTGTGCCCTAAGGGACCACAACCCAAAGGGGATGGACGATCAGAACAAGGGGTTGCTCCTCAAGGGAGTGATCCTGGATACACAATCAAAGTCTATTCTGTCTCAGAGGAAAGGCACCAAAAGGTCATAGCAGCCCCTTTAGCTCTCCAGGGAACTAGCAGACCTCCAGCATCTAAAAAAAAAGACCTACAAAGGATGGAGGACTGGATCCAACTCCAAAGACGAATATTCTGCACTTCTCCAGACCTGCAGGGAGTGAAGAAGGAAAGCCAAGGCTGCGATGGAACTTGAACTAGCTACAAGTATCAAGGACAATAAAAAGTCCTTTTTTAGATATGTGCAGAGCTGGAGGAAAAGCAAGGACACATATCTAAAAAACAATGGACCCCTGCTAAACCAGATGGAACAACTTACAACTGACACCCAGGAAAAAGCCAACTTGATAAATGGGTACTTTGCATCAGTTTTTCACCAGTCCCATGAGACACCCCTGCCCATTATGAGACAGAGAGGCCCAAGTGAGGGAGACTCCTTACCCTCCATCAATCCTGACCTCGTGAAGGAACACCTTGAGAGGCTAGACACCTGCAAGTCAGCCAGCCCGGGCAATTTACACCCCAGGACACTCAAGGAGCTGGCTAGCATCATAGCTCAGTCCCTGGCACAGATCTTTGAGAGCTCCTGGTGCTCTGGTGAAGTGCCTGAAGATTGGAAGAAGTCCAAAGTGGTGCCTATCTTCAAGAAAGGGAGGAAAGTGGATCCGGCAAACTACAGGCCCATCAGCCTGACCTCTCTCCCAGGGAAGGTCTTAGAAAAGATTAACAAAGAAGCCATTCTTAAAAGACTAGCCAATGGCAACATCCTACGGGATAGCCAGCATGGGTTTGTTGCGGGTAGGTCTTGCTTGACCAATCTTACTTCCTTTTACAACCAGGTGATCTATCACTTAGACAAGGGAGAAGAGATTGTTGTCATATATCTTGACTTTAAAAATCCTTCAATCTAGTATCCCATGATCACCTCTTAGCAAAACTGACTAACTGTGGCCTCAGCCTCACTGTGATCCACTGGCTGAGGAATTGGTTCTGTGGTCGGACCCGGAGAGTGGTGATTGACAGAAGTCAATCATCATGGTGACCAGTGGGATCCCTCAAGGCTCTGTCCTTGGGCCTATACTATTTAATATCTTCATTAATGATGTGGACATTCACATCAGAAGCAGATTGGCTAAGTTCGCTGATGACATCAAACTCTGGGGTAAAGCGTCCACACCTGTGGACAGGAGGGTGATCCAGGCAGACCTTGATAAGCTCAGAAACTGGGCAGATGAGAACCTGATGGTGTTTAACATCGAAAAATGCAAGGTTCTCCACCTTGGGAAGAAAAACCTGCAGCATGCAGGCTCAGCAGTGCTATGCTGGCTAGCACTATGGATGAAAGGGACTTGAGGCTCACAACTGACCACAAGATGAACATAAGCCTTCAATGTGATGATGCAGCTAGTAAAGTGATTAGAAAGCTGGCTTGTATCAATAGATGCTTCTCAAGCAAATCCCAGGATGTCATTCTCCCGTTTTACTCGGTCTTGGTGAGGCCACAACTGGAGTACTGCATCCAGTTTTGGGCTCCACAATTCAAAAAGGAAGTGGAGAAACTTGACAGACTGCAGAGGAGAGCCACGCGCATGATCAAAGGTCAGGAAAACAGAACTTATGAGAGGCTGAGAGCCACAGGACTCTTCAGCTTGGAAAAGCACAGCCTTCAGGGAGATCTACTGGTCACCTATAGGTTTATCAAGGGTGCTCACCTGGATCTAGGGGAATGTCTGTTCACCAGAGCGCCCCAAGGGAGGAAAAGGTCAAACAATCACAAACTCCTTCATGACTGTTTCAGGCTGGACGTAAAGAAGAACTTCTTTACTGTCCAAGCCCCCAAGGTTTGGAATAGACTGCCACCAGAGGTGGTTGGTTGAAGCACCAACTTTGAACACCTTCAAGAAACATTTGGATGTTTATCTTGCTGGGATCCTATGACCCCTGCTAACTTCCTGCCCCTGGGGCAGGGGACTGGACTCAATCTTCTGAGGTCCCTTCCAACCCCAGTGTCTATGAATCTGTAAAACATCTGATGAAGTAGGCTGTTACCTATGAAAGCTCATGCCTCTCTGAACCAGCTAGTCCGCCTTCCTTTTTAGTAGACTTCAGGCTAACTTGGCCAATACCTTTCTGTTCACTGACTGTCAACAAAACCATAGATAAGTACACTATAGGGATGTACTGCCCTTATGCATGACACCTTAACAAAGATTAAGAACCAGACTTACAGCACTTAAAAGAGCCTGCCGCCTAATTAAATAATAAAAGCTTGATTTGTTTTAAATTACATTTATGATCAAAAATATTCAATAACTTATGCAAGGCTTATAAATATTTAACAATGTTCTCTGAATTAATATACAGCCATATGAGACCTAAAAGAAGCTGTTCCCATCCACGTCTGTATTAAGTGCCCTGATAGTGGAAGCCTGAAAAGAGTAGAGTTGTGCTAAAAGCTGGTCATAAGAAGGGAACTGCCATTTTATGAAGATGACAGGTAATTATAGCCAAGAGGTTTAATGCAATAACAATTATCCTGCAATATATTTTCCTCAGTGCAAAGGGAGCAAGTCTTCATGTTTGTGGCACTCTGCCCATCCTTAATCAAACCTAACAAGGTGGGTTGATAAGGAAAGGACTGAATGCTGAATTTTACGTGACTACTGAACTGCCCATAGGACACTGTTTGCACGGCAGCACCTTGTTAAAGCACAGCCCAATCCCAAGGCCCAGACCAGCTCTAATGAGTGCAGGGCCCAACTGAATGGCCAAAGATGTTTTGAACTAACTTCAAGAGCAAGACCAATCCTTCAGCCAGCCAAATAACTGTGGACTCCATGTCACAATAGAGCAGCTTCAGGAATTCTGTCTGGTACAAGAAAACAGAACTGCTCTGTGATCTCTGTAGCACAACGTTGCCCTATCCAGTTTTGCAGAGATAAAACATGGATACCTGCCTTATGGATACATTGTGTTGGCACTCCACGTAGTCTGCAGTAATAATAAAGATGCTCCCAACCAGTTAGAAGTTCATCCAGGGCATCTTGCTGTGGGCAGTAGCCAATCAGAATGCCCTTAGAGATAGCAGACAGTATATCTATTTCAGACCTAGTTGAGAGAAAAGCAAAAAAGATTGAATAAATACATTTTGCATCCTCCCTTAGCCTTGGTATCACCGTAGACAGCATTTACTCAAGAGAAAACATTCTCACTTTCATCTGCCATGGTGAGGACAGGAAGTCACTTGGCCCAGCTCCCCTTTCTCCTAGTCTCACTAAATTCATTAGACAGTTTCCATGCCACTCCTTAATCCCATAGCCCTACCACACGTATCAGGAGCACGAGCCTCTTTTCTAGCAGGCATCACATGCTACTGGTGGTTTGCCTACCCTGCCAACCACACCAAATGGAGACACAGCTACTCCTGGCCTCCATGCTATTAGGAGGCCAGGAGTAACCCAGTGCTTTTGTTTTGAACCACACACGCTCTACTGGTTTTTCAGTGCACGACTAGGGAGAGGGAAGAGACGAGATGTGGACTATTCCAGGAGGAACCTCCATAATCCCTACCATGAAATTCTTCCTTAGCTCAGGAGACTGACCAGGCATGAAGAATGTAGAATATTTCAGAAACTGAAAATTTCATAAGGCTTAGGATGGACTATAATGCCACAGGCACTAGGGTGTACAAACACAAAATGATGAGCAGACCCCCCAATAATTTTAAAAGAGAGTGTTTATGTACATATGAGTGAGAAAAGTAAGAAAAGAGAGAGAACACTAAATATGTCAAACCCTCCCAAATGTCTAAGAAAACCAAAATAAACACAGAAATATTAAAAGCTTAATAGCTTAAAAAGAAATCACCCTCATTTTACTCTTTGGCCCAAGCTTTATAACTGTACATTACTAGAAATTGCATTCATTTCTAAGAAGCAAGCTTGATTGCAATGGTGTTTCATTACCCATAATGATGCTAAATGTACCCCATCTATTCCAATACCTAATCCAACACTTGGTGGTACTGATTTACATTTACAGGAAGGGATTCAGACAAACAACAGAGCTACAGACCTCACAAAATCAAGAAGCTGAGAAAAAAATTCTGAGCTTTGGGAGAAAAACATTTAAACTGCATGGGTTTTTGCCACAGTGTTAATGAATTACTTTGAATCCTATTAATAAGCTTGAATACACAAATAATCATTTAGAAATGGACAAGTGAATTCTTCATATGCATGGTTCACAAATGCCACATTTGGTTAAAGTATAAATATGCATCTGATAGTCCTGAACAAGGCTCAACAGTCTGGGGAGAAAAGGAAAACACAAACTGTATATTTAAAATCAAACCACAGTATCAAAACTTATTTTAAATGCTGTCAAAAGGCAATTTACCATGATATGATGAACCTTGCTGATGACTAATTAGAATGGGCTTCTGGTCTTAATAGGAAAGACATGAAATTTTTAATACCTGTGTGGCTTTGGATGATGCCAAGTTAGTTAACAGCAAGCGGGGAGCGCTCTAGCAAAACGGAGACATGTGGCATAACAAAATGGAAGTCAGGATTTAACCCCTCCCCTTGTCCATGTTTAATTCAAAGGCTTTTATTTTTAATATAAACAGTAAGAAATTTCTCCCAGTGCTGATTTCCAGCATACCTAAATCAAATTAAATGTTCTTTTTAAAGTTATCTGCACCTCAGGGCATGGATTTTCTAATGTGAATCCATTTGCATAAAATCACAGACACAGTGGATCACTTCTTTAATAAACTCTGACACAGTGAAATTCTGTTTACAGTGAATTGCTTCCCAGGTTCCAAAGGCACCGCAACATGCACACACAGTCACTTTGAACTAATATAAACACAGTATGGCCATAAGGCTGCTTGTTTTTAGCAGAGCTGCCCTCTTCGGATGGCTGAAGTCCTGGCTTGCAGCAATATGCAAGGAACATGCAAAGAAGGCCAAAATCAACCCTGCTATAACTTCAGCGGCTCCAGGAAAAAACTCCCATTGGAGATTAATTGAGTGCAGCTATTCTAGTAACTGGATAGGTAACTCCCAACTGGAACAGTTCCCTACCAGGCAGGAATTAAACCAGATCACTCTGCTGCAGCAAATCAACAAATGGTTAAACTTCCATTAAGCTCTCAATGTGAGAGAAGGTGTAACAGGGACATGCTTTGACTAGGGCTAGTTCTCCAGTTTGCTTTGGGGAGTAAAATCCCTTTAACTCCCATTAGTGAAACCCCCAGTTCCAAAAATCAACTAAGATCATGTGAAGAAATACAAGAGTCCCATTGATGACTACCTTCCATGAAGGACAATATTGCAAATGAATAGTTAGACACTGTCATAGGATGCACAAGGAAGGCCTACTGTAGATCTGGAACCTATATGGAGTTTCAGTGAGTACAGTCACTAAAGACATAATGCCCAATGAAGTGGATCAGCTGTGCCGGTATGTGTCCCAGAACAGCCGATCCACTTCACTGGGCAAAACAAGTCTCCCGTTGTCCCACCTGTTGATCCTGCAGGACAATGGGTGATGTGTTCCCTACTTGTAGAGACATGCCCGGGGAATCTCCAGGGTACCTCTCAGTAAGCAGGGCAGGCTGGCTTTAGTGCCATCTCATGGGTTAGTCTGCCAATCAGCAGACTGATGGTCCCAGCCCTGGAACTGGTGTCAAACTCTCTCCAGTGCAGCCCCAACCCTGAAACCACACTGGAGCATTCTGCACCCAGGAAATCCCAAATGGAGGAATCCAGGCAGAGGCCTGCTACTGCATGTCCCTAGTGCTCCTATCGACTTTTCTTATCCTGACAGACAGAGGCAGACAGAGGAAGAGAAGGAGAGTTGTTTTGCTTAAAGCTCTGTCCTATTCTTTTGTTGCTTGCTGAACTTGGCCGAGTGGGGAAAATGGTTTCACGCATTACTAACCTGAGAAGGAAAACACTCACCTTTGTAAAATCAACTAACTCATCAAGAAAACATATATTTCAAATTTGCTTCCTTATATTCCAGAAAAATGATGCCTTACAGCCATCCATGTTGTTACTCTTAAAGGCCTGCTCATATGGTGCATTTGGAAAGGGTTAGAACTCAGAGCACAATTATCTTTATTTTTTATTCTCGTGCTTTTTTTTTCTCTTGAACACACTTGCAGTATGCATTTTATAATCAGGCCATCAATATAAACAAGAGAAGAGCAGAGTAGAAAAAATGGAGCTGAAATGGCAGAGTCCAACCTCATTTAAAAGGCCTTGTTAGGCAGTTGGATCATACTTCTTAGCATAGTATTTCTCAATTTAATACCAAAAGGACATAGAGCATGTGGGGAGGGGGAGGATGACACAATTATTTAGGCCCAGGACCACATAGAGATCTTGACAAGCTGTCGTGGGCCAGGTCAGCACCCTGCCTTCCCTCCACAATTACTCACCAACTCCTTATGTGGGGTGGGGCCACAAGTGGGCAGGTGGAGAGTAGTGTTTTAGAGTGGGAAAGCCAAATGAGGTTGGAATCACAGGGCAGGGTTGCAGGGTGGTGACTGCATGGGGCCAGGACCCAGGACAGAGCTGTGATCCACTTCCTGCATACCCCTGTCCAGGTGGGAGGGGGCAGGGGAAGGAGTAGAGGGTAGGGGGTCTTGCCCACATTGGGGAGGGCAATGACTGAATGCTAAATCCAGAGAGCTGGCCAGGGGCAAGCAGAGGGAGGGGCAGGGCAGGGGGCACATGCAGCAGAGCTTGCCTGGACAGTGCAGTCTGTGGCTGTCCCTGTGGTGCTCTACATGGGGCCGAGCCCCTCCCAGGGCAGCCTGCACTATGCTTCTGCCTGAACCTGCAGGACTGGCCCCAGCCAGTTACTGGCAGGGCTGCTCCTGGTGTGGCTGCAGCCACCCTGGGGGTGCTGCTCAGCTCTCCTCACCTCCAGCGGCAGCTCGTCCTCCTGCCCCACTGCACCACTCTGGGAGGGGTGGAAGCTTCAGCCAGGCAGCTCCTGCCCCAGCATGTGGGGCTCCAGCTCCAGCTCCCAGCTGCCTTCCACCCACTCTGCCCACCTAGCACGAGTGGCCAAGTGGGTGGAAAGCAGCTGGGAGCTGGATCCACTGCCCCACGTTCTGGGGCACAAGCCACCCAGCTGAAGCTTCTTCCTATCCACAGTAGTGCTGCAGAGGCAGGAACAGGAGGAGGAGCTGCTGCTGGAAGCAAGGGATGCTGAGAAGCAGCCAGGAAGCTGCATCTGCATCAGGAGCAGCCCTGCTGGTAAGCTATGCAAGCTGACCCAGACTGGGGCTGGCAGGTGTGGGATGCCCTGGGCGAGGCTCAGCCCCATGTGGAGCACCACAGGGTCAGCCACAGGCCAGCTCCAAATATTTTCTCCCCCCCCAGCCTCAGGCCAGATCCAAGTGGTTGGCAGGCTGCATCCAGCCTGCAAGCCATATTTTGCCTCTCTCTTATATAGAGGCAAACATAGAGAAATCTACACTTATACATCCAGTTGTACTTAAGGATACTCAGACACTGAGATAAAACAATCATCTATAAAACTTGCTAATAGGTTTAGCTAATACCTTAGAATACTGCAAATACTGGATCTAGGTATTCCCTATAGTAAAGTGTGGGAAATTCAGGTATATGCTACTTCACACAAAATAAACTTATCTAAGCAGAACTAGCAAAACCTAATGGAAACGCTGTAGTCACAGAATAGTAATTCTTTTTTCTACAATCCTTTTTATCTACGTCTCTACAGAAGGAAAGTAGTGGTGTTCTCATTTTACAAACACAAAAACTGAGACACGAAAGGCAGCTTTTATCAAATGTGGTAACCTATACAGTGAAATAACAGCTGTATAAGGTACACTACCTCACTGTCTTATATGCATCCACCACTGTTCCTCAGTATTATGTTGGTACAAACTACCAAGCTATCCATTTCCTTGGCCAGTAACTTTCACACATATAGAGGGACTTGGCATTCTTTACCCATGTGTCCTGGTCTTTCAGACACAAAATAAGTAGAATCCTCACAGCAGCACAGAGCTCACCCATTCCTCTCTCTTAATGCATGCTTACGTAGGATCCAAGATGTTGTGCCCTGGTGCCCAAAGTGAGCATGATATGCTGAGGTATAGATGTGAAGGGTCTTGGACCCTGACCCTAGGTGGCTTCCTATCTAATGTCCAGTGAGAACCAGGTGCCAGCAGGCAGCATCTGAGTGGGGAACTAGCCACCAAGAGGTACAAAGGACAGAGGTGTAGTTGAAGTCCCATCCCTCTGAGTGACATAGGGCATTCCCATAGTATGGCAACAGCATCATTTCTAGTCAAGGATGCTGCCAAACCACACACTCCCACTTACATACTCCGAACCCAGACCAGACTCTTTTCCCATAGAGAAATGTTGTAGCAATAGGCAAAAGAGTGTTTGTTACCCTTGCCTCTCTAACATTCATGTGCTCTCTTCCATGTGGCCCCTCAATTTGGAAATCCCTCCTTCAGCGAGGCTACTATGCCACTACCTTTTCCTTTACATTTCTCAATTTTCTCCTTAAGTTTCTCTTCACTTGCTGCAAGAAGTCTATGCATTACAGAGAAAATGAAGATAAATAAATTAAACAAGAATCATAGGTGCACAATCCATGCTAAACAGCACAGCCCTTTGCACTGCTTCCCCTTATACTCCATTTTTCCCCATAGTCCCGTTGCAGATTTCAGATTTCAGGATCTGTGGCTTGCGTGATAAGAACCAGACTGCCTTCTACTCCAATGCGACTGTATGGTAAAGGAAGCCACACTATAATATAGAAAATTAATTCCAGAGAGAGATTTTCCATATCTTTAGTCTCCTAATCTGCAATATTGGGGATAATGTTACTTTACACCCTGAAATGCTTTCAGAAAGTTCAAGGCATGGGGAAAAGTTTTCCTATACATGCTGAGAGGTCATGTTATTTGCATGACTTCCAAAGTACTGTATTTTTTTTTATTAAAGACAACTAACAGGCATGTGGTCAAGGCAGCCTCGTTGGATAACATTTTTGGCTCACAGTTGTTTTCTCACTAATCTCTTTTTGGTATTTTAAATTTCCCTAGTTTGTTTCAGTAACCCTCGTACTTCAGGCTGTAAAGAAAAATATGCTGGGTTAATCTGGGGCCCTGAATTGGAAGACAATACAGAGTATAATAGAAAAAAACAGTGGACTGATTCTTGTTCATCTTACTTACATGAGAAGACCTGCCTACTTCAGGGAGGCTCTGCTGGTCAACAAAGCAAGCAGGATTTGGCCTTTATTTGTTATCATGTGATTAGAAATTTTACATGTAAGGATTAATATTCAGATATGCTAAGCACCAGGGGTGACTGGTGCCTCCTGAATCGGGGGTGGGGGGCTAGAATTTGTGGGCTGGCCCAGGGGCAGGGCAAAAGCCCCATATCCACACCTATACTTCTCTGCTGCGGCTTAGTGCTCCCCCCCCACCCCAACAGGCTGCCAGCCCATGCAGCAAAAAAACTGCCCCATCCTGAGCAATGCCAAGTCAGGGGCCAATCTTGGTGGGACATGTGCTCCCCTTACCAGTCAGCCCTAAGCACTAGGGCTGTGCAAAACCATTTCAAAGGAACAGTGTTTCATTTTGTTTTGTTTCAAAGCACTGTTGTTTCATTTCTTCAAAACTTGCTGTTTTGACACCTTTCAATGTTTCACCCATAGGCTATAATGGGGAATCATGAAAATGCATATAGCTTTGTTATTTCTTGTCTGATTCAGATGAAAATTGCAGAGATCATATACCCTTCTAAGGGCATAATGCCTGCCAAGCTTCAAGGAGATAGGTGCAGGGGTTTCTGGGATACTGCACCTCAAACTACTAAAAGCAAAACTCATGTCACTTGCCAACAGTGGCAGCCTCCTGTCATCCTGTGTGCAGATCTGGAGGCCCACACCTCCGGCTGTGGGGCTGTGCCGATTCCTCCCGGGGGTGTGGGCCCCTGGATCTGTGGATGACAGAAAACTGCTGCTGCTGCCTGGGACCAGTGCAGGGTGCACCAGGAAGACTGGTGCTGCTGCTGGCCCAGCAACAGCAGCTTCCTGTCATCCCACCCACAGATCTGGGGGCCCGTGCCCCTGGGAGGAGTCCGGCAGTGCTGGGAGGGCAGATTGAGCTCTGTGGGCTGGGGGAGCCATTCAGAGCACAGCCCTGGCTCTCCATACCTCCTGCTGCTGCACTGTACTCTGAGCAGTTCCACCAGCCCCATGGAGCTCAGCCCAGCAGCTGGAGGACGTGGGAGAGCCAGTGGCAGAGCCACTCAGAGCACAGCCGTGGTAAGCACAGCCTGGAAGCAGGAGGCTCCACAGTCCCATAGAGCTAAGCCTGGCAGCAGGAGGTAGGGGAGAGCCACTGGCCAGGGCTGTGCTCCAAGCAGCTCTGTCACTGGCTCTCCATCTGCCTCCCGCCACTGGGCTGAGCTCTATGGGGTTGGCAGAGCCATTTGGAGTGCAGCCATGGCAATCACAGCCTGGCAGCTGGAGGCTCCGCAGTCCCACACAGCTGAGCCTGGTGACGGGAGGCGGCCAGAGAGCCAGTGGCAGAGCCGCTTGGAGTGCAGCCCTGGTTTTGAGCACAGTGCTGGCCAGCGATTCTCCCTCACCTCCCACCACATTCTCCAGCCACTGGGCTCTGCTCACCAGGGCTGTGCTCCAAGTGGCTCCACCAGCCCCAGGGAGCTCAGCAAGGCGGCAGGAGAGCCGGTGGTGAAGCTGCTCTGAGCACAGCCCTGGCTCTAAGCGTAGTCCTGGCCAGTAGCTCTCTCCCACCTCCTGCTAGCAGGCTCAGCTCCATGGGGCTGGCGGAGCTGCTCAGAGAGCAGCATGGTGGTGGGAGGTGGGAAGGAGCCTCTCCCCTGCCTCCTGCCACCAGACTCATCTCCGTGGGTCTGTGGAGCCTCCAGCCACCAAGCTGTGCTTGCCATGGCTGTGCTTGGAGTCAGGGCTGCATGCCAAGCTGCTCCATCAGCTTCACTGAGCTCAGCCCGACAGCGGGAGGTGGTGGGTGAGCCAGTGACTCAAAATGCATCAAAACAGCTTTGAAACAAAACACTCATCAAAATTTTGCACAGCCCTACTAGGCACTTATATCTCCCATTACCATGAAGGCTCAGCAGCTCTGAAAAAACAGCTTTTTGCAGTTCTTTATCATTTGTTTTAATGTTGACTCTCATTTGCATGAGGTTTGATTTTTATAACTTTTTTCCAAGCAGTACACGAAGAAAGTAAAGGTAGTGATATACATGGTACTTCCAAAGCTTCAATGGAGATATAAATTTCATTAATTAGTCAAAATGAAATATAAATTTACAAATGATTAGAGAAGTTAGATATTCCATTGTGCTCTTAACTGCACATTAGAGTCAGTGCCTACTAATGCTTAATTAACATTATAAAAAATCAAGGTTAAAAATGCAATTAATATAACTATGCTAAGTTATAATTAAACTAATTATCCTGATATATAGTATAACAACTACCATCTCAAATATTATATTGATGCAAATTTATTCTGCCTTTCAAGTAAAGCTATTTGAATTGCACTTTTAATTATATATTGAGTTGAATATCATAACCCTGAAAAGAACCCAAATTTTGGTCGAAAAGAACTCTGGTACTTTTCACTCATTGGAGATGTATTCTTTGGCCTTGTGACCTTTTATAACATGACAAAGAATGTGAGTTACTGCATTAAAGAATCTCTCTGCACACAGTAGAGGTTTAAATTTATGGGAGAGGAAACTAAATTGGTCACAATAGAAAAAATGTCGGATACTGACTACTTTATCTACTGGCTTTAATGGGACTTGTGAGAAGAACATCCCTCCCCATCTAAATCTTTGTTACAAGGGCTCCAATTCAACAAACTGCATAAGCCCAGGACTACCCTTGAGCATGGTTAAGTCCATTTCTATTCAGTATGTGCTTACGTTGCAATGACCTAAGAGCCAATGACATTTTCAAATCTTTTTACATTGATCTCTCACTTATTTTCTCAGATAAGCTTTGCTATCTCTCCAGAGACTAGTGCCTAGCCCTCCTCAGTAGAAAGAGACTGTATGTGTTCGAGGACAGTGGTGAGGGCAAAAGAAAGGAACATAATTGAAGTTGGGCAGAATCTGATGCACGCTCAACAAAAGTAAATAGTATTTCTGTGTAATGTCTTTTTGCATGGCAAGGCAGATCTTAAGGGTGATGCCTGATATATGCACAGCCATTTCCTTCCTCTTCTGGCTAGGCAAGTCTCTGCTTTTATTTGTTACAAAAGATCATACTGGTTATTGCTCCTGGTTCACACTAGTTGAAAGCCTATACTGTCAGAAGCAACTGTAGTATATTCAAACGCAGTCGCTTGGGTATCAGCAGCAGCCTAATTGTGACACCAAGGAGTTTGGCACAGACTAATCTGAATCTGACACACAGCTATAGTGGAAATGATTAAAAACTTCCTATCAATGTCAAGCACACATTTACAGGGTAGTCTAATATGATGTTGCTGAAACTCGAAAACTTCTGTGTCCAAAGGGTATCCAAAGAATGGATACATACCATTATTTATAACATAGGACCTTTGGGTATTTTAACTCTATTTATGCAAAGTATTTCCCTTATTATGGCTAGCACTTCTGACTATCAGTGGGGTTGTCAATAATTCATTATCACAGTGCCTCATTTCCACATATTTCAAAGTGATGGCTTGCAGTGTTTCTCCTTGGCTTTCCTGAGCATGAGGTTGTAGCAAACCCAAAGAGCAAGGCACTGTATATAAAATAATTACTGTGTGCAGAAATTATACATAATATCATTTGGACAGATGCATCGCTGAACTATGCCAACGCTAATGAGATGCATATGACAAAAAGACAAAACCATTTCCAAGTACCACATTGCTATTACTGTGGCAAATTTCATTGTGATTAGTGCTAAATTTGTATTGTTTCTCTTAGTGGAGCATTTTTATTAAATCTCAATTACAAGTAGAATATGGTTGGAAAGGTTATAATTCGCCTACAGCTTCTTTGTCTGAAAAGGCATAATGAAATAATAATAATAAAGAAAGTAATCCTTTGGTGTACTAATTGTTATTAAGTTTCCCACCCATCACAGTAAAACTTAAACTTCTTGAAAATAGATGTTTACTTTGGGATGCAGAAAAGAAAAAACGAATATAATGCCACTGAAGACCTGAAAAAATGAATATAATGCCACTGAAGACAATGCAATTACAGGTAGGATTAATTTGTATTTATGAAAAATAACAACAACAAAATGTTGTTCTGTTACTAAACCACTTTGTGCTATTAAAATGAGCAACATTGTAAAATATTATTTGCTTTCCACTTTTCTATGCATTTCATTCACCTGGAATGATAAATCGAAAAAGTCAATTTACTATTTGATTTCTCTGAGCTACCACAATGTATTTAGCTGTCAAAAACTTAAAATTTTTGCTTGCTCTCTTTAAAAAAATTGATAAAACCTATTTGGATTTATATATTTTTTGTTTGGTTGTTTTTTTAAGTCCTCTGTTCTGCCTTTCAGAAACCGTAGATTTCATAGACATTAGGGCTGGAAGGGACCTCGGAAGATCATAGAGTCCAGCCCCCTGCCCCAGGGGCAGAAAGTCAGCAGGGGTCATAGGATCCCAGCAAGATAAACATCCAGATGTCTTTTGAAAGCGTTCAGAGTAGGTGCTTGAACCACCTCTGGCGGCAATCTATTCCAAACCTTGGGGGCTCAGACAGTAAAGAAGTTCTTCCTTCCCAGGTCTTTCCCAGTCTCTCCTGTTGGAACTGTCCAACTTTGCACAAATTATTTATTGAAACAAAAACTTGAACCCAGCCGAGTCCCCTAACCAATTCCCATATCCCAGCTAAATGTTCCAACTACCATGGTATGAAGTCAAAATTTATCTGCCTTTCTCAGTCTCTTGGGTTGGGTTCACCAGTGAGAAGTGAAAGGCTCAGCTGTTTTTGCATGGTCTTGGAGTGACTTGGAGGACTTTTGGGATGACTTTTGGTGTGTGCAGCAAAAGCAATAACTATTGCCCTCCATAAACATGCTACCGGCACCTTTTGACAGTGGTAAAAACAAAAACTATGTACACTCCACTCTACAGAGTAAAAGTTCAGGCATTCACCTGGGGTACACTGCAACATGTGCTCATACTACGGCAGAACTTGCCTTTTACTTGCTTTACCTTACATGTTATTTTACTGACATTAAGAGCTATTTACAATTTTTTTTTATGTCCAGTCTGAAACTGTCATGGAGGAGTTTGTGACCGTTTGACCTTGTCATTCCTTGTGGCACTCTGGTGAACAGACGTTCCCCCAGATCCTGATAAGCACCCCTGATAAACTTATAGGTGGCCACCAGATCAGTTCTGAGCCTGCACTTTTCCAGGCTGAAGAGTCCCATAGCTCTTGGCCTCTCATCATAAGGTCTGCTTTCCTGACCTCTGATTACGTGCATGGCTCTCCTTTATACCCTCTCAAGCTTCTCCATGTTCTTCTTGAATTGTGGAGCTCAAAACTGGATGCAGTACTCCAGCTGCGGCCTCACCAAGACCAAGTACAACAGAAGAATGATGTCCTGGGATTTACTGCTCCCCACAGGTCCAGACCAGTGCAGAGTATTCCTCCTTGTAGGTGGATCCAGTCCTCCATCCTTTGTAGTTTTGTCTTTTTAGACTCCAGAGGTCCACTAATTCCCTGGAGAGCCAAGGGGGCTGCTATGCCCTTTTACTGCCTTTCCTCCAAGATGGGATAGATTTTGCTTGCGCATTCAGGATCGCTCCCTTGAGGAACAACCACTCGTCCTGAACTCCCCTCCCTTTTGGTTGTGGCCCTTTAGGGCCTCCATGACAAGCCTCCTGAACTTGTCAAAGCCAGCTTTCCTGAAGTTCAGGACTTCTGTATTGCTGACTGACTTGCCAGCTTTATGGCAGATGGTGAAGGTGATCAGCTCATGATTACTGTCACCCAGCTTCCCTTCGATCATTATGTCACTTATTAAGTCATCCCCCATTGTCAGAACCAGGTTGAGCAGCACTTTACCTCTTGTCGGCCCTTCTTGCGTCAGATAGAGCTCATCCACGCACAAGAGCAAGCTTTGCAACCACTTGGATTTGGCCAAGCGCTCTTCTCACAAGATGTCTGGGTATTTGAAGTCTCCCTTGACAACCATGCACCGGGAGTGTGCAGCCTCAGCCAATTCCCTGGCAAACTCTTGGTCAAGCTCTTGATCTTGGGTCTGAGGTCTGTAGTAGATTCCCACCATTGTGTCTCCTGTGCCGTGTTCCCCATGGATTTTAACTCAGAGGGTCTCTAGTTGTCTACCCTGGGTGTCGGCTTGCAGGGATGCGTAGCTTTCCTTGACATAGAGCGATACATCCCTGTCCCTTTTGTCCACTTGATCCCTCCTGTACAGGGTACAGACATCTATACCTGTGGCCCAGTCATGGCTGGAGTCCCACCAGGTCTCTGTTATCTCTTATGACATCATAGTTATTTGTGTTAAGTAGGAGGACAAGTTCCTCCTGTTATTCCTCAAGCTCCTGGCATTTGTGTACAGACAGGCAAGTGTCCCTTTGGAGGCACCTGCCTTGCCCGCAGCTCTGTGTGCTTGACATTGATAGGATATTTTTTAATCATTTCCACTATAGCTGTGTATCAGATTCAGATTAGTCTGTGCCAAACTCCTTGGTGTCACTCCAGGGCTGGGACAGAGGTGAGCTTCCTTAAGTGCCCTGGCCTGCTGGCTTTGCAAGGGTTACTCAGAGGGCCAGCAGTGGCAGTAGTGCCCTCATCCCCCAGCAAGCTTAATTTATCCAAAAGATAAGAAGTTTGAACCAAGTTCAAACCCAATCCAAAACATAGGAAGTTTCAGGTTTCCCTATTTTCTTTTGGTCCGGGACTTTATAT
Source organism: Crocodylus porosus (assembly GCF_001723895.1). Classification (NCBI taxonomy): domain Eukaryota; kingdom Metazoa; phylum Chordata; order Crocodylia; family Crocodylidae; genus Crocodylus; species Crocodylus porosus. The sequence goes on from NW_017728886.1 coordinate 119,871,440, forward strand.
TGAGAAAGCAGGTATAGAACACCTTCTGAAAACCAGGTTTCTTCAAAGAACCACATTTGGGAATCTTGAATTTAAGGCTCCCAAACTCATAGGTCATTTTTTCATAGATTGCATAGACTTAAGGGCTGCAAGGGACCTCTAAGATCATCTAGTCCAGCCCCCTGTCCCAGGGGCAGGAAGTCAGCTAGGGTCAAAGGATCCCAGCAAGATAAGCATCCAACTGTTTCTTGAATGAGTCCAGAGTAGGTGCCTGCACCACAGTGGGAGGGAGTCTATCCCAGGTCTTGTGGGATAGGACAATAAAGAAGTTTTTTCTTATGTCCAGCTTAAAATGGTCTTGGAGGAGTTTATGACCGTTGGTCCTTGTTTTTCCTCGGGGCACTCTGGTGAACAGATGTTCTCCCAGGTCCTGATGTACACCCCTTATGTACTTATAGGCAGACACCAGGTCCCCCCTAAGTCTGCACTTTTCCAGGCTGAAGAGTCCCATGGCTTTCAGCCTCTCTTCATAAGACAAGAACTTTGGTTTTAATTGTATGAAGGTATTGTAATACAACAGCACAAAGGAAAAATCCCCACCCTACACCATGACCTTCCAAAATTCATTGCTCCCAGTTACTACTATTCCCACTACTAATGAATCAGGCCTTTAATAAATTGTTAAATTTGTTCATTACTGCCTGCTCAAAGTGGTCACAGCCAACTCCTACCACCACTGCTTCTGGCATGGGTTTCCCCAGACGTGGGACCAGCTATCCTAGCCAGTGAAGTGGAGAGCAAAGCAAGGGTTCTCTCCTGCTCCCTTGGGGGGATATTAGATGTCTCCAACTGATTCTCTTAGTTCCTGTGCACCAGAAATGTCTGGGCTTTGGGCAGCCTCAGGTAGGCAATGAAAAGGAAAGGGCTCCTTACAGCCACTTCCAGTTCATTTTTCCCTCCAACACAGAGCTAGGTATAATATACATGCCTTGCACTAGCCCAGGTTCTATACTCATAAATAAATAGAATTCAGACTCCTTTCCTCATTTGTTTGCCTCACATATTTATTCTTCATAAACAAAACTTTAAGCCCAGGGAAGAAAAGATTTCTGAAAGTTCATTTGACCTTCCTGATGCAGCACAAGCTACTGAGTGCACAGAATCCTTGGACAGCATCTTTCACAGGAGCAAAAAACCATTTCCATGACTCAGTGAATGTTCATGCTCTTTTTGCCTCTAAACACTAACTTAAAGTAGGGCTGCAGAAGAGCAGGGACTTGGTTGTAGCCATTCCATTTTCAATAACTGTTTAGCGAAGCTGCAACTACCAACACAGTTCAGAACTTCCTAGATTTGGGAAATGTTTCTGACACTGTTAATAGGTTAACAGCTACCAACCCTATCCAGCTCCCTTCTTTCATTCGTCCATGTGTAAATGTATCATATTTTTTGATGGCATTTCCTATTTAGCTTGGTGGTTTTGTTACCAGCCTGTTTGGGCCCTTTCCCCCCCTTGCATTATGAAAGGTTATAAATGAGAGCACTTGTTTCAGCTATAACCATCTTACCTTACATCTCTGACCTTTTGTCCTAATCTTTTCTTACACTAGCCATACAAGCTATGCTTTTGTGTTTCTTTGCTTTTTCACATTTTTTATTTCTTCTCTAGAAAAAAATGTTGCAAATGATAAGCACCATAATGAAGGCAATAAATTGCATTTGGGGAATGTTTTTGATGAATAGCAATAAAAATGGAACTCTGAAGGGACTGAAACTATTCATGAATTCAGGTCAAATTTGCCTAATCATTTTTGATGAGAAAAATGGTAAAACTTTTTAAAAATACTAGAAGACTGCTTTTCAACATTCTCAGAAAAATGTTTCATTTCAGAGTACCACCACATTTCATTTCAACATTAAAAAAAAAAGAAAAGTTTCAACTTTTCTTTTCAAAATGTAATTTATCTATTTAAAGTATGACCTAACCGAGAAAGATTGGGAACAGGTTGAAAAGAGAGTAAAATAATAAAAAATGAACATTTTTGTTTTGGGATGAATTAGATATTTCAGGCTGACCCACAACATAATATTTGCATTTTTTATTTTGTTAAAAAAACCAAGAGAAATTGTTTCAATTTGATCTATACTGATATTTTTATATCTAATTTTTTACTTTAACCACTGAAACAAAAAATCTATGGATCACCCAGCTCCATAGCTCAAATTAACGAATACATAAAGGCATGAATGAGGTCCTTTTGCCATGGAATATCCCTTCTCTCACTGATCACCTCTCCACATGATGATCAATTAAAAAACATGGGGGTTTTACAGAACATTTAAAAATGATCCCAAATGAATACCACTCATCAGCTTCATAGTGAAAACCATTCAGTATGAAATTGATTTAAAGGGATTGGTGTATATACCTATAGATATACATGGTGACATTTCCTACCTCCCACTCAATTGCTATTGAGCAAATCCATTTCCAATTAACTGAGCTGCTAGTTGGGATTAAATAATGCTAAACTGCTTAACCCAAACAGCCAGCTTTAAAAGAGCTCCTGCCTCACTGGAGACTGTAATAATAACAGTGTAAATTTGAAGAGTACAAAACCATTCTCTGCAATATAATACAAAAGGCTAGGTGTCATGCTGAGGCTCCCTAAGTTTTGATCATTAACTCAGTCAAGTAGCAATATTCTGATCAAGCTCTGCAATATTTACCCTGTTGGGGTCCTGACCATAGCACACCCTGCGGTGGGGGTGATGTCTCCAGTCAGCATCTTAAACGTTGTACTTTTCCCAGCTCCATTTGTACCAAGCAATCCAAAGCACTAGCATAGAAAACATACAACAATACAATCATTATATTTGTAAAGGTATTGTAGCTAACAGTATAAATATTTAATCATTCTTTACACTTGGATAGATTATTTGTAAGGATATAAATGTATATGCATATACACATACTCATGCATACACAGAAGTGACAAAAATAATTTCAGACTTCTTTAGGCTCCTTGAAAAAGGAATTCAGTGAAATTAAAGGAAAAAGCAGTGCAGCATAAAAGTTATTCTGATCATTGGTGAATAATGCCCAAAAGTGCCCAAACAACTTAAAGCCAGGTTTCTTTGACAGTCCTATTCAGTAACTATATACAGCTACTTATGATAACACAAGTAATGTATTTTCCTTTTAAGTCATAAGAAAGGAAAAAAGCAGAAATAATAAAGGTTTGTATGTGTGTATGTACTCCATCTTTTTGCTGGATGATGATAGTTAAGGGTAAATGAATGCATACTGTCTATGTTTTCTGCTTCTTGAATACTGTTCTTTGAAAATGGGATAAAAACTCAAAATTTGCAAGGCATGCATTTTGTCATTTCCAGTCTGCTGTTTAGAGACAGTGCCTAAACCCAGAACAAATGTACTCATACACACACACATTGGGTATCTTCCCAACCCCTCATGGTTCACAGAACAGGAAAAGAGAAATTTAACCACAGATTTCTGGATAAGGAGTATCCTGCCACGCCTGTAAGGCTCATCGGTAGAATGGCTGTGGCACGTGGGAGAGGTTTATTTAACTAGCAGAGCTTTTGCTTCTATTACTACAATGATACATGTTCCAGTGGATTATACACAGCACTGTTACAGTCTTGCTATGAGGAGAAAACATACCAGTTATTTAAACTGGTCTACTGCTTTAAAAAGGCATTTCTAACTAAGCAAATTCTCCTACAAAATATTACAATTTCAGTTATAAACTGCTACTGAATTTTAAAAACATATTATTAGAATGCTTCATATTAAAAAGAGAGGGAGAGGAAGAAGAAACTAAACATTTGAAACTCAGGCACCTGAAAGTTACAAAACATTTAAGTGTCAGGAATTTCAGAGAGTTATGGCTTTGTAACTAACTCTGATCTTAACCTGCCCTTGATACCAGTTTTCTGCCCATGGCTCTAGAATCCACTTAACTGCAATCACTCTACTGCTAAAAGAAGATGCTTCCTCTAAACATAGCAATAGCATGCAGGAAAGCAATTTAGGGGTTAGCTGAATATTTGTTCTACTACATATTTGACATACCATCAAGCAGATAACTTTTATAGTGAAGTTAAGAAATGGTTTTCCTGACTTTGTGAATGTGTTCAATTGTTGGAATCTATTCTAATCCCTCATCGAGACAAACCTGAGATCTTTCATGGCTTTTAAATAAAAAAAGATAAGGCCCATGCACAAAGCACACATACAATCCAGAAATGCCAACAGCCTGTGTCCAGTGCCTTCTCTTCAGATGTAGATGGCCTAGGTTCGAACCCTTGCTCCAAACTGGACACTGGAATGATCTGAAGTCTTCCATTTCCCTGGTAAGCCTCCGGCCAGACTACAGGGTACACTTGGACTGGTGCTTCCCAGTTTCTCCTGTTGAAACTGTCCAACTTTGCATAAATCATTTATTGGACCAAAAACTTGAACCTAGCCGAGTCCCCTAACCAGTTCCCATATCCCAGCTAAGTGTTCTAACTACAATGGTATGAAGTCAACATTTATCTGCTGTTCTGTCTCTTGGGTTGGGCTCACCAGTGAGAAGTGAAAGGCTCAGCTGTTTTTGCATGGTCTTGGAGTGAGGACTTTCAGTGTGCGCAGCAAAAGCAATAACTATTGCCCTCCATAAATGTGCCACTGGCACCTTGTGACAGTGGTAAAAACAAATAACTATGTACACTCCACTCTACAGAGTAGAAGTTCAGGCATTCACCTGGGGTACACTGCAACATGTGCTCATGCTATGGCAGAACTTGCCTTTTAGTTGCTTTACCTTGCAAGTTAATTATTTTATTGAAATTAAGAGCTATTTTCAATTTGTTTTAATGAAGTGGCATAACTGGTAAATATATTTACATTACTAATAACCACCTCTAAGTTAGGCATTTCCAAGTAGCTGCTGACAAACTACATAAAAACCCCAAATGTCACACACTGGACTCCCACCTCTTCTAACTGGTTTTTCACCTTCTCCTCACATATATAAAGAATTTTTGCTGCATTTTTTAATCTTATGGTTGCATGGCCCTTTGAACATTAGGGAAAAACAACTAACAGAAAAAAATCCCCACAAAAACTCCAACAAAACAGCTAATGCTGCTCTGGCATTTTAGAGCCTTTAGTGGCTAGAGTTTCATAGGCTTAGTCAAAAGATACTGAGACTATTCTAAGAAGGCTAAATCTTAAAGTTTCACTTGGCTTTTTTTCTTTCCTAACTCAGGTAAGAATTGTATTGAAGCCACTGTGAGTTTCACCCAGGGACAATTCAGAATTTAGCCTGGGGCTTGTGAATTTTTTCACTAGATATATTAAGGAGTTCAGCACCTAAAATAGCAGCTATGGCAGCGTTTTACTTTTCATGTTATGGTTTAACTCAGTAAGACTAAAACAAAAGAAAAATTGTGTGACATACAAAAAAGCTTTAAGACAAAAAGTGAATCATCATTCCCTGAAAAAACTGCATCTTAAATATTATCACTTTCTCCTCACCAGTGCTTTCATTTCCAACTAATGTTCTCAGAAACTACCACAATTGGAAGTCTTTTGCTACTAACCACAGAGCCTTTGTTTCACACATTCTGAACATGCCCAAACAATTGCTCTTGACCACACAATTTGAAATGAAAGGTAAAGAAAGGTAAAATAAAAAGAGCATTTTTACCTCCCCCCTTGGAATTCCCAAGCTGATGTCTTTCACAGCAGTGCTTCTCCTACTGAAACCATGATACAATTTTTTGAGGTTATATAGCAGAAGGACATCATTATCGTTACTAGTTCTTCCACCAAAGACCCTCTTTCGTTCCATTGCTACATCTATGTCTTCTGAAGGATTGACTGTGCTGCTGATGGAACAATGGCCCCTAAATGAAGAACACAATGAATGCCAAATGGCAAATTACACCCTATTATATTACAAGCATCTAAAAAAAGGAGCACTTGTCTCTTTATAGTTGCATTATGGTTCAGGCATTCAAATCTCAATAGAATCCAATGGGTGCACTGATCCTGAATTTTCTCTTTCCAATTCCCAGTAATTTTGAGGAGCAAAGTCCGTATTTCATTTCTTATATGGAAAGAGATTACATTCAGTTCTTTTGGGGACACAGGAATGGTGAAGGGAGGCTGAAAGGTCATTTTGATATGGCATTAAATCTTCTCTATAAGTTGAAAATAAGCTCAAGTGAGATGTGAGAAGAAGCAATTCTTGCAATATGGGAGCATGGAAAGAAAAATGCACTTAGGTACTAGACAGGTTTGTAAAAAACAACAACAACAAAAATGATGTTACACGTTCCAGGTTAGCTCAAAATGAAACCTTCTTAAGAAATACTTGCTATGCTCTTTTCTAATGTAGATGCATGTTAATGGGGAAAGGAAGAAAGAGAAGACACACAAGCAAAATAAACAGGCAGCAACACAGGTGTCCCCAGGGAAAAACAATTCAGACCTTTTCTATTCATGGAAAATTAAATGAAACCATAGCACTTCAAAAGATGGTCTTGGAGAAGCTGGGAGTGTGAGGTAGCATCTCTAGAAATGTTGCAAGGGCTTAATGCTGAAATTAGGCCAGCTCTGAAGAAAACACATGTTATTATGATGCAAAGCAGTAATGTGGGTATAGAAGTCTTGTGCATCCAAAATAGTCCTCTCTTACACAAGGAAGAGGAACAAAAAGAGAGCTTGGAGAGTACACTCTCACTGTTCTGTACCAAGACGACAACAGAGCATGAACAACAGGTACCACAAGGTTCACGATCTGTTGTACTACCATGTTCATGCCCTATGCTACTTCACAGCTCTTTCAAGTACAGTAGTTTAGTACAGCACTGTTGTCTTACTGTCCCCAGTGTTCTCTGCAATTCCACGTCAAATGCAAATGAGGAAATAGTGTTGTCTGATGCACCATTAAATCTCCACAACTGTAATGAGTCCAGGGTGACTGGAAGCCAGGAGAACTTACTGAATAAGCCATTCTTCCTATTCCTATGCTCTGGTGCTGGCATTTTCCCCATAAACACAGTGGAAACTTTTGTAGAGAAGGTGAAATAGAAAAGCAGCATTTTACATGAGCCACTGCCCAGAACCTGTTAGGTGTTGCTCTGTTGTTGCTTCTTTCTGCTCCGGGTAGCAGAGGTGGGCAAGCATCTAAACCAATGGGCTTTCTGCCATCTATAAATACTTGATTGTCTATTGGGAGCTGACTTGGTCATTTTGTACTAAATCATTACTAAGCTTTCACCTATGGAAATAATCAGGACTCCTACGTGTCCATCAACCTCTGATGAGGAACAGATTTTATGTTATATATATCTATATATCTTTTATATTATATATAGCAGGATCTAGCTTTAGGGAGCACAGGTCAGTGCAACATACTGCATTACACAAGAGTTCACACACAAGGAAAGAGTGTTTAATCATCCTAAAGTATTTTGCAGATGACTGCTTTGCAACATGATCTTTCAGTAAACAGGGATGAGGGAAGAAGAGAACCCTGCAAGCAAATAACAGAAGTCGACAGTTCCCTAACCATGTGTTTTTTTTTCTGGATATCTGGTCGCTTAGAGGCCAGGAATTAATGTAAAAGAAAGAAAATCCAAGATGCTATACTGGCAAAATTCTTTTTGGATACTAGAACCAGCATTAGAACAGAGTTATATATTTTCTTTTCTCAGTTATTTGATTAAATTTTAAATGTTATGCTTCCTCTCACAACTTACCTTTTCAAGTTCTCTTTTCCAGCACATGTAACCGATAAAGATACAGAAATAGAAAGCTATAATACATGAGCTCATTAGAGCCAGATAGAATAGTGATCAGATATAGTCTATTTCCTAGTGTGCAATAGGATTTCATTTCCCTTTTTCTTTGGGAAATTAGTTAATATCCACAAAAGCAGAGTGTAAATAATAGATGCAACAAACCTTGGTTTTTGCATCAGATCCCAGTGCAAGAAAACCCGCAGGAGAAGGAGGACTGTTCCCTGCAGGGCCATTTCCACAAAGATCCAACCAAGGAAATTCATCTCAAAAGGACTCACATAAGAATCAATTCCAAAATTACTTGTCAGGTCAAACTTGATTTGATTGTAGGAGAGTTCTATTAAACCCTGGCCCAAGCAGAATTGGGGGAAAACAATAAAAGCCCATTTGAAGATGCTGTAGAGATTCTCAAAACTCTGCAGAAGACGGATTTAGGGAGGGTTGGGCAAAGAGAGAAAAGGCAAAAACTTTGAATCACCATCCAACAGAAAAAACAAACAAAACAACAACAAATCAGTCATACCTAAAATCTATGAGCTTTATTCTAAACTCATCAGTATTTTAACTCCACTGTTTTTCAGTATAAAAATTATCCTTATTTGCACCAATCTGAAATATGAATCAAGTCCTAACTTCTCCACATTTTATTAGATTTATTAGATGGACATGCAAATCAATCCTTTGGCCTAGGAACCAGCTCTTATTCTATATTTTACAGTTCCTAGCACAATGGAATCCTAGCATGTTGTGGTTCATAGATAATGCTAGATTACTACTACTGCTACATGATACAAATATTCCACAGCAGGCATGTCTACACATGCACCAATACTGCACAGTAATTTAGGTTACTTCCCCAAGAGCTGGAGTGTAATTCGATCTCTGATGCCCAGTTATAGTAACAGGAAGAGATAGCTGCTGGAAACCACTAAACGTTATCTATCACTTCTGTGAAGCTTTTGTTATATTCACAAAAATCTAATATAGAAACAAAATGTTTCTAGCTTCTTCAATAAAAATATTAAATGTGAAAGTCATGGTACCATAACAGGAGATATACAATTTAAGTGAGATTAGGTGCACTATGAGGAAACACTTGGTATTTCACCAATATATTATACATAATAAATCTGTTGACATAATGGAGGACAATGTAAGGATTACAGCCAGTTAAATCAGCTTTTCTGTGATCTTGCATTTCCCAGATCAGCATACTAAAAAATCCAAAGCAGATTCCTCTCCTAGTAAATCATTAAATCTAAATCCAAAATATAATCCAAATCTAGATTCAAACAAATTTCCCAGCCAAGCCTTTTACATATATAGTATAACCTCATAAATCCAGCATCCTTGGGACCTAGGCACCTGCCAGAAATTTGAAAATTCTGGATTTTTGAAACATGAGGAAAGTACATAGCCTTAGGACAATCTTCTTTGCTATTACACTATACAAGTGACTGAGCATTGTTGGAAACAATAGCTGCAGACTGACGAACAAAAACAATGGCAGCCGGAAAAGTGCCGAACTTCTGGAGAAATTTCTGCAGTATTGGGAAACTATTTTTAATGCAATAATGCAGTGTACTGTATTTTTTTAAGGTGCCGGATTTTTGAGAATTCCGGAGTTTTAAAAGCCGGATTTTATGAGGTTTTACTGCATTTTGAAACATTAATTGTCCATCGTCTCCTCTTAATACACAAGCCTAATTTTTATCAAGTATAATGAAAAGTATATACGTGTGTTAATGAGCATATCATTATCCACACAATAAATGTCAGATCCTAGAAAAAATTAGCATATCGCTTATGTTAATATTATTCAAACAAATTTTGTAAAGCATATTATCTACTCAATAGACCTGAACAATTCTCATTATATGCAAATTATGAATTAACAGTCTGGAAAATATCAAAGTTTCAATTAAAGCTGGGTTTTTTTCCCCATTATTAGAGTGCAAACACTTTTTTGGTAAACATATGAAACAAAAATTAACCTTGGATGGTGCAAGAAAGTAGCTTTAACCTACTTTCATAACCTACAAAAGCTTATAGCCTATGAATAGCATCAAACTGATGCCACATCTGATGAAATAGGTTATAGTCTTCAGAAGCTTATGCCTTTTTGAGTGAGTTAAGTCTTTAAGGTGCTCCTCTGCCTGACAAAGCAGGCCACACAGTAATTTCTATACCACTTACAGGAAAAATTAAAGCTCAGGGCTTATACTGACCTGTGTTTTGGTAATTATAGCTAACAAACGAGGCAAGAGAGTCACCAACATGGTACAAAGACCAAACACAAAATTTAAGGAGATGTAAGAAATGAAGGCTACATCTGAACTTGAGAAGAATCTGGACACAAAATACATCCATGGTAAAGCTGCATATCTGAAACGAGAAAAACAAGTAGAACTGCAACATAAATAATTTAGGTTCACTCTGCTTCCTGATTCATCTGCTCAGTATCCTGGGCATTCCCCTAAAGAAAACACAACACCTGTTTGCTGATTTTAAGGTTTATAATCTCTTCCCTAAATTCTTCCTCCTCACTTTTATATCTAGCATATCATACTTTCCTGAATTCCACACACATATTTCCTATTTTGATACAAACAGATAACTCATTCTTTTAAATTTATCAGCTTCATATCTTTTCTTTCACTCATCCAGGAACCTCACAACCTTTATTTCTGAATGATTACTAACCCAGGTCATTTTCAGTAGTTAGGCATCAGTGAGATATAGTAAAACACATTTGTTTAGGCATAAACCACAAGCTTCAAGCTATCACTGGTTATTATAATGACAACAAGCTGGAATGGAAACTAAGGAGCTCTGACCATTATGCCTAAATGATAGCATATGTCTGCTACAGACAGCACATTTAGTACAATTAATTATATATGGCAGACAATAATGGCTGGTACAGTGGTTGTCGTTAAAAACCAACAGTAACATGAAGTTACTGAAGAAACTACCAAAAGTATGGCAGCTATATTTTCTATGTAAATAATTAAATGAGTACAGAAAGCAAGACAAGAGAGATCATGGGCCCAATTAGGGCTTCTGTCACCCATATAGGGTAAAAAGTTATCCTTTTATGACGAAGAGTGAGATGGCTCCACCAGACATTGCCCCCAAATGCAGCTCAGAGCAGTTAGCTATAGCCAAGTATGACTGTCCTACAAAGAACAGCTTATTGGATAGAAAATGCAAGCTTCTGTGTAGTTAAAAATGGGAGGACTGTATGCACAATGCAAGGAGCAGAGCCATTAAGGATGCACTAATGATTCAAAAAAAAAGAAAGAAAGAAAATAAATATGATAATATATGCAGTTCCATCAGCTATTACAAAATCAATTTGGACTTGAGCATTTTTAGGCATATACTCCAGATACACTCATTTTGCCTTGAAATCTATTTTTCTTTCCTACCCTGTGCCATCCGTCTATGAATATATAATGGTCTCTATGATAATGGTCCTATCTAGTCTTAACACTAGATTATGTCACACTTTTCAGTCAATTTATATCTGAGGATCTCCACATACTCAACAGAACCTGCCAAGCTCACTGAATCATAGGGGCGGTTTGTTCCTGGTACACAGAAACAGAAAAAGAAGTGACGTTTTCAAAATCTCAGAAGTTTGGGGCTGAATGAAGATCGCAACTTCCATTCCTTGGCACTCAATTCTCTTTCCCTTTTTCCCTTCCTTCTTCTGCAGTTCCTTTAACTGGAGCTGGAAAATCACTAGTCCAAGGCTTGCTCCAAGCTACAACAATGTAACTACAGTATAAAACACTAGGTTCAGCAGAATGAAATAATTAAATGGAATTCATCTTGATTTAAATGTGAGCAGATTTAAACCTAAGTAGGCTACGTATGCTAAGCAATAAGACAGTTCATACCAGCCAGCCCCAGATTCTATTTTATCTACTTGCAACTGTTAGATTTTATTTTGTTTGAACTAATGATAGATCAGTCTGGATAGAAGTACATGAAAGACAATGCTGTAAAAACGGTTCTTCCAGCAAGCGAGAATAAAGACAGCTAAGTCCTAAGCCTGAGAAGCTTTCAAAATATTGGTAACTTTGCTTGAATGAAATACAATGAGACGTTTTTAAAACATCATGTAGTTAAACTTCCTTCATACAATCTTTATCTTAGGCAGGGCAAGACTCACAAATCACAATTTTTCTGAAAAAAAGAGGGGAAAGTGTGCTACATGGAACATGGATACAGAGAAGTTATGTAAGGTCCTATATACTGTGTAGTGTAGGAAAAACCTGTGTAGGAGGATTGGGGCTGGAGGAGATTGGGAAGAAGGCTCTCTATAAATAAATCAGTTTGTATACTACAGAGTTTCACAGAGGCAGGTTAAATTTCTGAATACTTGATTGTGACCGTACTTGTAAGAGTTCCTGAAAGTAAGACTTTTTCCATTGTCTCTGAAATCTACAAGTTATCTTCTTGGCTAGGGACAGACATTCAAAAAGCCAGAGCCTGAATTAGTTCAACCTTTGCAGCTTAGTTCAACCTGTCTAGGCTGAACAGTTTGTAACAGGATAAATATTCTCCTTGAACCAAGGCAATGCAGGCACATGCCTGAAGTTGCTCAGGCCAGAAGCAGGGGTGTGCTAAAGCAGGCCCTCAGCTGCAGGGAAGCTGTGTTGCCCGGGGAGTGGCCAGTCCAGGCTGATCTGGGCAGAGAGGGGTTTAATTCTTCCCTCTCTATCCCACCAACAGGACCAAAGCAGGGTCTGCCAGGCACTCCCCCCTCACTGCTGCAGCAGCAGGACACCATGGACCCTGAGGCAGACAGGAGCAGGGAGGAGAGTCAGTTTCCCCTCTATCCCCACTGGGAGCCAGGTCTGCCCACCGTTGCAACCGTGCTCCCTGCCCCAGAACAGGCCCTGTGCTGTCCCCTCCACTGGACAATGGAGGGAGAAGGAATAACCCATGTCCCTGCCCCTCAATCCAAAGGGGCCCTGCTGGCCAGCACCTGGCTGTGTCCCAACCCCGCTGCTGCAGCGGGAGGGGGAAGGCCCTCGTTGGGGGCAGTAGTCCCTGTCATAATGTGGGGGAGCGTGAGCCCCTTCCCAGTGGGGGTGCTGCACTGAGGGGCTGGCAGAGCTTCAGCGGGCTGCATGTAGCAGCACCAGGGTCTGAAGTAGGCCAAACCCCTGCAAGCCCGCTGCAGCATAGAGTGGCCCCTGCCAGGAAGGAGCTCATGTTCCATGAAGCCACGACAGGCCACTGTCTGTCATGGTCACTCACCACTTGCCACTCCAGCTGCCAGGAAGGGGCAGGGCTGCTCAGTCTGTGCTTTGGCCACTCCTCTCCAAGCCTGAGGGGGATTATTCAGCTGCTGGCTCCAAACAAAGGCCAAGCAGTGGCTGCAGCCAGGCCAGATAGACACCACTGCAGTGCCAGTGGCTGAATAAGATCCCTTCTTCTGGGAGGGGGCTTGCTCCAAGCACAGAGAGGCCACTGGGACCATAGTGGGGTCTGCCAAGTCCAGCTGCTGCCACTTTGTGGTTGGGGCCAGTGGCTGAATAAGCCCCACCCTGCCTAGAGGGGGCTCGCCCCAAACACAGAGTAGCGGTGGCTGGGCTGGGCTGGGCAGACCCCACTGCAGTACCATGTGCCCAGCCTAGCCACCACTGCAGCAGCCCATCATGGCTTCCCAGAGTGTGAGCCCCTTCCCAGCAGGGTGCAGCAGTACTCTGGGGGTCTTGAAGGGCTCTGGCCCACCACAGACCCCTGTGCTGCCACGCACAGCCCATCGCAGCTCTGCCAGCCCCGCAGTGTAGTGCTCCCGCCAGGAAGGGTCTTACACTCCCCCACATTATGACAGGGGCTGCTTCCCCCAACAAGGGCCTCATCCCCTCTTGCTGCAGCAGCAGGAAGGGGGCATGGCCAGGCAGGGTCCCTGGGGAGGGACAGCAAGAGTGGTGACAAGGGCAGGGTCACCCAACTGCCTGTGGGGGTAGAGGGGAGACTAACTGTCCTCCCTGCCCCGCTCTGCCTCAGAGACCATGGTACCCTTGTGCTGCAGCAGTGAGGGGGGAGTGCCTGGAAGACCCTGCTTGGGTCACTGCCGGTGGGATAGAGGGGGGTGGAACTAAACCCTGCCCTGGCCAAACCCCCACCCCTGCCTGTCCTTGCTCTGGCTGGGAAGCAGAGATGTGGGGACAGCCTGGCTGGGCTAGAACAGAGAGCCCAGCCCCAAGAGCATGCTGGGATGCTGGGGGTCTCTGGTTTAATTTAAACCAGCAAGGGCCTGGGACAGACATTGCATAAACCGGTTTGAGCCAAATCAGTTACCATATTCAATCAGGTTTGTGTCAAATCAGTTTCAGCTATTTTGAAACTGGTTTATGTGCACTGAATATCTGTTCTGTTACAGGTTTAAACCAGTTTCTGATCGCTTAAACTGGTTCATGTGTGATGCCGTTGACTTTAACTGAAGTTGGACAAAGCTCATGAAATTCTGAGGGAATATCCTTAAAGGTTAGAACTTTATTATAAGTCAGATATAGGCCTGCTTTCATAGACATTCAACCTTTTCTGTTAGCAAATCTACACTGTGAAATGACCTTAACCATATATTGCAAAAAGGGGCTCATTTTGGTTAAAACTCATTTTGGAGCTCAACCTCTGGCCTGTGGCCCAGATCCAGCCTTCACAGAAGTGTCTTCTGTGGTGGGCCAGTAGGGGGGGCTTAGCACAGGAGCATTTCTTACCTTAAAGCAAATAGTGGCATGGTAGCCTTTGATCATGCATCTGGATTACTGAAAGCTACATACCTAGTTAGATCTCAAGTAGCTTACTCACAAGTATCATCCAGAGGCAGGTAGAGATTACCTCTGGAGGCAAGCATATCATAGAACATGAGTTTCAAGAGAAAGAGCAAGTTTCAGATGGCCCCACTTCTCTGAGAGTTCTCATCATGGCTGCTGCTCCACCTCCTGGGCAGTCCTTAACTTATATAGACATTATGACCTCATTTACTTGATCCAATGAAGGACAGTAGCTATTGGCTGCCAGCCAACCAATTTGAAATACATCACTGGTTGCCGGGTAGACTGGCAGGGTCTCTAGCCCCAACCCAGGAGTGCGAGGCCAGTCACATAGGCAGAGGAAGCAGGTTTCCCCCCACCCTCAGGAATGTATCCAGCTCAGGTTGCAACTCATGGTTACCTGAAGCCAATGGGACCAGACGTGTCTGCTCTCTGCAGTGACGATGGTCACCAAGTTGTCCTATTGGTGATCCACCTGCTGGCAGAATTTGAGGAGAAACAGAGATGGCATTCTGCCACATCATCCAGCCCAAAGGGTTCCCCAGTGGTCTGGAAATTTGGCAGCAGGAAAGCAGTTCAGCCTCAATTGCTATTTCCCTGTTGCCAAACTTCCAGACCTGTGCGGAACCCTGCAGGCCACGTAACGTGACCCTGTTCACCAAATGCTGGCATGTGATCAGGCTGGCACTCAGGGTTGGTCTGTGGCTGGATCCAAGCACACAGGATTCAGGCTGCTGCATAGCCAGATCCAGCATGCAGCTAGATCTGGGGTGCAGAGTAGGAATGGAGCACAGCCAAATCTGGCATGCTGAGATCACACTCAACTCTCATGCAAGATTCAACCCACAGACCAACTGCCCACCACTTGCCTGGCCCATGAAGCTGGAAGTTCTGACGCTACTGGATTAAAGTAACAAAATCTGTCAGCACTTTTAGGTCACAGAAAATACACAGTGGGCAAGTTTTGAAGCCAATTGAACTAAGTGGAAAACATATTATTGGCTTCAGGAGACACTTCAAATCAGGTTCGATACTGGTTTAAAATGTGTTTGGCAGGAGGAGATAAGTTAGGATTTGTATAGTAGTCTATTCTCCTATTTTCACTGGTGGCAGGATTCTAAAAGGATTTAATTTATATATGTATAATAAGAACAGAGTAACCTTAAGACTTTTTTCTTTAAGGCTCATTAGTTGGAAGCAACAGAGGAAGCAAAATTATGGGATCATTAGCTGATCGTAGGTAGTCTACCTTTGAGATACAGCAAGGGAAAAGACAAATGCACTCTTAGGATGTATTGAGTAACATGCTTCCAACTGAGATAGAAGGGTATTACTGCCATCATTCAAGAAGACTCAGTCATCGTGCCTGTGCTGTTCAACATCTTCATCAGCGACGAGGGGGTGAATAGCACCTTGTTCAAATTCACAGATGACACCAAGATGTGAGGGGAGGTGGGCACGCTAGAGGGGAGGGACAAGTTGCAATCAGATCTGGACAGGTTACAGAGGTGGGCGGATGAGAATAGGATGGGTTTCAACACTGACTAGTGTAAGGTGATGCACCTGGGGAGGAAGAACCAGCAGCATACCTACAGGCTGGGGAACTCCCCTCTCACCAGCACAGAGGCAGAAAAGGATCTTGGAGTTATTATTGACTCAAAGATGAGCATAAGCCGCTAATGTGGGGATGCAGTCAGAAAGGCTAACCGCACCTTGTCATGAATCCACAGATACATCATGGCCAGGTCCAAGGAGGTAATCCTCCTGTAGCAAAACCCCCAGTTTTTCTTTTTTTAATTTTATTTTAAAATGCATGCCTTCCCCTTCCCCAACCATTTCTGACTTTTTCTCTCCCTCTCTATTCCCTATAGATAAGAATAAGTGAGCCCAGATAAGCTTTAAACATTTTTATTTTGGTAGCAAGTTTTTGGTTTGGGATATCCACTGTTTTATATTGTATTATTATTAGGTTTGTATTGATTCTTACTGTTGTATATTGTATTATTATCATATTGATTTTTATTGTTTCATATGGATATTGTATGGTTTAGGCCTGTGTTTGTAAGTGAACCAAAGTCATGTCAAGTTTCTATTTTCTATGTCAAGCCTCCATCTTGTGTCCTCTGCCTGGGCATCCCATGTTGTAGTGGTATGAGTCACATACCCTTCCCATGTAAATTGGTTCCCCGATGAATGAGAATGATTGGGAATGATTGAAATACAGTGGTAGCAGGCCTCTACTGAATGGTCTGTAATGACTGGGCCATCACCTCATGTTGATTCATCCAGGAACCATAGACCTCACCCAGGAACAGAAACAAGACCAGCATTTGAAAGATAAAAGACCCTGAAGAACCAGCAACTCTCACCATTACAGACACCCAAAACTGCACATCCCTGCACACATGCTCAATACGCCAGGGGATGACCCTTGCCTAGGCATGCCTCCTGTCACTAGAGTCACACAAGGTCTGCCCCTATACAAAGGGGCAGTGAAGACAGACGCAGTGGAATGCCCTCTCCATCTGGACCAGCACCATGCCATACCATCTATCCACCCAGAGGCCCTGCCGGTGACTCCCCTCTGGACAACATCTACTGGACAAGGACCCCTTTCCAGCCTGGATAGGTAGATATTACCTGCACACCTCCTCCTATAATTTGGACTCTCTTTCTCTGTCTCTCTCTCTCCTCCTGGACTTCAGTGGGTGGTATTTGTGTAAATTAGTGAATACACATATATATACACATATATAGATATCATTGTGTGTGTGTGTCTGTGGGGGGGGGGATATAAATTAGTAATCTACATATGTGTACTGAATGTGCAGGTGCTGGTAACTGGTAACTGATTCTGTCTAAATTTGGTGTGCATAGCATGTATGGGCTTAAACGGTGTTAATGAACCTAGACTAGTTATTTTGAATGTGAGTATATCTGAGTTTCGTGTGTGTGTGTATATACACACACACACACACACGCACGGCATTGTGTGCATGATATATGAATTAGTGATCTGTGTCTAACTTTTGGGGTGTATAATGTATATGCTTGAATTGTGCCTAGGCAGGTTTGGATGTATATGTGCCTTAGCTGGTAGTGTGTGTGTGTGTGTGTGTGTGTGTGTGTGTAACTAACTGATTTGTGTGTTTGTATATGTGCAATTGTACACCATGCCCTCCTGTCTAACAGCACAATATTGAGATCCTGAGCACTGGCCTGACCCCTCAGGGCAACACTCCCCTTCTATGCAACCTTGGTCAGTCCCCAGTTGTAATACTGCATCCAGTTCTGGGCGCCACACTTCAAGAGGGATGTGGACAACATCAAGAGGATCCAGAGGAGGACCATTCACATGATCAGGGGGCAGTACAGCAGGTCCTATGAGGATAGGCTATGGGATCTGAACCCGTTCAACCTCCACAAGAGGAAGCTGAGAGGGGATCTGGTGGCCATCTATAAACTGGCCAAGAGAGACCAGCAGGCAATGGGAGAGTCCCTGTTCCCCTGAGCACTACCAGGAGTAACAAGGAACAATGGCCATAAGCTGACAGAGAGCAGATTCAGGCTGGATATCAGGAGGTAGTACTTCACAGTCTAGGATCTGGAACAAACTTCCAAGGGAAGTGGTGCTGGCTTCTACCCTGGGAGTCTTTAAGAGGAAGCTAGATATACACCTTGCCAGGGTCATCTGACCCCAGCATTGTTTCCAACCCGTGGCAGGGGTCGGACTTGATTATCTGCTCAGATATCCCTTCTGACCCTACCAACTATGAAACTATGAAGCTGGTGAGGCTTTTTCTGGAATAATGTGCACAATTACAGTCACCCATTTTTGAAAAAAGGTAAACTCAAACTGCAGCACATGCAGAGAACAGCAGAAAGGTAATTAGGTTAATAGAAACCTTATCTTATGAGAAGAGACTAAAACAGCCCAGCAAGGCAAAACTGAGAGGAGATGCATTTGCACTCTATTAATAAATTGTAGAAGCCACTGGGGAATATGGATAGAGAAATACAATTTAAGCTCAGGGACAATTCTGACGTAACAACAAATGGGAATACAGCATGAATAAATTCAGAGCAAGGAACTGGAAGGAGATCTCTGACTCTCCAAAGAGTGAGATTATGAAAGAGCATCCCAAGAGGCTCCCCCAGGCAGAGCAAAAAACCCAAGTGGTGTCAAGATGGAGCCTGACATTATGAAAGGAATTATAGATGAATGCCTACAATAAAATACATACTTAGAAACCGTATCTATCCTCATATATAAAGCTATATTTAGGGCATTTCATAACTGTTCATCTTGAACATTCTTCGCAATTATCTGGAACTAGTTACTGCTGGAGACAGTGGAAACAAAAGGATCACTGCTTAGATCCAATGTGGAGGGTCCTACATCATAAGCTTCCTCATCCATCAATACTTTGTGCTTATTGGCAGCAATTTCACCTGTAAAAGTTGGCTTGGGAGAAATGAGGTCAGGTGGGCTTAGAAAAGCCTTTTGCTTCCACGTAAGATCCATTGTAGGGATAGTCTTAGCCAATCTAGTGCTCAAACTTGCCCACATTACTCACTGGACATTAATACCACAGCAAGTGGATGCAATTTAAAATAGTTTCATTGTCTAGTGATAAACTGTACATTAGGCCATTGCAATACTGACCTGATAATGCTACTATTTTTGGCACCTAGATGAGCCCTTTAATGAGAACAACCACCAATTTTTCTGGAAATATTTCCAGCACAGATCTCATTTTGAGGGAGTAAATCTCTCCCACACACTTTCCCCATGAAGTATTCAGCTTCAGTCTGCAGTTTGTTCCCTCAGTAGCTTTAGCTGAATCATAATTGTCTGCAAAGAGACAAAACCATGCACCCAGCAGCAGGTGCAAACCAAACCTAAAGATTTCTGTTTGTTTCTTACAATCCATAATTCCGGAGCAGCATTTCCAATCACATACCCAAAGAGTATCAGCAGGAGAGCAGTGGCTGCCAAGTTCTGTCGAAAAGTGAAGGCGGATAGCTGGAAGGCAGTAATAACACCAACGCACAGGATAACCGGAACCAAGTAAAACAGCTAGAAAAAAGAAAAATAGGGGTAGTGCAGGTGAGCATCTCCTATTGGTCTTAACCAATTAACACAGAAGTGCCTGTACAGTTGGTAGCAACTCTATGTTCCCCAGATAATTATATTGCCTATCAGAAATGTGCCAGCAGTAGAGATATAGGCTCAGTTGGGTTTCTCCCCTGGGGCACTGCCCTACTCAAAAACCATGAGGAAACAGAATCCAAGTGCCACATATTACCTTTATCTTAATCCTATCTGCAATTCCCAAATGTCACTGTAACAGGCTAGCTCTTCCAGATGATAAACCCTTGTGGGACTCTTGATCCAATTCACCAAGCTATATCCTACTTGCGCCAGTATGGGGTGCGCATGGAGCAAGGTTTCACTGAACATTCCTGGAGTCACAGCAGAACAGTGAGACAGCCTGAAAAGTCACTCTAACAAATGGGAATGTGTTCAGTTAGAATTTTTCCCCTCACCTTTCAGTTGGAGCAAACTCTTGCATTTACACACAGCAGTAATGGTTTTACTAGACAACAAGGAACATAAACCTCCCCTGGATACACATTCCTGGTGACCATTAACATGACGTCTAGCTTGAGGAATGGGTGAGGCACAGCAGCACAGGACTGAAAAACAGCACACCTGGGTCCTGCCCTGATAGTTTGGCCACTGATGTGATGTGTGACCTCAAGAAAGTCCCTTATCTTCTCTGCTTCCATTGCCACAATTCCATTGCCTTTTTTTCTTCAAGCCAATGGACCTCTAGTGCCAAAAAACCCCCACAATATGTCTACCTTGGAAGGTACCAGAGTGCTGGCATGCCAGAAAAACAAAATGAGAGCTGGGGGGAGATGTACATGGCAGGACGCACTGCATAATAGTGTATTTAATAATCCTAAATGTTGCCTTTGTTGTTGTGTATTCCTTTTTGCTGAGCATGTTGCAATGAGAGAAAGAAAAAAAGAGACAAATAAGAAAAAGAGGAAAGAGAAAAAGAAAGAGAAAGAGAAAGAGAAAGAACCAGACATGCACAAAGAGAACCACGTGCACAAACACAAAGAACCAGAACACACCCAGAACAGACACATGCATACACACATTCAGAACCAGACACATGTGCACACACAGAACCAGACAGGCACACACACAGAACCAGATGCGTAGGCACATGAAGCCGGGCTCCTGAGCCACACGACAAAGTCCAACCCAACAATGCCCTGGTCCTGCCAGAGTCCCTGTGCTTCCCCAGGAAGCCAGTCCCCCAGGCTGCAGCATAGCTGGCCAAGGCCATGGCCTGCAGCCTGCCCATCAGCCCAACCACCCACAGCTAAGCCTGCGAAAGGTGTGGTGCTCCTGGCAAGGGGCAGTGCCAGCCTCACCTCAGTGGAGGACTGGGCTGGGCTGGGCTCAGAGCAGGTGGGAGTCAGGCAGGCTCAGCTGTAAGCCCTGCTGTAAGCAGCCTGGGCTCTGTGGTTAGCAGCAGCTGCCAGAGCCTGGGCTGGCTGCAGCTGGGAGGCTGCAAACAGCTGCTTGGGGCTCTGGCATCAGCTTCATACTGGTGGGTGCACACGCACCTCGGAGTGGATGGTGGGGATAGGCCTGAGGCAGCACAGCTCTCTCGCTGTCCGCTCCGAGGTGTATGCGCAATTGCCGGCAGCATGGAGCTGATGCCAGGGCTGTGGAGCCTGGCGCAGCTGTTTGCAGCCTCCCCGCTGCAGCTGCCCAGAGCCCAGACTGGCCTCAAACAACTCCTGGGCCACAGGACAAGTGAGACAGCCTGGCTCCAGAGCCCAATCATCAGCTCTGTGCTGGGAGTTGGGGAGAGACCAGGGTTGCGCTGCCTCAGGCCCCTCCCCCACTGCCCGCTCCAAGGCACACATGCACCCACCAGTATGGAGCTAATGCCAAAGCCTGGAGTAGATGTTTGCAGCCTCCTGGCTGCAACAGGCTCAGGCTCTGGGAAGCTGCTGCCAACCACAGAACCCGGTCTGCTTGCAGCAGGGCTTGCAGCTGCCCAGCTACCTGCTGGGAGCAGCCCAGGCTTTGTGGCTGGCACCAGCTGCCTAGAACCCGGATTGGCAGTGGTGTGCCGAACAAATGGCATGCTTGGCACATGTGCTGGGGGTTGCTGACCCCTGTTCTAGGATTTCAGAGGTCAATGAAGTTGAGGACCAAGGGATGAAATAGGGATCCCTAATTCCTTGACTAGAGAGAGTATATTCCTACAGATAGCAGTCTGTGGGGTACAGGCTGCACAGAGGATGGTTGCAAGGTGGTAAACCTGCTGATACTGAACTTCTGTGCCCTGTTAAACAAGGCCTGCAGACAGGTGACTAAGGCAGGGGTGGGCAATTATTTTGGCTGAAGGGCCGCTTTAGCAAATTTGAGAGCTGTTGTAGACTGGGGGGAGGTGGCAATTGATCCTACCCAGTACAGGGTCAACCTCCCTGCACCCACTACCAGGGGCACCAGACAGAGAGGTGGACAGGGTCTCCATGAAGACCAGCCAGGACCTCTGAGGTCATGGCACGCTAGCCCAAGCAGACAGGATGGGGATGCAAATGGGCAGAGAGAGGCGTCCTAGAGCAGGACAGGCAGGCAGGGTCCAGGGATGGAATAGTGGGGAAGTAACAGAGCAGGACCATGGCCTAAAGCAGAGCCGTGATCCACGATCCACTTCCTGCATGGTAGGGACATGCAAAGAGCAGGTTGCAATGCTGCTCCAGGCCCACGCCCTGTGTTGTCACTACCCCATGACTCCAACCCTGGCCCCTGCCCACCTGTCATGCTGCTGGACACTGCTTCCCACCCAGCCAAGCACACCCTCCCCAGCCTCCATGGAGACCCTGCCTGCCCTCCCACCCATTCCATCCAGTGCCCCTAGTGATGTGTGCAGGGCAGATGAGCCAGGGTGCTTCGGCAGTAGAGCCAGGTCTTTCAGTAGTAGAGATACTAGCGGTGCTGGGAAGTGAAGTCCTGTGCCACCCCCACCCCACCATATGCCAGAGGGCAGCAGGACAGGCACATGGGCCAGGTTGCCCGCCATGCTTGGGCTGGGAAGGGCCAAGGGACCCACTGCAGGCTGTATAGAATCCCTTGGTAGGCCAGATCCAGCCTGAGGCCCATATTTTGCCCACCCTTGCTATAAGGGAATAGAAACTAGGGTTTTATAAGCCTAGCTTCTGGTTGGAAGCCTCCAACTGGCTCATGCTAAACTCAGGGAAAGATCTCCGCAGGACTAGAGAGAAACCAGAAGGAAGATAATTTGTTTAAATAAGATCACAGAATTCAGTTATCCAGATACAATGGTTGACCATACTTAGGGACCACTGAGCAAGTAAGAGCAGACTGGATGCGCTGCTATTTGGATATGAGCCAAGAAGGTGAATTCCATTACTCTACCCACACCAGTGTTTTTAAATAAAAAAACAAATTTCTCAGGTTTTACAAAGGGAGACATGCATTTTCACCCACAGTGATCATCTGACAGGATGTGATGGATTAAATCCTGCCTTTCAGAAGTTACTTCCCACTGGACAATTACATCTTTTCAATTGTAAGGAACAGAATAGGAACAGTTAGAAAGCAGGTAATAATTACCTTGATAATTTCAAAGGAAAGAAAAATGTTCATGTGTTTCTGTATACTAACTGAATGAGAAGATTAGCTCTAGGACAGTGAATTTGTGCTGATGACAATCTAAACCACCTGCAGAAGCATTAAAATCTCTCATTCTCTGTTTGCAAGATGGACAACTTGCTTATAAGGCTATTTTTGGTGTAAGGACCCTGAACTGCATGCGAATCTAAACATGCTGCTATTTACTCTAGAGACGATCAGAAATAGATAGTGCAGTTCACAAGTCAACAAAAAACACAATCCTTCCCATATAGAGGATGATCACACAGTGTTAATGTGGGAATGTTATAGTGGATAACTCAGGGAAACTCAGTTACAGAACAAATGCCTTATTATTAGCATGTATCAGTGCTAATGGATGTTGCCCTAAACAATTTAGCTGACAAAGTTTCCATTTGTTTAGAAATATATTTTATTGTGGACGTGATTTCTTTAGAATAGTACACAATCAGGATTCAAAGGGAGCTCAGGAGGTCATCTAGTCCAGCCTCCTGCTCAAAGCTGGTCCACCCCAACTAGATCATCCCAGCCAAAGCTTTGTCTAGCGGGGTTTTCAAAACCTCCAAGGACAGAACTTCCATCATGTCTCTGGGTACCCTGTGGCAGTGTTTTATTACCCTTCTAGTGAGAAAATTCTTCCTAGTACCTAATTTAAATTTCCCTTGCTGCAACTTGAGACCATTGCTCCTTGTTCTGTCATCTGCCACCACTTAGAACAGTCTAGCTCCATCCTCTTTTGAACCCCACTTCAGGCAGTTGAAGGATGCTGTTAAGTCCTCTCTTAGTCTCCTCTTCTCTAGACTAAAAAAGCCCAATTTCCTCAGCCTCTTCTCGTAAGTCACATTCCACAACTCCTTCACCATTTTTGTTGCCCTCCACTGGACTCTCTCCCATTCATCCACATCCTTTCTGTAGTAGGGGGCCCAAACCTGAACATAGTATCCAGATTTGGCCTCACCACTGCCGAATAGAAGGGAATAATCACATCCCTTGACCTACTGGCAACACACCTACCAAGGCAGCCCAGTATGTTATTAGCCTTCTTGGCAACAAAGGCACACCGCGGCTCATGTTCACCTTATTGTCCACTGTAAACACCAAGTCCTTTTCTACAGAACTGCTGCCCAGCCAGGCAGCACCCAGCCTGTACTGGTGCATGGGACTGTTCCATCCTAAGTGAAGGACTTTGCACTTGTCCTTGTTGAACCTCATGAGATTCCCTTTGGCCCAATCCTTCAATTTGTCTATGTTACTGAATCCTATCCCTACCCTCCAACATATCTACTACTTCCCCTACCTTGGTGTCATCTGCAAACTTGCTGAGGGTGCACTCTATGCCATCTTCCAGGTTGTTGCTGAAGACATTGAACAAAACCGGCCCCAGGACTGACCCCTGGGGCACTCCACTTGATACTGGCTGCCAACCTAACATTGAGTCAATTGATTACTACTCTCTGAGCCCGATGCCCCAGCCAGTTTTCTATCTACCTTGCAGTCCATTCATCCAGCCCATACTTCCTTAGCTTGCCTGTGAGAATGTTGCAGAAGACCATATTAAAACCCTTGCTAAAATCAAGATGCACCACATCCACCAGTCTCCCCACATTCACAGAGCCAGTCACTTCATCATAGAAGGGAATCAGGTTGGTCAGGCATGACTTGCCCCTGGTGAATCCATGCTGACTGTTCCTAATCACCTTTTCTCTTCCAAGTGCTTAGAAATGGATTCCTTGAGGACCTGCCAGATGATTTTTCCAGGGACTAAGGTGAGACTGACTGGTCTGTAGTTCCCTAGATCCTTCTTCTTCCCTTTCTTAAATATGGACACTGTTTACCCTTTTCCATTCATCTGGGACCTCTCCTGATCACCATGAGTTTTCAAAGATGTGATTGCAGAGCCATTGGCCATCATCAGTCAACTCCCTCAGCACCCTTAGGTGCATCCCATCTGGCCCCATGGACATATACACATCCAGCTTTTCCAAGTAGTCTCTAACCTGTTCTTTTAGTTTGAGTTCACTAAAGCAACCCATTCAGAATGACATATACAGCTTTAAAAAGACGCATGTTGCTATCCATAGAACCTACCATATCATAAAGGAAGTTACCAAGCCAGTAAGTCTTGTAGCCAAGCCCAGTGAGGTGCTGCAGCCGCTTTGCACCAGACTCACGGTCTTTTACAATGGAGCTTCCAATGGATGCCGTAAGGAGAGAAAATCCCAACATGATGCACAGTGCTACTCCACATTGACGAATATTCTCCATTCTGGGGTTCAAAAGAAAAAGGTATCATGACAATACAGCTCACCAAAAATTTTCCAAGTCAAACTCCTTATCAAACCAATTGCAAAAAAACTTGATAAATGTATTTACATTATTAGATATAAATATAAAAAGAAAACATCTCCATGTATTTTAACCTCAATCCTACCTAGAGTCTTGCTACATGTTCATTTTAGGCAGCTTCTGGAGCTCTTAACCCCTGGACTGTCCACACATTAATACCTGAAACTAGTTTTAAGCACTTTAGGCAACAAAGTTATGCTACTCAAAGACAGGTTTATCTCTGATCCATGTTACCCAACTCATGTTCTATTAATGCAGGGGTGGCCAAAATGCAGCCCGCTAGGCCATTCTATCTGGCCTGCGGGGCCTCCCAAAAATTTAGAAAATTAATATTTATCTGCCCCTGGCTGCCTCTCATGCGACCCTTGATGGCTTGCCAAAACTCAGTAAGTGGCCCGCTGCCCAAAATAGTTGCCCACCCCTGCATTAATAGGTGACTCATCTGTGGGGAGTAGCCACACAAAAGTTGCAGTCCTCCAGCATCCCAAGACACAGTGTCTCCTCTCCCACCCTCCTGTTCTGGAAAAACTTTCTACCCCCTGAACTCTACTGCCCAGGGGGAGGTTCTGACACCAAACCAACTCCCCCTCTCACCCCCCGGGGTGTCACCTTCCCACCCCCAGGGGTGCAACCCTATGCAAACAACCTGCAGAGGACATGCCAGCTATCTAGGTTGCATGGCACAAACAGATCCAAGAGTGGGGTTTAGGGGAGCATGGGAGACAAACAAGGTGAGTGCCCAGCTTGGATTTCCATGAGCAGGGGCTTCCCAAAAGCACCATCCTTCATCACTTCCACTTCCCAGCCATCCCAGGAAGCGTGATTAGCCCCCTCTACACCTCAATCCCACATTATTAAAACATGAGATCTTCTTTAATTTACTTCCTTTTATTTTTTTAAATTCTTTTTTTCTCACTTTTTGATTTTATCCATCAGTGGCTGACTTCCTTCATTTCATCACCCTTCTCCCAACCACATTTCCTTTCCACCTCCAATTTCATTACCCTCCCCCATTCCATTAATTCTGTCTTTCCCCAGAGCATCTTTCACCTTCTACCCCTTGTCACGGAGTGGGACCTGCGAGTGGCCGTGAACTCACTAGCGCCCCCCTGCCATGTCAATTATGGTGATCCAGCACCCTCGTCTCACCCGCCACGTCTTTGTTCTTATAAGTTCAGTAAGGGAGGCTGCCTACTCTCACCTTGACACTGCGCTGGTATTACCTCCGTTCCAAGTGGGGTGTTCCAACACCCCCAGCCTTATGGGCAATGTGTGCCTCCTACCTCCCCTTTAGCACGCCCCATGCCTCGCAGCTGCTCCTGGAGGTTTATTCTGTCCTGGCTCTCCGGTGCCCTCTCTGGCGCCCCTCTCTGACACCCCCGGGCCTGTCACCCACCTGGTGCCCCTGGGGCTCGTCATGCCCCGACGCCCGTCTCCAATCTTCCCAAGGCTATCACGCCACCTGGGCTGTCCTCCTAAACCTTTCCTGGTCCCTCTAAAGTCCGTTAATGGTGGATACCGGATTAGGCTCAGGCGGCCGGAGCTTTACCTGGCCTTTCTGACCCTACTGGGTTCTTGCCAACATCATGAGTCCATTTAGGTTCAGGTGGCCTGAGCCTTACCTGGCCTAACTGACCCCTTGGGGTCCTGTCAATCCTTGATGTCAGCTTAGGATCAGGCGGACCAAAGCCTTACCTGGCCTTTTAGGCCCCTCGGGGTCCCCAATACTGAGGAACCCCTCTAAGGTGCTTTTTAGTCTCCCCATTACTGGGTTTCTAATAATCAGAAAAATGCCTCACCTATTCCTGGGGCCTCTCTTGATACCCGTGCCTGCTCCTGGGGCACCTCTCAACACACGCTTCTGCCCCTGGAGGCTTCCCTTAGTGCACTCACACTCTCCTAGGGTTCTTCCTAGTGTAGTTGCCTGCTCCCGGAGCTTCTCACCCCCCCAGGGCCTTTGCCGCGCCTCTCGCGCCCGTTGTC
>NW_017728886.1:119899381-119907213 GCF_001723895.1 Crocodylus porosus
GCAGCTGCACTGCCCTGCTGATTGACAGCTCTCCTTCTATCCTCTAAGGCACAGGACACCTCAGTGCCCCTGTGACACCCCTACCCTGCCCTCACCTAGAAACCAGGGATAGAAAACTGTCCTGTCTCACCAGCCCTGTAGTGCCAACTTACAGCTGTAGCTCCAAGTCAGGCCCCTGCTCACGAGCGCTCAAATGGCAAGTCACAGCTGAGCAGGTGAGGGACAGTCAGAAGTGTTTATCCTTAAGGTGCAACTGCTCCAAACTCAAGCCAGCACTAACACCAATCAACATGTGAGCAGCAAGAAGTGCAACATGTAATAAGGTCCCTACATATCAGCTAATCAAAGAATAGAAAGAAGACAATGTGATTTATTTAACTAGAGAACAAAGCATGCATTTCAAAGTTTGAATACTGAGTGCTCACAGTGAAACCTTTTCAAGAATGCCCCTCTCACAGAGGATGAGCAAAGTTTTCAAAGAGAAACTCAGTGAGCATTTCAAATAATTAATCCATCTGAGATTTTTGTGGCAGGCTTGCAAACACTTTGCAAACAGAAATCCAATTAAGTATAATGGTAAGTTACTCATTATTTTTCCTCTCCAACTAACTTTATTCAACAAAATACTTATGTTAGTAGTATGCCTGGTTAAATGATTAATTGGAAGTGACTTGTGTGTAACCAAAATAAGGTATCTACTACATGCAACATACAGTAGCTATTATCTAAGTGGGTTTTCTTCAGAATTAATTAAACATTTTCTCACATTTTGTCCTCATCCAGCAAGGCTCCTCCATATGGATGGCTATATAGTGTGATTCCTATAAAGGGAAAAAGAAAGCCCCATGTCATCTTAAACTCTAAAATTAGCAGACTTTAACATTTTTATTAAATAGCTCATTGCCTTGGACAGGAAAGCTGGACATTCATGAAGTGGCATCAGAGCACCATTACAATTTTCAGGCACAATGAAAGGAAGCTCTGAATGCTATCAGGTTCAGAGTAGAGAGGTGGCAGAGTTTATAAGATGCATTAAATAAATAAATTACAACAGCAACTGAGAGGAACAGGGAACAACGTGAAACAAAACAAAGGGGGACCTAAGAAAGATAGCCTTGGCTAGAACAGCCTTGCTTTTGTAGATATTATTCAATACCTCATTGCACCTTTCACATAGTGGATTGATGTACCATAGCTACAGACAGTTGCCTCCAGAGAGCTGTCTGCGCTTTAGTCAATGGGAAATGAAGGCACTCAGGACTCACAGGAATCAGCACTCAGCTGTAAACTGGCCCTTTGATCTCTCAATTCCAATTCCACAAGGGTTATATGTTTGCAGACATGTTGCAAGTACTCCTAATGGAGGAGAGTGGGAGTTGATTTCTCTCTGTGGGCCCTGGCTGGAAAGGCATTTGGTACTCAAAGTAGAAATAAAGTCCAATTACAGATCAATAGACACTTCGCTAAAGTTATGTCTAACAGAGAATGTATACTAGGATCATATATTAGCCTTCAGCTGGTTGGGTTTCTTGTGTTTTGCGTCGGTTTTTTTGTTGTTTTTAAACTACCTATTTTTCACCTTGAATATTTATGGCAAAGCATGAAGTCATTCTTCACAACCAGAAAACTCTCATTTAGCTTTTTTGCTGAGTTAGTAGAAAAACTCACTGAAGAGAGAGAACAATCTCATCTGAAGTAAATTTACATTTTTGCTTGGGATCATAATTTTAGCACTTTCACTACAAAACCAAACAAAAATAAAAGCTTTGTTTTCCAGCAGAAAGTGAGCTTTTGACTAGTGCCCACCAAATGAGAAAGTTTTGCAAAAATATTAACTTCTACATACATACTGGGTGTATCTACATGTTTAATTAGTGAGGCACGATAGGCTCCAGCACCGTTTCCACCAGAGTTAATGGCTCCCAGGTGCAGCATCTGCACATGTGCCCAGGACTACAGCAGTTTGAGCTGAGGTGCCATAGCAGGCTTGGGTAGGGTCAGCCCCAGGCTCCAGATCATGGCATCAGACTGTGGAGGGGCTGACTGGGGCACAAGAGTGCCTAAAAAGTGGAGCTGTGTGGCTAGGTGGCAGGCAGGAGTCTGGCCCCCTGCTGCCTGGAGTGACCAAGTGCAATTTACACCCAAGTCAGCATTTACACATGCAATCAGGTTCAGTTATTTTCACCACCGTAAGATTGTACTGTCCCCAACAAAAATTAGTTTGCTGTGGTCTAATAGCATCACATGTGCAGACCGTGATGCTTTACATCACAACAAATTAGTCTAATGTGCAGTTAAGTGTACATGTAGATGTACCCACAGAAACTGAGTTTCACACACCCTGATGGAACATATCTTAGGAATGGCCCTAAAGGAAAATAAAGTTTTGCTTGCAAATCAAATATTAAGAGATTTGCCATATTCATATTTTTGCTTTACATTTATTTCAGAATAAAATTGCTTCTTGAGATTAGGCACATAACACATTAATATCAATATAATCTGTCTTTCTACTAATATAAATGTAGAGTGGGCACATGATATATGGTCCTACAAAGGCATACATCACTTCAGTCAAAACTAAAATTACTCCTTATGAAGGCAGTGGTAACTTCTTACCAGTATATGTTACAACAGTAACTGAAAATCAGTCATGTATGCCTCTGCTCTAATCCATTTAATCAAATAAACTATTACTAAGTCCTCTGCTACCCAATAACTGGGTGCTGTAATAGTGCCTGCCAGAGTTAGCTACCTACAGAGAGCTGGTTGCCTGCCCACTCTTACACTGGGTAATTTATATTAGCATACAAACCTATGTAAATTACACTGATGTAAACATATTGTGCATCTGCAACCTCTGTTTTGCATTGCAATACTCTGATTTCTGAATGACTTAATTCAAAACCAAAAGAAACTTGATTACTGCTGAAGAATTCCAATATACATAATAATGAGATAAAATAGCATTATTAAATAATGACTGGCTTCAGCTATTGTATTTTTTTTCTATTTGCTGTGAGAACCATGACTTGTAATGTTCCATACATGACACCAAGTTGGTGAGAGTTAGACACTCAGGAGGTTGGGCTAGGAACCAGAATGACCTGGATAAACTGGAGAAACGATCAAAAACTCAACAAGAAGCAATTCAACAAAGACAATATTGGGGTGGGATAAATACATGTACAAATACAGACTAGAGAATGACTGGATCGGCTGTAGTACTGGACAGAAGGACCTGGGGATTACAATTGACCACAAGCTGAATATTAGCCAGGAGTGTGGTCTGTTTGCAAAAAAGGGCCAAAAGTATACTGGGTTGTATTAAAAGCAGTGTCTCTTGTAAGCTAAGGGAAGTGATTCTTCCACTCTACTCAGGACTACTGAGGCCTCACCTGGTCTGTGTTGTAACAGGGTGGGCTGTCCTATTAAGACAGGGCAGCCAGCCCTACTGAGTAGCTGCAGCTGGGGAGGTTGCTGATCATGGAGTGGCTCAAGGGAAGCTTAAAATTGCCAGAGAAAACAGCAGCAGGAAAGCAAACTGTGAAAGAACACCTGTGAACCCAAGACTGGCAGTGGTCTGAACCACTGACTACACAGAGAGGCCAGACTGCTATGCAAAGGTCAAAGTCACAGGACACCCCTTCCCAGAAAAGCCCAGAGGTGAGGCTACCCATTTACATGCGTCCAATATTGAGCCCCACAGTTCAAGAAAGGTGTGGACAGAGGACAGAGTCCAGCAGAGAGTGACCAAAATGATTAGAGACTTGGGAAGCAAGATTTATGAAGACAGGCTGAAAGAACTAAAGTTATTTAGGCTGGGAAAAAGAAGACTGAAGGGAAATTTGAGGATCCTGGGCACATCATCCTTGGAGGCTCCTAGAGAAGCTGTGGAATCTCCATCCCTGGACATTTTCAAGAGCGGGTTACACAGACATTTGTCTGGGATAGTCTAGTCAGGAATGACCCTGCCTTGAGCACAGGTTTGAACCAGATGACCTCATGTGGCCCCTTCCAGCTCTAATTTCCTGTGTTCCTATCTTTATGTGATATCTCCTTATCTATGACTTGGGAGGCTATTTGGAAGAATGCCAAGACAAACTGGATGAAAACTTAGAGCCAGATATGCTTCTTTTCCATGTCTCTCATCTATTTGCTGATATTTGCCATTGGCCCATCCTCCCAACCCTGCTCTACTCCATTAATAACAATGGCAAAGATAAATTGCCATAAGGACCAGGAAAAGTCTCATACCACATGCTCTTCCCTGCCAAGTGCCTTTCCACTAAAGCAGGGGTCAGCAACCTTTTGCCTGTACAAGCCGCCCTTTGTGACCTAGCCCAAAGCTATGGGCCACAAGTTTCCACCCCCTAAAATATCCAACTGCCTGTGCTTACCCTCACCACTGTTCACCACATCCCTTCTACGGTGAGGGTAAGCACAGACACAGCAGAGCAGCAGGCTCTGTGCCACTGATCCCCTGTATCATACCAGACATTCTCGGGCCAGACTGGACCCAGATGGCCCATAGGCTTCTCACCCCTGTGACTAGAGCATTTCTTGGTATGTGGCCTGTTATACACTGCCTTAGACTGTACTCGCTCCTGCATCACATGACCTTGCCTGTCACTCAGTATGAGACCAAGAGTGAAGGGACTAGGAAACATAGAATAAAAATGGGGGAGGAGCGGGGATCACTGGATAGAAAATGATAGGCTAGGTTTCAACCAGTATGTCCAAAGCAGCTCATTCTCTTTCTGCCTATAAACTGTCTCTTGTCTTCTGCTGATCTCCCCATGACTATTCAGAATTAGCCAGCCATAATGTACCACTTAGACATCACCAGGATTGTACAGATTAGCATGGAACATATCAGCTGTTCTGCACTTAGATCGGTTAAGAACTATTTCATATATCATTAGAAGGGTTGTTTCCTGGAAGAGATAAAATAGGAATCTGTCTCTCTTCTTGATTTATATAGGCTACTATAGGAATCAAAATACTTGATATTTCCCAGATTTTAAAAACATATCCGTGGATTTTCCGTGGCTTTATGGTATGGGTTTTTTTGCTTTCTTGTTTGTTACGTCTTGTTCCCCCTTCCCTCTTCTTGTTCCCTCCCCCATAGAGGGGATTTCCAGCTGATGGACCAAAATAATATGATTTCAAACAACTCTCATCAGTGATTTGAAACCATAAGATTTTATATTTTTAAAACTAATTGATCTGCGTGGCTGAGTAAATTGTTAGCACATCATTCAGCCCTGTATTGGCTCCTGAGCCCAGCAAAATTGTTGATAACCAATAAGATTATTATAAACTTCATTACATTTCTATGTTGAGAGTTTGCTAGGGTCTGAGGTTTCAGTGGTAGGCAAAAATGTTAAGCTCGCTGTAAAAAATAATGATAAGAAACAAGGCAGTAGGCCTATAATCTCGGACATATTTCTGATCCCACTGTGTGGTGGTAAAGAATAAAAGCCATACATAAACTAGACTGACATAGCTAGTCAAGTCACTGGCTGCCTCATGAAGGCAGCTTTAAAAACAAATATTTTGTGCTTCTCTAGCAGTAGAAGCAACCATATTAAATGTTAGAATGTGACTTTTTTTGTTTTTCCAAGGAGAGAAATGTTTTTTTCACAGCCCAAACTTTGTTTGAACCTAACAGGGTCCTAGTTATATGCTGCATGACAATGGGTTATGATCCAAAAGCATCCTCAAGGCAAATCTAATCACAGTTCTAAGGACAGGTGCAATCACCCCAAATTTGTATCCACATTTGCATTATTTTCCTATCCTCCAAATATC
This sequence comes from Crocodylus porosus, assembly GCF_001723895.1. NCBI lineage: Eukaryota > Metazoa > Chordata > Crocodylia > Crocodylidae > Crocodylus > Crocodylus porosus. The sequence continues at coordinate 119,905,196 of NW_017728886.1, forward strand.
CCTCATGCATCAAGAAAATAAAAGTTAATATAGTCATCTCAGGGTTAAAAAACGAACAACAGAAGATTAAACCAAACACAGAGCCAGGGTGTTTCTGATATTTCCAAATACGAATAAACACTACAGACCTGCACAGAAGTGGTTAATAAAACAGGAGAATCAAAAAAATAAATCTTTAATTCATCTCCAACAGACGCATGCTGTTTTGGAGAAGGATTTTGAGTCATTTACTAAGAAGGACTGTGTAAAAATTCTTCTTTAAGGTTTTTTCCCTACCCATCATTTTCTCACACTTACATTATTAACAATAGCTGCTATTTATTCTGAAGGAGAAACATACTTTTCTAAAATACCCTTATTTTAGTAATGGTTACATATTCTCTGGGCTTTCTATTTAAATGAGGGAAGGGGGCAGACGAGAAAGAGCTTAATCCCCAGAAAAGTTTCAGGTTTGTATGTGGATGAATATATATTTTCCAGTTTTCCAAGTATTTTGATGTATGGAAAAAGGGACTGACCAGTAGGGTGTCAGCAGCAGGCAAAAAATGCAGGAATAAAGTGAGAATGGCCAAAGGTGTAGTTGAGTTAGACCTGGAAGTAAACAGAACATGGGACAAAACACACCATGATTTTATCCAAGTAAGATTATCATACCTTTCTATGTCAAGATAAAGGCAATACAGTGGACTTCATACATGTACATATCAGCAAAACTTTTGATATTGTGTCTTACTGGAAATTACTGACCAGACTGGAGACAATTGGTGTCATAGTAGATAAGGAGATGATGCAAAGGGAGGCTGCTGAAGTTTAGGTTGAAAGGCAAGTTATCCCTTCAGGGATTGTTTTTGGGACCTATCCAGTTGACTTAGTAAACTTGGTACTGGAGTTATAAGTAACCCCATGAAATTGCAGATGATACTAAACCATGGTGGAGGACATGGCCAACATAGAAAAGGACCAAAATATTATACAGAAAGATTTAGATAAACCTGAGGAATGGCACATGGACATGGAATTAAATTTAACTATACGAAGTACAAAATCATGGCCTTAAGGATCAATAACAAGGACTTCAGCTATAAGATGAAGGCATATAGCCTGAAGACATATGGATCTGGGTGTAATCTTTTTATATAAGTCACCAGTGTGACATGACTGTGATAAAGATTAATGCAGTCCTAGTATGTCTTAGGCATTCATAAGACCCAATCTGGAATACTGTGTGCTTTTCTGATCACCAATGTTCAGAAACAATGAACTTAAACTGAAACGGGTACAAAGATGGGCCACTAAATGATTAAAGAATGGAGACTTTTTAATGAAAAACACTAAAAGAGCTTGGCACATTCAATTTATCAAAATAGAGATTGAGAGGAAACATGCTTACTCTTTACAAGATCATTCAGGGATGAATATTGGGAAGGAAAAAGAGCTTTTTAGGCTAAAAAAAACAATATTGGCACACAATCAAATAGCTATACACTGGTTATGAAAAAATGTTGACTGGAAACTAGAAGATTTCTATCTACCAGAGAAGGGAAGTTTTGCAATGTTCTTTGGGGCTTTTTCCTGTAAGAGCCGAGAAAGATTTCTTTTTTTTTTTCCCCCTCCTTATGAACATTTCTAGGTTTCTTCATCTTTCTCTAAGGTACTGGACAATAGCCACAGTGACAAAGGTACACCAGTGTCACTGTCAGTACTTAGAAAATGCTGGAGGGTCTTGATCTTCAGGTTCAGAATTATTTTTTTCCCTAGTCATAATGGCATGGACTCTAAGCATTTTCATATCTCACTATGGTCCAAGACAGGTCCCCTTCCTAGGATCCTCTAAGCACACACACATGATTTTTTTCCTGGAAAAATCATGAAGCAGATCCTCAAGGATTCATAGATTCATAGATGCTAGGGTCGGAAGGGGCCTCAACAGATCATCGAGTCCGACCCCCTGCATAAGCAGGAAAGAGTGCTGGGCCTACATTACCCCAGCTAGATACACATCCAGCCTTCGCTTGAAG
>NW_017728886.1:119911167-119917271 GCF_001723895.1 Crocodylus porosus
AAGTATACGACATCCACCCCTCCTCCTGCGTTGAGGCGTTTTGTAACCTGGTCATAAAAAGAGACTAGATTGGTCAGGCACGATCTGCCTGCCACGAACCCATGCTGGTTTCCCCTCAGCATAACTTGCCCTGCCGGGCTCTCACAAATGTGAGCCTTGATAATTTTTTCAAGTCCATTTCTAAGCACCTGAAGGAGAAGAAAGTGATTAGGAACAATCAGCATGGGTTCACCAAAGGCAAGTCATGCCTGACCAACCTGATTGCCTTCTGTGATGACTGGCTCTGTGGATGCAGGGAGAGCAGTGGTTGTGCTATAACTTGACCTAAGCAAAGCTTTTGATACAATCTCCTACCTTCTTGCAAGCAAACTAAAAAAGTATGGGTTCAATGAATGGATTTTAAGATGGACAGAAAACTGGCTGTATCATTGGGCTGAAAGGGTAGTAATCAACGGCTCAAAGTCTAGTTGGCAGCTAGTACAAGTAGAGTGCCCCAGAGGTTGGTCTTTGGGCCAGTTTTGTTCAATGTCTTCATCAATGATATGGAAAATGGAATGGAATGCACACTCGAGAAGTTTGTGGATGACACCAAGTTGGGGGGGGAAGGTAGTATTTACACTGGATTCAGAGAGGAATAGACAAATTGGAGGGTTGGATCAAAAGAAATCTCATGAAGTTCAATAAGGACAAGTGCAAAGCCCTGCACTTAAGGTGGAACAATCCCAAACAAGCTGGGATTGGGATCAACTAATCGGTCAAAATCAACTGATCCCTGCTCCCACCCTTGGGAGCATATCAATCCCAAACAAGCTGGGGACTGATTAACTAAGCAGCAGCTCTGCAGAAAAGGACCTGGGGGATACAGTGGACAATAAGTTGAACATGAGCCAACAGCATGCTTGTGTTGAAAGAAGGCTAACAGGATACTGGCCTGCATTAGCAGAAGCATTGCAACATATCGAGGGGAGTGATTATTGCCCTATATTCCGCTCCGGTGAGGCCAGATCTGGAGAACCATGTCCAGTTTTGGGCCTCCCACTTGATGACTGTGAAATTCCAGCTGAGGCTGGGCCTACTCCCAAAGTTAAAATACAAAATATTGATGACAACTGTGTACGCAAAAGGATGCAAATTTGCACCTGGACTTTCTGAAAAGAAAGTATGAGGCATCACTTCCAGCTTACCTTACTATATTAATGATGAATTTAAGCAGGCTTATATGTGTTGGGAACATAACTGTGTGAAATGTCTATATTAACTGATATAGTAAATATTTCTCTGCAATTAAATCATGTTTATGTATAGGAAAAGACATTCTCCATATGGGCTTTGATAGGTGTCTCTTCCTGATTTACTTGTTGCTTCAGTGGTTCCCTTGATCGTCCAAGGAAAACACCTCAAAAACGTTGCGGTTTATTTCTGGTTGTTAATCAGCCTCTTGATATGTTCCAACTTAGCAGAAATTGATAATCTGTTGTTATTGAGGAAAGTAATTCAATCAAAATTAGGACTTTCTGATAACCAACAATGAACAGTTTGATTAACAGGATTTTCCTGTTAATTACTGCTTGGGATTCTTCTCTTGATTTACACAACTACAAGAATGCTTTGAAGATGCTGAGCTAAAGGGTATAAAAGAGGAACAAGGGAGCTAACTGGGTGTGCTTCAAGAATGAGAAATTATTCTGACAAGAACTGCTACTGCGCCTAGCTGATCTTCTAAGTGAATGGATCCATGCCTCGAGAAGCTGACAAGACTGAGATTGCCTCTTTGCCTGTATTGGTGCAATGCTATCACTTTTAAAGCTAAATATACTGGACTTTGCTTTGCTTTAGGCTCATTTAGCAGTGAATAGTTGTACTAAATAAAGCCCTTCTGTCATTCATCAAAAGTGCTGTCATGTCAAACCTTTATACACTAGTTCTGAATCCTATTTCATGACTAAACACCACTACAGAAAGAATGTGGCCAAATTGGAGAGTCCAGCAGAGGGCAATAAAAATGGTTAGGGGGCTGGAGAACATGACTTATAAGGAGAAGCTGAGGGCACTGGGCTTATTTAGTCTGGGATAGAGAAGACTGATGGGAACTTAATTGCAGCCTTCAACCACATGAAGGGCGGTTCCAAAGAGGATGGAGCTAAATTGTTCCCAGTGGTGGCAGAGACAGAACAAGGAGCAATGGTCTCAAGTTGCAGCAAGGGAAGTTTAAGTTAGATATTAAACAAAAACTCTCTTCCCGGGAGGGTAGTAAAGCACTGAAGCAGACTAACTCAGAAAGGCTTTGGGATCTCTATCCATCCTGCATCCCTGGCAGATGTTCAGTAAAAGGTGCTATAGAGACTGATGTGTGAACCCAACAATCATGCGTCCATACTCCATATGCATCGCAGGAGTAATGACTGAGGGATCAGAAATCAGATCCCTATACCACCATATTGCCAGTGCATAGGGAGCCTGGATCAGCTGACTGCTGCATGATTTCATAGATTTCATAGACATCAGGGCTGGAAGGGACTTCAGAAGATCATCAAGTCCAGCCCCTGCCCAAAGGGCAGGAAGTCAGCTGGGGTCATAGGATCCCAGCAAGATAAGCATCCAATTTACTCTTGGAGGTGTTCAATGTAGGTGCTTGAACCACCTCTGATGGCAGGCTATTCCAGACCTTGGGGGCTAGGACAGTAAAGAAATTCTTCCTTATGTCCAGCCTGAAACGGTCTTGCAGTAGTTTATAACCATTTGACCTCATCATCCCTTGGGGCGCTCTGGTGAACAAATGTTCCCCCAGATACTGATGGACACCCCAAATAAACTTATAGGTGACCACCAGATCACCCCTGAGCCTGCACTTTTCCAGGCTAAAAAGCCTCATAGATCTCAGCCTGTCATCATAAGGTCTGTTTTCCTGACCTCTGATCATGCATGTGGCTCTCCTCTAGACTCTCTCAAGCTTCTCCACATCCTTTTTGAATTGTGGGACCCAAAACTGGACACAGTACTCCAGCTGCAGCCTCACCAAGGCCAAGTACAAGGGGAGAAAGGCATCTCAATCAGGGTTCTCTTCACCCTCACCATAGTGCAGTCCCTTAGGTGCTCAGGCGGCACCGCTCGTCTCCGCTCTCCTGGGCTCTTCCGCAGAGCTCCTGCACCTCAGGCTGCCAGAAGGGAACTGCCGCTAGGCTTTGGCCTGCGCTGTTTATAAAGGCCTAGCCCTGCCCCTTTCCGGTTATGTGACCAGCCTGGTTGCTCTGGCAACCAACACCTGTGCTGCCTTAGGGAGCTTCAGCAGCCCTTATTCCTACTGTTAGTAGCAGGCACCCTAGTGCCCTGCTACATACTCTATTTGTAGCTCTCCTATTCTCTCAGTCCACCGCCTCATAAACTTCTGTCATGCTGAGATGCAGCTTGGGAAACATCTACCTGAACTTGTGCTGTCTAACTGTCAGATGGCAGCTTTGACTACAACGGGTGCATCTACACATCACCCTATGGTAACGTTGTTACAGCACTGCGCTTTAGTACTTCCTTTTGGAGTACTAAAGGAAGTACTAAAGTTTGGCACAGTAACTGCCCATATTGCACCGTGTGTGGCACATGGTTAGTTTTTGCTGCTTCTTCACCATAGCAATGCATTAAAACAGGGAGTGTGCCACCACGGACATTAGCTGCCAATCATGTGTAGATTCATGGAATTGCTGTCACCATAGTGCATTGTATGGCGACATGGTGCATTGCTATGGCAGTGTAGGGCAAAGTGCAGACCCAATGTAAAATAGAAGACCACCCACCTTTTGCCCAGTAGCCTAGCAGTTAAGGCAGTTTCTGAGTAAGATAGGTTCTACACCCCACTCAGCCAGGAGGGGGATGCTAGGCTGTAGACATCCTACATCCCTCATGGTAATGCTGGGCCACTGAGCCCAAAGGAATGCAAGAGTCATGGGACCAGAAGTAGAGTGTGCAAGAGGGAGCCTGACTGTAGGTGGGTGAGGTAGGCACTCTGGGAGGGAGAGACCACTGGGCTCTGGCCCTTTGTTTCCAAAATTGTTTATGTATTTGTTTCTAATGGAATTTTATAAATGGCATTTTTACTTGCAAGTGTATGAATTGAATGCTTTAGGGAGAGGCTAATATCACTGGACATAATGGCAGAGACTACATAAGGACAATTGACAACAAACTAAAGAAATCCTACTTCAATTGTTTGTACTAATTTTTTTTAATTTCTGTTTTTGTATTTCATCTGCACTGTGCAGATGGGTGCTTTAGAAATATAAGGTAGTTACCTTGAAAGCTCTATTTCTAAGAAGGCATTGTATTTGGTGACCGTCTGTTTCACTGTCTTAAAATGAAATTATTGATGGGGTTGAATTTATTTTTTCAGAAGATGTCATGTCCTGCACCATGGGGAGTTTGTGCCCCATGCAAATTACCAGTAGTTTTCTTTTCTGGCAGTGATCTCGTTTTCCTTGACCTGTGTTTATTCTGTGATTTGATTAAATGCTAAAAATATTTTCTTGTATCTGACCTAACTTGGCCAGTCTTAATTTTTGCTGAGTTGTGATTTAAAAACTATATCTGTTAGTATTTCCTCTTGGAATTGTTGATATACATAATAAATTAAGGCCATTTGAGACCGTCTCAGAAGTGTTGCTTTCTGCAGGAAAATGTTTTGATGTCATTTAATTTCCAGGACTATTTTTCATGTTTCACTCATTTCATATGGTTCTAAGATTGTCATTGGCACAGATCATTTCCTCTGTATGAACTCCTGGCCAGGTTTTTTACCTGGTATAGCTATTCAAATATACATTCTCTGAGGATCTGGCTTTATCTATATCTGAGCACCCTGACAGACATTACACTTAAGATGTGTTCAACCTGGGCTGTCTGGACACATCTTAAGTAGTAATCTGGCCAGATGTTAATGAAATTAATAGTACGATAAAAAAGGAATAAGTCACAAAGTTATTACACATGTTTTGTGTAATAACTTTGTGGCTGGTTCCCATCATGCCTTAAACTGAACATGTGGTTAGGCAGCTGATCACAGTTCCCAGCCTCTGGGGTACAATGAGGCCCTTGAGTCTTCGGTGTCCCAGAGGCTGGGAAAAGCAGCTGATTGGGGCTCCAGGCTTTGGGGGTGTATCAGAGTCAAAGGCTCTGATTTGCCCCTGAGGCTGGGCACAGAAGTCAGTTGATCAGTGGTCCCAGACTCAGGGTCACATTAGAGCCCTTGATTTTGATATGCTCCCAAGGATGGGAGCAGGGATCAGTTGATTGGCCTTCCTACTTGCTAGTGCAAATGGGCCTGGGATCATTGGCCTGGAAGAAGGCCAATGTGGTACCTATCTTCAAGAAAGGGAGGAAAGTGGATCCAGCAAACTGCAGGCCCATCAGCCTGACTTCTATCCCAGGAAAGGTCTTAGAAAAGTTTATTGAAGTGGTCATCCTTAATGGTCTGGCCAATGCCAGCATCCTGAGGGATAGCCAGCACGGGTTTGTTGTGGGTAGGTCTTGCTTGATCAATCTCATTTCTTTTTATGACCAGGCAACCTGTCACCTGGACAAGGGAGAAGAGATTGCTGTCATATATCTTGACTTCAAAAAAGCCTTTGATCTGGTATCCCATGATCACCTCTTGGCAAAACTGGTCAATAGTGCCCTTGGGTCCACCGCAATCTGCTGCCTGGGAAATTTGCTCTGTGGTTGGACCCAGAGGGTGGTAATTCATAGAAGTCAATCGTTATGGTGCCCTGTGACCAGTGGAGTCCCCCAAGGCTCCGTCCTTGGACCCATATTGGTCAAAATCTTCATTAATGATGTGGACATTGGAGTCAGAAGCGGACTGGCCAAGTTTGCTAATGACACCAAACTTTGGGGCAAAGCATCCACACCTGAAAACAGGAGGGTGATCCAGGCTGAACTGGACAGGCTCAGCAGATGGGCGGACGAGAACCTGATGGTGTTTAGCGCTGAAAAATGGAAGGTTCTCCACCTTGGGAGGAAAAACCTGCAGCATCCTTATAGGTTCAGCAGTGCTACGCTGGCTAGTACTATGGAAGAAAGAGACTTGGGGGTCATCATTGACCACAAGATGAACATGA
>NW_017728886.1:119918101-119922089 GCF_001723895.1 Crocodylus porosus
GGATGTGCAGACTGGGACCCGATGGAGACGAACGCGTGACTAGGAGCCCGGATAGGGCTGAACACATGGTTAGAAGCCGTACAGGGCTGAGCGCGCGGGCAGGAGCCCAGGCAGGGCTGCGTGTGCGGTCGACTGGCCCAGAGAGGGACACATATATCAGAGAGTCCCAGGGAGACAGGTGCTTGTATTGGGAAAAACTCCAAGAGGGACTTTATAGGAAAAAGGCCCAGGAAGGGTGAGAGGGGAACAGAAGCCCGGGAGGGGCGAGTATATGACACAAGAACATCCGGTACAGCTGCGAGGCTTGGGGCATGCTAAAGGGGAGGTTGGAGGCACGCGTGGCCCATAAGGCTGGGGCGCACCAGGGCGGTACACCCAGGACAGGGGACGGGGGACACTTGGGCACCGTGTCCAAGAGGACAATTAGGCAGCCTCCCATAGAGAACCATTTAAGATCAAAGACATGGCGAGCGAGACAGAGGGTGCTGAGTCGCCCTACTTGGCATGGTAGGGGCACCAGAGGGAGCACGGCTGCTCCTGCGCCCCGCCCCATGACAGAGTACAGGGTGGAATAGGATCAGCCATGAATGGTATACCAGGCTTATCATTTAGAGAACAAGAAAGCTATGCTTCTCCCTGGGCAGATTAAGATTGGTCTCCTATGGCAAGACACATGGTTCTTTCTGGACACCAAGCAGCAGCGCCTTAAACATCTTAGGGCACAGATAGAAGACCAGTTCCCCATTACAACTCATAGCATTTTGCAGGAAGTGCTATGAGTGGCAATGATCCCTCAGACCAAACAGAAATTCACTGTTGGATCCAGCAGTTGGGGATTCTAGCTGATTGCTGGGAGCCTGCAGGCTGGTCTCCCTAATAACACCATTCCCCCTCCCAGTCCAGACACTGTTTCCAGAATGGGAGGGGGGAAAGGGAGCAGAGGAGGTCGTTCTTGGGGGTCCCCAGCTGGCACTGGAGGGTACGTTGGGTAGACTGGAGACTCCAATCTATGCATCCTACCCTCCAGCAGTGGCTGAGAAAACGGACCAAACTCCCTTCACTCACTTTCCCCCCTCCCATTTTGAATATAGCAATAGGCTGGGAGCTCTGTAGACACAAGTTACAGAACATGCTCCATTTTAGAGTGCACCAGAGCTCTCATGAAATGAGAGTTCAGATTTTCACAGGATTGGGCCCTTTTAAAGAGGTCTGAAGCTGTGCACTTCTGTTTGCTCATGGCTGTAAAATGCTTTCTGGGGCTAGATAAGGTGAAAATTGTCACTTTTGTCTGTGCCCCTAGAGGAGGAATAGAGTCTGGATCATAGTCCTTAAACCTGCTGTTCAAGCTTGCATCATAATTTCTAATAAAGAATGTAAGTTACTGGCAAACCACAAAAAATTGAAGCCTTTACAAAATGGACACACAGTGTTTTATACAGCAGACAAGGTTCTTTGGGTAAATGTGGTATCTTTTATTAGATAAACTAAAAAGCTGGAAAAACTTTGCAAGCTTTCAGGCACAAAGAGCCTTCTTCAGGCATATCTGCCAGTGAATTGTTAGCTCTCCTGGGTAGAACAGAAGCCAAAAGGCAAAATGCAGGTCTGTGAAAATGCAAATACCTGGCAGTGAGGATCAGAGAAGTGGGAGACAATAGATGCAAGACAGGAAGGGAGGGTGGAAGGTGGTGAATGTTGAACTGGTGATAGAAGAATGTAGCTGGTAAAATGCAGACAAGGTTCCATGGGGTTATCAGATGTCAGTCAGGTTATAATGTGCCATAAATCCAATGTTGATGTTTAGTCCATGATTTTTTGTATCCAGTAGATTTTTTAAGTGAAGTTTGTGTTTTATATAGGGAATTTCATGGATAGTACCTGGAAGACTTTCATGTAGAGTCACCAGGGACCACAGAACATAGAGCACCAGCATTCAGAACTAATTCAGCTCTACTCCCTTCTACTTCTTTTTATAATTTGAAATTAATAGTCCCACACCTAAAAGACCATCATTCCTTTCCAGTGACTAACTTCCCTGGAATATTACCAACATCTCCATGGTATATGTCTCCATAAATCTTCCTTCCCTAACATCTTCCTTCACAAATTTTTTAGCTTTTCTTCTGACCTGCTGTAGTAAATTGAAAGACTATTCCTGGGGCCTCAATCCTCTCTATAAAAATATAGTATTTGAGCATGGAGTCTTACTACCTGTGCAGACCCTAAAGCCAAAGAAGGATTTTAGTGTCCCATGCAGAGAGTAACTGAACTGGATATTAATAAAATTGAATATCAAAATGCTGAGAAATTCTGGCTATGGTAACTTCTTCAACTCTAAAAGTAAGGAACTCAAAAATTGGAACCACTACTTCAATGGTTAGGTTTTGGGGGATGATCCTAGAAGAAAAACAGTATTTGTGTATATGCGTCTTCCATATGCTCCTTTGGAGAGATCTGAAAAGGAATGAGGCATCATGCAATCCTAACACTGAGCACAAGATAGAACTTGCCCTAAGCAAAGACCTGCTACAGGATTTTAAAAGATGTAAAGCTGTGAATGTACGGTATATCTTCATTCAGTTTAAATTCCATTTTGGGGATGGGAGGGGAGAGAAGTCATATTGTTTCTTAACTTGTTTTCAGCTTTCCTCCCTTTCCTCAGGGGCTTTGTCTAAACATATCTTTGCTAATGATGATTTTTGAGATATATATGATCACCAGCTGGTATCTTTTCTTTATAGAGTTCAGTGAAAAGACTTTAAAATTTTACCTAGTGCAGGAAAAAACAGGGAATCTAACCATTTTTATCAGCCTTGTCACTGATAGGAACTTGGTGGGAAGTTATAAATCTCTCTCTCTTTGCCCAATCAAGGCAAACATACAATTTAAAGTGCAGAGTATGAGATGGGGTGTTTCTGGAGCTTGTTCACTCCCTCCTACCCATAGCAGAAAACAACATGAAGATTTCCAGAGCCATGAGACAGTGACTGGTTAGAATTATATCTGTTACTTCCCACCATTTGAAGTATGAAAATTCTGTCCACTTAGCCAACAATATAGGCATGCTGACAAGTTTCCTTCAGTAAACTGATATTTTAAAAATTCCATGTTAAATTTTGGTGAATTTGGAATTCTTTCGATGTAACTGATGTCAAAGATGGACTGAATCAGACATTGATGTTATACATTTATCTATCACCACAAGAGCTATTCGTCCAAAACTCATTGAATGAGCTTGCAGATTCAGTACTGCTCCTAATATACTCAGCACCCTCTGAACCCCAGCCAGCCCACTTAGCAAAATGCAGGGAATAGAGAAGAGGACCTTCTCTTCTGCCTGATGAATGACTCATTCATGCCCTCCAGATCATGGCTGAAGCACAGGGACATCCAAAGCAGAGAAGCTGGAATTGTCACCATCACTGCCTGTGTTCACGCATAAGCAGACCTTGCATTTTTCTTGTTTGTCAACACGGCACTACATCTTTCAGACACACTTGCTTCCTATTGCAGTAAAACTTTGGCAAACCTCAGAGACGGGCTGAAACTGAGCAGCTTGTGCATCCAGATTGGTGTCGGGCAGAAAAGGGATTGGGGCCATCCAGAATGGTGGGGCTGTATGTGGGGCAGTTAGGCATTGGGGGACACAGGGACCTACTGGGCACATCCAGACGAGCATGCACGTGCCTCTTGCTCTATCTCAAACCCCTTTCAGGTGGGGCAAGAGGCACATGTATGAATGAAAAAATGTTCAGCATGGGGAGAAAAGTAGACATGAAGTCTAAAAAAAACAGATAAAAAAAGAGAGGCAACTGGAGGCTGGGTCTTCCACAGAGATGCTCTGGCTGCCAGAGCATCTCTGTGGTTGGTCCCTCACCCTGGTGCTGAAGCACAGGGAGCGTGCTGCACCACCAGGGCTCCAGTGTCGGTAAGCATGGGGTCGGGGGGGGCTGGAGAAGAGGACTATGGGGGGACCTCCGCTGGCCCCACC
>NW_017728886.1:119922189-119956479 GCF_001723895.1 Crocodylus porosus
GCCCTGCCCTGCTTTTTCCTACCCCCACCTGCCCTCCGTACCCCTGATTCCTTTTCTGCCCAGCCCCATCCCCTGCCTGCCCCCGCCACAAGGTCCCAGATCCCTTTTCTGCCCATCCCCATCCCCTGCCTGCCCTCCAGGCTCCCCCAATCCCTGTCCCACCCAGCCCCACTCCCCGGTTGCCCCCCAAGCCCTCTGATCCCTTTCCTGCCTGGCCCTAATCCCCCACCTGCCCTCCCAGACAGCACAGGTGCTGGCTCCAGGCTCTAGAACCCCCAACTGCAGATCTAGGAGGAGTCAGGCAGGGTTATTTTGCCCCAAGTGACACAATTTGCTCTGCAACAAGGTGCACATTCAAGCACGTGTGCTGAGGCAAAAAGCCTCAGCTGAAAATTTGCACCTCTCCTATTTTAGCTGCTGCAAGCACATATGCTTGCATGTGTGTACACGTGCGCCCATTGTGTGCCACAATAGGTAGGTAAGATTGGTGGCTCCTGCAGATCCACAAGATGTATCCTCTGCCCCTGCACACACTGGAGTAGACAGGCAAAGGTTATACACAGTGCTGACCAAGGTACCCCATCCTTGAGATTCAAGTGGCAGCCGCAGAGTAGCTCCCGTTACTCCATGACCTGGAAAGAAAGAATGACCTCAAGGACTGTCCCAACACACAGCTCTGGGATGGGCCTGGGCTGTGGGACACAAACAATTCTGTAATCAAGTGGCATATTCTTCACTGACAGATGACAACTGACAGCTGAGCTATTGTAGCACAGCAGCTGCATGAGCATAACACCACTAATATTTCTCTGCCTGAATACAAATCATTTAAAAGTAATTTGAAATGCCTCCCAGTCTTAAAAATAACACAGAATCATTTTGATAGGAACAAGGGACACCTAGATGCCTCAACTTCCATAGCCACACTTGTACATTGGTTGTCCCAGAAAAAAACTGCACACACACACACACACACACACACACACACAAGGTATGCCATTACTATTATTTGTGCAGCTCTACTGAATTCATCAGGTGCAAATAAGAACAGAGTTGGACAGAAAATATGCAACTATCAGTACAGTCAAGTCTCAGGGATGAGATACAAGTAGGAAAACAACTATACCACTGCATTTGTGGCACAGATAAATTACATTAAATTAATGAATAACAGGAAACTATGTCCTTCGTGACATGATGGAGATTAATGAACTTAAAAACAAAAACCAAGTGCCAGAGCATATTTCTCTAAGGGAAAATCCCCCTCTCCCTTCCTTTCCTGCAACTAAAAGCACCTTTGCAATTATAGCTTTGAAGAAAAGGAAAGGGAAGAGTATTTCTACAGTAACATCACTGGAAACAGCACCAGACTAAGACTAGAGACAATTATAGAATTCTTGTATACTATTTTGCAATATACACTCAAAAAAGATAAGCAAAAGCTGCCTCCCTTTGTGGGTGGCATAAAACACTATTTTCTGCTGGCCCACTTACCTCCACCAGCCCTTTGCCCATAACCAGATATAGTTAAGCATTTACCACTGCTGGAGGGGGCAAGTCCAGTCCGTCTTTATGCACATCTACTGTCTGTCAGCAAGCCAGCCAATCCTTTAAGCATGCTGTGTGGAGATCAGTTGGGAGTATGGGGCTGGAGGAGGGAAGGAGGAGTACAGAGGTTCCCATCAGAATGTGGCCAGGTATGGTTGGACACCCCCTGATTCCTGATACCTTCTGCTAGACTTTGATATCATGGGATTTGTCCAGTAACATTCCACTCAAGGGGACTTCATTTCTACACATGAAATCACTGAAATCTTAAAGTTAACTACATCATATAGACATTAGGGTGCTCCTTCTCCTTTATTGGTGTATATATCAAATGGAAAGAATTATGAAACTAAGGTTAAGCTTTCAGTAAAGGAAGGAGTCTCAAAGAATTTTACATTTTCTTCATGGCTTTTTTTCATCTCTCTTCTTGATATTTTTCTCTCACAGTATATAATCTGATTGGGCATTACAAGTAAACTGCAGTACCCAGATGAAATTTCCCTTGCCCACCCTGATATATAATGCACAGTGCCCAGACAGCCAACCTAGCAGCACCCTCTCCAAGAGGCAGGACAGTAGTGGCAGTATATGTAACCTATGAGGTAAAATAATCTGGTTCAAGGTGACAGATCCCATATAAAGGGATAGAAAATAGCATAGTTCCTATTTTGACTGCACCAGGGCTAAGCAGCAGAACCTCTAGGGTTCTGTGTGAATGACAGCATAAATGCCAGTCACTAAAGGAGATAAGTTACAATCATTTCTTTTATAGGTTCCACTTAGAGAGCATCTATATTTAGGTTGGATAAGACTTTCTGAAAATCTTGCAGGATGTTTTTGTTTAATGAGACACAGCTATTTGCAACTTTTATTAAACACTCTAAATAAAGCATTTCATTAACAGTAGCTCATCAATAAGTGACATTTTATTTTTTTCCCCACTACCCAAACAGTGATAACAAGGCCCCTGACAGGACTACTTAGCAAGACCCCAGATGAATAGATTTAAAGCTAAGCTTTTCAAAGATGACCAAGGACCTGCATAATTGCTCTACAGGAATTAGGTGGCATCTCCATTAAGGCTCTTAGAAGAAACCTACTTCAAATAAAGAAATAACTGAAGATAAAATATTAGCCTTACACCAAGACTCTTAATTTAAGGGATAAAGTGAGTGATGATCCTAGTACAAAGATGACAACAGGTGGCAACACAACAACTGAATCCCCAATACAGATTCCTGATCTAGGTGCTGCCACAGGAAAGCTTCCTGGCTACCAAATAACAGAACACAATGTGGACACCATTATTTTCCTTTCTACTATGGCCATGAACTTCTAGGGCAGGGAGTTTTTTACTTTAAATTTGTTTGCTTAGTATATTTTGGGAACCGCTGTAAAACAACTATTTTTCTCATTTTAACACTATAACGTTTTCAACCCTCAGCCAAAACCATTTTTTCCTCTTATTTTATCATTCCCTTTGATATTATTTAATGTTATAGTTGTGTTATCCAATTCTGTAGAGGCAACATGCACAAAAGACAATTTATAAGACAAAAATATATTTTATGCATTGAATTAAGTGCCAGCCAGAGCACTCATGTAGAGCTGTGCTGAAACCCAGCATAACATTTTTCCTTTGGTGTTGAACTTTCCCCACCAATAAATTATTGCTTTAATGTTTAACATTAAAAAATTCACCATCATGCTCTTTCAATGAATTTATAATCCAAGGTAAGCAGCAATTGCTATAATCGCTTTATTATACCAGCTGTGAATGAAAATTAAGTTTATTTCCTTTCCAGGGAGATAGGTTGGTAAGTTCTTTCCACAAGAAAAACATGCATATCTAAGCATGTTATGGAGGTTAGGCACTGCTGTCCCCAACAATGATGTAGAGAGGCAATGCTGTATTGCAGTTAGTGAAATACTCTTTCCCCACCATATCAGAACAGACCACTGAATTACCAATGCCACTACCCCTTCACATTTGAATTTGGTAGTCTTCTGCGCCTTTGTCATAAATTAGCCACAAAAAAACCTTTCCTTTTGTATCTGTATATCAACTTACATTTTTAAAACATCCACTCAAATTGCCCAAATATCTCAAAACACTTCATAAAACTAATAAATTCTCACTGGGAAAGTTCTCTCACAAGGGTTGGATATTTGATATTCACAAATTTGAACAACAAAGAACCATACTGCCTTTTGGAGGTGAACGAGGCCAGGCTACCGCTGCCATTTTGATGCTCCTCAGTGTTCTTATGCACATAAACCACTTCAAAGCTAGTGAACAGACAGCTAGCATACCCTAAAAAATTGGGCGGAGAGTTGTGAATCACATTCATGGGCCAAGGTGCTAAAATTCTACATAAGATGTACTTTAGTTGCCCACATGCTTTTCTGAATCTGTCCACGCTCACCCTGTCCACTCTGCCCTTGGATGGTCCAATATTTTCCTTGACAATTTATAAGAGCAGATCAAAAGCACTAGTCATCTTGACAGTAAAAGGCTACCTTCTGAAAAAGCAAAATACAGCATTAATGCAAAGGAGGATTACAGAGCTGTGCTTTCAAGACATCTAAACTAGCTTCCTAAAAGCCTTTCAACAATACACCAGCATATTCCTTGCACGTAGACACTCAGTCTCTAATTGAAATCATACAAGGCAAAAAGAAAGCAACAAATAACTGACAGTCTTCAAATTTAATATTCCAAATAGCATTTTGACCACTGCTTTTTAAAAACCACTTTGTATATATCTACCTTATCTGACAGGTAAAGCACGCACCAATTCTGATTTTGCCAGGAGCACATGTTTATATGCCCTTTCCTGCTGCTATCACATTTTAATCC
This sequence comes from Crocodylus porosus, assembly GCF_001723895.1. Taxonomy (NCBI): domain Eukaryota; kingdom Metazoa; phylum Chordata; order Crocodylia; family Crocodylidae; genus Crocodylus; species Crocodylus porosus. The sequence goes on from NW_017728886.1 coordinate 119,926,598, forward strand.
CTTTCTAACTTTCTGCCTACAAAATAGTACTTAGCATTTTCTGCCCACCAAAAAGAATCATAAATTGTATTGTGTAGCACTCACCTCAAATTCCAGGCAGAATGCAAGGAAAGATGCACCTTAAAGACTAACTAAACCAGAAATTCATAAGCTTTCATGATACCAAGCTCACTTCATCAGATGCTGTGAAGTGATCATGAGCTCACAAAATCTTATGCACATCTCTGCCTTGTACTCTGGCTGATTTCAGAATAATGCAGCTAACTACCTCTCTCTCTGCTTAAATGCCAAGATATACTGCTTTGAATTTACCACCTCTCCTGATCTAAAACACTATAAAGCTACTTTAATCCATTGGACACTTTGTATTGCCCTCTCTATCCATAGCTTGAAGAATGCTTTCCAAATCTCACTGGGCATTTGCAGATATGGCCTACAGTTATCATATATATAAGGCTTTCATCCCAGTCAGGAATCTCATGGGGTTAAACATATATACACATATACAAATGGATATCTCAAAAGACTGAGACATCCAGTGCTAGCAGAATGCATAATACAAACACCATGTACCATTATTTATCAACTATAGCTAGACCTATTTGACCAAAAACTTTTGATAGATTTTTTAAATTATTTTTTCCATCAGAATATTGCAATTCAACCTCTAGGTTTAAGAAAGATCAGTCCAATTTTTCACACTACTATTTAATGTCAACAGAGGAAATCAATTTTTGTTTTAAATCAGTAGTGTTAGAAAGAAATGAATGAATTCAAACAAGGATTTTGAACATTATTACCATATTGTCTCCAGTCCACGTTAGAAGGCAAATTCATCCACAGAATAAGGTTGTTCAATTGATTTAAGTATGATGGCAGTGAATGGAACCCTTTCTGGTTGTACCACACCTGAGAAAGAAAACAGAGATATTAAAAACAAAAAGACAGCCTCAACAGGAACCCCAAGTTCAAAATATCCCTAGATCTGAAAGAATTTCAGAGCCAAGATGAAGTAAAAGGAGAGCAGCTAGATGCTACTCTAAGGAGCCACAAGCTTCTGCAGGTCATGGGAATCTGCTGTAGACCTCAAGGTTATAAATATAGGTAGGGATTGCAGGAATGTTATTAGGGGGAACAAAATTTCACTGGGAAGTCTGTCATTATGGGCAAATGTTAACTACCCATAAATATATACGCTGGAGAGGAAACACTTCTAATATTAGTAGGGCCTTAGTATTTCTGGATGTAATAGCTAGGAGAAGAGGCATGGAGAAATAGTGATTTGTCTGACCTGAGTAGGAGGCAAGATCAAGTTTTAGAACAAGTGTTAAAGAAAACATCAATTAAAGATATGGAGATAAAGGAAAAATGCATGTTTTTTCCCCAAAGGTAGATGACCACAGACTAACTTAATGTTTCTTTGATAAGAAAACTGATTTTTTTTCTGGACAATGAATAAGGAGTAAATCTAATCTATCTAGATTTCATTGAAATGTTTGATATAGTGCCACATCAGAAATTATTAGTTGAGCTGTAGAAGACAGAGATTAATACAAGATCCATAAGGTGGGCACGGAACCAGCTATTGTGGAGATAACCCTTGCTGCTGACAAGGAAACTGCTGGTTGGAGGAAGATTACTTAACAGAGTTCCCCAAGAATTGGTCATGGCACTGGAATTATTTTTTTATTTTCATATATTTTTATTTTTGTATTTTATGTATGTGCAATAAAATTTGCTGTGGAAGCAAGTTTGTGTGGTAATGTCAATACAGAAAAGAATCAGAATATTATGCAGAAAAATGGATGCCATTGAGGGCTGTGATGAAATGTAATTGTACAAAATGTGAAGTCATATGCTATGGACTAAGCATCTCTGCTACAAAGCTGGGAGTTGGAAAAAATAAAGAGAAATCAGATCTGTTGCTATTAGTCAATTATGGGATGATAATAAGATACCAATCTAAGCAGCTTGTGAAAAAGCCAAATATCTTCCAATAATTTATCATTTGAGGTATTTCCAAGACAAGGAAGGATCCTTTCTATTTTGCAATAGTGATCTCTTTGTGAGATCTCTTTTTGAATACTTTGTGTATTATTACATACAACCCACAAACCCCACACCCCCTCCATCACATATACCCCCCATAAACCCCCACACACATTTCCAACACCCCACACCTGCCAGCCAACCCCCCCCCCACAAATGCCAACTCTCCACATACACACATACCCCCAACACACTCCCCCATACCCTCTCGCACACACAATATAGAGTATGACTATTCTGAGCTATTACACAATCGCACTTTGGAAATGCATGTAAATAAGGACAAAATATTTCTTGAAATAAAATTAAAATATGTTATAATAGATGTTTAATTTTTCATATATTATTTGGTTTTTTCCATGTCCAAGATGGCAAAGCTCCCCCTCCCAAAAGGAGTACTTCTGGGAGAAATGGGAGGGATTACCAGTGGCAAAAGTCAGGGGTAAAAGGAGGAACTTCTAGTCCCAAGATGATGACCAAGGGGGCAGTACACCTGTCAAGGGGTGGGGCTACCCTTGTGGCCCTCAACAGATCACCAAAACCTGTTAAGTGGCTCTCCAGCCAAAGTAACTCCCCACCATTGGACTAAAACAAGAGATCACCTAGGCCTCTGCTTCTTCAAGCATCTATCTCAGCCTAGCTTCATCATTCTTGGCCCATTCCAGTATGAATCTTATGTTACCATTTGTCCCAATGTGCAGAATTGTCAGTAGATTTTTCCTCAGTCTTAAGATCATATTCAGTCTCTGGTACACATCTCATATCTGCTCTTAGCGAACAGCACAGCCTCTCTGTCTGGATCCGCTCTAGTGGCAGCATGTCAATTATTCTTTATTAAGAATAAACATAGACCTGCCTCTTCCCAGTATCAGTGTTCATTCGTTCCCTTCCATTCTTCCTTTTGCCTGCAATTTATTCTGCCTTATGTCCTCCTTCAGCCTCCTGTACATCATCCACATTGGGATCCAGTCCACAATTATTTGCACCACCTCTTTCTCTCCTCCCATAGTGCCAGCTACTTCTCTCTTCTTCCTAGCCATCTTATCTTCTCTATCTGACTGTTTCTCCTCTGAATTCTTCAGTGTAGCAAACTTGTTCCTAAATTCTAATTCTTTCAGTAGCTGGTTTTATCGCACCCACACAGCCTCCTTTTCCTTCCTTTCCATCATGTTTTCAAATCCCCATCATCCATCAACTCTCCCACACTATACCTCTGATCCTTGGATCTTCTCCTTCCACAAGCCCTATCACACAATACTTCCTATGTAACTATCTTCCCTCATGTACCCATTCAAGGATAATATACACCCCACTGATTCTACTTCCCTTCAGTCTTTGGATCACCTTCCCTGATTTCTCAGTAGCCATGACCATCTGCTCTTATTAGTCCCCATGTGAAAAAGAGACATCACTCCCAAACTTCCATCAATTAAGTCCCATGTTTAAGTCTCAGTCTGAGATCTTACAACTTCCAATGCACTTCATACATATTCTCCAAAACTCTCACATGACATTTCTGTCCATAAGTGTGTGGAATACTGCATAAAACCTTCCTTTAAAGCCATCAGCACCCTTGGTGACTAAAGCATGGAGAGAGAAAAGACCTCAGCTTTCCAAAAACAACAACAAGAACACACATTGAAGAAGTAATTTTAAGAATTCTATACTTCCTGGTCCCCTGTGCAATGAGGCACCAGAGCAAAACAAAGACTGTACTAGCCACAATCCCATTTCTTCTTCTAGCTGTTCTGTTCAGATCGCCTCAAATACAGAAGTTAAATGCACATAATGAAAACCATTGCAATTATATGCATTGTATAGAAAAAAGAGGCAATTAAAAAAACAATAATGCAAAATTCTGCTGACACATTCTCAGTTCATTGGAGACCAGGGAGAGGTCTCACTAAGTATTCACAAAATATCCCAGGAATTTCATAATGCAACCAAGATTCTAAAGGAAAGCATAAAATCTGACAATATAGCATTGTCTGTAACAACACAGTTGGGTGTCCTGAACAATAATCAGAATCAAAGCATTCTTCCTCCAAGACTGGGACAAAATTGTGTAAGTCAGACCATCAGGAACTAGCCAAAATTAAAGAAAGATATTTATTCATTTATAATTTGGCAAAAGTGAAAAGAAAGTCCTTGATGGTATTATCTTCATCAGCAGATACATCTGGCTCTTTTTCAAAAGCCTAACATCTTATTCTGAACAAGTGACCACAAAAATAAAGACAGTGCACTTGGTTCCATTCAAAACATTTGCCGAGCTGCTGGAAAAACCACTTCTACCTGGTCACTAATTCTGGGGAGAGAGGACAAGGAGGAAGGAATCCACACTTAACAGATCCATCTTTCTCTATCCCAGGGTCAGGAAGAAGTATCCAGGCAATAGCAGAACCTAACCACAAATAGAAAGCTCCATCAAACAGCTATGGCATTGGGCTAAGACTGTAGTTCTGGACTCAGCCCCAGTGTAGCCATGTCTATGTCTACCTGACTTTCTGTGTAGTGGTGGGTAAGTTGCTTAATTGACCTCGTGTCTCAGTTCCCCATTTTTATGACAGGTTATTTCTATAGTATTGCATCAGACAATGAGGCTTTCTGATACAGCTACTGATGAACATTCTCTAAATATCACCAGGAAGAGCAACAGCTTGAGACACCTTAAGGCACTGTTTCTCAACCAGGGTGCCACAGCATCCTGGGGTGCTGCAACATCCTTCTAAGAGTGCTGTTGGGTACAACACAATATAAGTTGTGTAAATACTTACATGAGTCACAAGAGAAACTTGGAGATTTTGCATAGGACTCCATAGTGTCAAAACATTCTGACCTGTTGTGGTCTTTCTGCATTCTTTATAACGGAAGACTTATATTATTTTTCCATAGTCAAGAAACAAGTGAAAGCTAAGAGCTGGCATTTCCCATGGGGTGCCTTGTGTCTAATCAGAGGTACTTTGGGTCAAAATTTTAAGAATCACTGTTTTAAGGACAGATGTCTTCTTGCCGGGGATATAATTTATTTTATTATATCAAGCATATCAAGCATGGATCTCCTTTCATATCTAGGAGAGATCTTAATAGAGTCAGTGCCCCAACAATAATGTTATTAGCATCCATACCCTCCTTTAAATGAAGTGGTCTTAGATTTCTGAATCTATGTGGCTTATTAAAACTTCTCTTCCTACAACTGAGTAAACATCATTCAAATGGACTTCCTTTTAGTTCACTGCCTTTGAGCAGAGCAATGACAAATTCCTGGTGTTAATAAAGTAACATTGTTAATTTGCCCAATTTTATCTTCAAATCCTAGTCAGGCAAATTATTCCACAGTAGAGATTTTTTTTAGTTAAAAAAACAAAACCTAGTACAGAGGCCACCAGCTTGGTCTCTACTCTGTTTTTAGTGTTTTAAATACCCTATAAATTTGCCATTAATAAGATACCTGGAAGCAAGTTATTCTTCCAGCTTGGATTACTGACCTACAGCTTGTAATGAATATAGAGAAGCCAAAGGAACAAATTGCCTTCCTGCATGCAACCTGGCTTCCTAAAATCTTCTAGGAGCAGATACATTAAATTTGATATCTATATGATCACCTAGTGCATTTCTATAACACTTCATAGCCCACATTATCAAATGCAGCTGAGGAACACACTCCTCCAACACAGAAAAAGGGAGGAGCCAAGGAGGACCTGTTGAGTTCAGCTACGTGCCTGTGCAGTGGTGGGCCTCTCCAAATGTCAGAAGTCTGTATTTTCAATCAGACATTCCTGGCAGTTTTGTCACATGAGTGGAAGCTGATGAAGCAGGTAAGGTGTTAGACACCTTTAATGTTTTAACTAGATATTTTTAATCTGAAGTGACAAGTTAGATGGTTGGTGCACTCTGCAGTGGGAAACAGTATGTGAGGATTCAGAGGTTTCCTACAGTGATATGAATTGTGCAGTAAGTCTCTTCAAATGCAAATTTCACATTTTCTTTCATAAGAGGCAATGTTAATGGTATATTCACTGTCTTGTGAACAGGCCTGAAAGGTCAAAGTAAAAGACTGGCCATTAATTACTGAAAGGTTAATGCAATAATTTGACACTGCAACAGTCGAAAGCCACTTCCAGGAGGTATTTTAGATAACACAATGCCCTTTATAAATCTAGTGCACTGTTGTGTTTGGCTCTGAAATATGAAGCTTACTCACTAACAATATAACTATAATTTATCCTGATACTGATGGCAGGTGGAGTATGTGCCAAAGACATTTTTAAAAAGACCCTCACAAGAGCCTCGGAGGAAGCATGTCAAAACAAGAATTTAAAATGATTGAAGACACATGGGAGAAAAACAGTAGTAAGAAAAACAACAATGTATTACAACCCTCTCTAGACTTGGGTGCCTAATTAAGAATTGATTAAAAATCAGAGGTTCAAATCAGAGGAGAGATTGAAGCAAGTTCATCTTGCAGAAAAGGCGCTTATAGAGGGACATGATAGCAGTCTTCAAATACTTGAAGGGTTGCCATAAAGAGGAAGAACACCTTTCCTCTCTTGCTGCAGACCAATGGCTTGTAGTTGTAGCCAAGTTAAGTTTAGATTGAATATCAGGAAACTACACAGCAGTTTAGGTTGAATATCAGGAAACTTTTTCAGTGGTAGAACAGTGAGACAGTGGAATAAACTGCCTAGGGAAGTTGCAGACTCTCCTCCACCGGAGGTGTTCAACCAGAGGTTGAATAGCTACTGGTCAGGGATGATCTAGCTGTAGCTATGCCTGTGTTTTACTATGGAATTTCCCCCGCTTCTGGGTTTTCCTAGTTGCCCCCTCTCCACCTTTCTGTTATACGTGTAAGGGTGTTTTTAAGCCTCTCTCAGAGTCACTAGACATTGGCTTCAGTCAAGGCTTAGGATTTTGACTGGGGTGTGCCAATGCTCCTATTGAGACTTAAAGCCAGAGGTTCCTGGCTAGAGCATCTTCCCCACCTGCTCAGGGTCAGACCAATTGCCTACCTGGGGTCAGGAAGGAATGTTACCCTACGGTTACCCTATGGTTAGACTGGTATGAGTTTTTGCCTTCCTCTGCAGCTGGGGGCATGGCCCTCTACCTGCGTTCCTTTGCGCATGTATTAACAATTTTTTCTATAAGCAAGACGTTGGCTGCTTTGGCCCCCCCTTCTTTACCTAAGACAGATTAGGATGTTATGTTTCATGTTGTAAGGCTTGATGGTAGTTTTAAAAACAGTTTAGATTATGAATTTGTATAGGATGGTTAGTTAGAGATTATTCTGCCTAAGCAGGGAATTGGACTAGATGACCTCTGGAGGTCCCTTCCTGCCCTGCTTCTTTAGAGAAGAAAAATAAAAAAGCTAAAAGAAGTTTGTGAGATAAAAAGGGACCAGAAAAACCTTAAATAAACATGCTTGATAGTCAAAACAAAATGGTACAGGTTACAGCTGACTCTGCAAGTGCACATTGATTTTGAAAAACAAAGCATGAGATAATGGTATCCACATCCCTTTTTAACTCAGCTCCCTATTAAAGTGGTAGACAAGGGGGTAATTTTGGATAAACTGTTCCAACTCTACCTCATTTGCAAGAAATAATAATATCTATTTCTATTCTTCTAAGTCAGGTGACCCTGCTGAGGAAATAAAATTAACTACCCACTCCCACTCTGCTTGCATCAATCCCAGAAATGAGGTGGTGAGTCTGCCTGCCTTGAGGGACTCAATTCCTGGGTTTCCAGTATGTCCAAGTGCACTAGCTTGGAGAGCTTCCAGGTCATCTTCACTGCCTCATTTTAGGGCTCATCTACTCCGAACAGGAGCAGTTCATTGGGGCCTATTTCCATGGAGGCATGACTGAACACTGCTGTCATAGTGTTTAGACATAACCATTGTGTAATCTTAAGCAAGGTACATGAACCCCTCAATTTCTCCATTTAAAGGGGAACTATAAAGGGATTCAGGAGCACCGTATTAGTGGAAAGTGTTATTCATTATGCAATTGTGATAGTTACCCTAGACATTCAAAACTTTACTTTTTAAAGCTATGAAATTGATGCATAAGAATAAAAATAGCAAAGAACATTATTTCTCATGAGAATGGCATAACCATCCATAATAATTCATTTGAACAAAATTCAATGAACTTAAGTCAATTCTGAAATTGATTTTTAGTAAAAGCAGAAAGTATACAAAGGAAGATTTAGGCTGATTACCAGGACAAGTCTTAAAAGTAAGCTCAGTTATATTCTGAAATACTTTCAAAAGGGCAGTTATAGAAACCTTGTCATCTGAGTTATTTACGACCGATATATGCAAATTAGAGGAAGATAGCTGTATGCAAGAAACTTGGACAGAAGACCTTGAATACATTCCTTATTTCTAACTACAAATATTCAGTTATATTATTGTTTCTTATTTGTTAAGCACTAAGGATCTTGGAATCCATGGTAAATATAGAAGTGCACCTTACCTTAGCCAAAGGTTTAGAGTTTGTCCAATTTGGTTTGACACCTTGAAGTTCAGGGTGTATTTTCACTCCAAATGTCCAACCTCCATATCTAGTAATATAAAACAATGCAATAGTAAATTATCTGTCAGCTGCTTGCCTTTGTTAGCATCGTGAAAAATTACTTTTTGCAACACAGAAAGACAAATCTTTATGATTATTCTTTACATGTCAAGCTGAAAGTGTAGCTCATCCTCACATAATCAGCATATTTCTACTTGAAATGGAACCTAATTTATAACTTATAATCAAGTGATTATTATGCACTTTAAAACAAAGGAAGTTCCTTTAAACTCCACTGATAAAACCTATATTTTCAGAAAGCATAATTATGCTGCTAAGATGGTTTGGATTTTTACAAAATGTATTTTACCACGCAATTATTTCCAAGGCCAAAATGTATTTTAATGAATCATTCATCCTAAAAACGTACCTTGAACTTGTAAATTGAAGTTAAAATCAAATTCCATTTCACAGATGGGAGAGGGGGGTGTGGCGGGGGGTGGTACACACACACACAACACGCACTTCCTTCTGTTCAGTAAAATTACACTTGCTCAAATTTTTCCAATTATGTCACTGGGTTTTTGGTTGTAGCTGTGTTGGTCTAAGGACATAGGCAGACAAAGTACTTTGAGCAGATGTGATATCTTTTATAGACCAACTGAGCAGCTGGAAAAAGTTCTCAGCAAGCTTTGAAGTGCAGTCACCCTTCTCCAGGCATAGGGAGTCTCTGCTGACCAGAGACTCCTCAAAGTACCTTGCCTGAAGTTATGTCACCTATTCACTGCGGAGGTCCAAAGGGATCAGAGGAGGACTGAATTAAAACAGGCATCATGGACTCATTCTTCATACCCATGTTCCTGGTGTCATGCAGTTATATCAGGACCTCAGTTTTTTTCCCCTGTGAAAAAGGTGCCTAGCCCTCATGGTTGCAAAGAAAATTTGAAATGTGACCTAAGTATAAGTAATGTACCAATATTTGCCTGACTCTGCAAACAGCCTGAAACAGTAGTGCTAAAAAACCTTAATTGCCCCATTAATCTCTATGGCAGATAAACTACACAACTCACTGAACTGAGATACACTAGCATTTCTAATACTGGCCATTTTCAAGAGCTAGGCATTGCTGCAAAAGTCTTGCTAAGCTAGAAAGCCCCAAATCCTCATTAACTGACTGCTGTGTAGTTTCCAAGTGTTACAAACATATTCAGCAGTGTGTTTGCAGGAATCTACATATTCAGCTAAGTAAACACCAAAATCCGCCATTTAGGTTAAGAAAGGTATAATGGGAAAGTTTGTTAGAATGCCTTATTCTAAGGTTAATACAATTAATAAACTATTGGTAAACAAATAAAATTGTATATCGATAATAATTAGTGATTTCTGTGACCCTGTGCATTTATGTATTGCTACAATGCAACTGCATGCTTACACTGTTTTCTTAACCAAACAGAAACTTTAGGGATAATATAAGGTGGGGGTAACTTCATTAATGTGACGAAGAAAAACAGAAAAGGGAAAAGGCATGATGAGCGATTTTTGCCCAACCTGTGGCAGGTAGTTGCCTGGGCACACAGCAGAGCTGGGGCCCTGTGGCTGTCAGATGCCATTTCCCAGCAGCACCAGTGGCAGCACAGGCTCCTTCCAGCTGCACTGCCATCAACCCATCCCTGCTGCCTGGGCACCCTGGCCTGTCCACCTCACACTCACTGCCAGGGGCAGGACCCATACAGACCGGGTGCTCAGCCAGACATCTGGGATGGGGCCACGGGCCAGCGAGGAGTGGTGTTTGGGTGCAAGATGGGCAAGTGGAGCCAGAGAAACCCCAGGATCTCAGGGCAGTAACAGTGTGTGGGGTCAGAACAAAGTCACAATTCACTCAGCGCATGTCCCTGCCTGCAAAACTGGGGCTCTGCCTTCCCCAGCCAGAGCACACAGCTCTGTGGCCGGGAAGCTGCATCTAGGGCCGGGGCCAAGCCCAGAATCCTGAAGCAGTGAAAATGCGAGGCCTGGGCCAGAGCAGAGCCATGATCTGCTCTATGCATGCCCCTTCCCATGGGACCCACACGCATCACAGGAGTGTGCACGCAGCAGATCGTGGCTCTGGCCCAGGCCCCAGCTCTGTGCTGTCACTGCCTGTAACTCCATCCTGTGATCCCAGCCTCACCCATTCCTCCTGCTCCAGCACATCTCTCCCAAGCCTCCCATAGCCCCATTCCACATATGGAGTTTTGGTGAGTTATTGTGCGGTGGTTGGGGTTGCTGACCTAGCCTGTGACACCTCAACAAAACTCTCTATATGGTCCATAGGCCCAAATAACTGCCTGACCCTGATGTCAGGGATAAGAAATTCTCCTGGATTTCATAATGACATCAGTTTAGCTAACTGATATCTTATAGAACCACTGAAAACTTAATTCAGTCTAGGTCCCAGTGTCTGAATAAAACCAATGAGGATCTCAGATTGGCTTAATCTACTCCGATAGATAATGGAGACCTGCTTTGTGATCCTAAATTACAGAGATTCATAATTTTGAAACAGGAAGTCTTATGTTGCACCTGTACTATTTCAGTAACAATCCTGATATCTGTTTGTATATGGCCAAGTTTTCATTCACTGCTCTTGAGTTGTTATACCAGGAGTGGGCAATTATTTTGGGCACAGGGCCGCTTACTGAGTTTTGGCAAGCCATCGAGGGCCAAATGACAGGCAGCCCAGGGCAGATAAATATTAATTTTCTAAAATTTTTAGGGTCCCCGCGGGCCAGATAGAATGGCCTGGCAGGCTGCATCCAGTCCCTGGGCCACATTTTGCCCACCGCTGTGTTATACTCTACTCATGTCTGTAGCACACAAGACAAAAACTCTATTCCATTGTTCTAGCACAACTTTCTAGAAAACTGATTAAAAAAAGGGGAAATCCAGGGGAATATTAAAAAATACCTTGCTTTGTTAGAAGGTCTGATTAAATATTCTTCCACATTGAACCCTGAGAGGTTGTACAGGAGATGTCCTTGCATATTCTTCAAGTAGGGAACTGAGATATTAATAATTGGGCACTTCTAAAAATAAAAATAGCACACAAATTACTAAGGTTCCTTCAAAAACTTCAACCACTATATGTTCAGCCTCAAACTTTACTGTACTGCATTTTAGCTGTAATTGTATTTTGCAGCTTTTATAACTTTTTGATAAATTATGTATGGTTTTATGTTTATATGGCATTTAAAATAATTACATCACCTATATATATGGTACAATATTTTCAGTCACCTTTGTTTTAGAAACATCAAAAACTTTATGAATGCGAGCTTGGAAGGTCTGCAGCCATGAAAAGCACACTGAGACTTTTACAGTCACTAACATTCATCTGTTGAACATGAAAATAAATACACAAAAATGCACTGGATGGATTATGAAAGAGAGGCAGAATTCAAAATCATCCAAAATATTTTTAATATTGTCCAATGGACTGAAGACGGGAACATACAAAGATGATTCATAGACAATCAGTCACTTCCAAAAATAAGCAGATTACAACATCAAGTGATGAGACATTTTGTACAGTGGAAATGAGCAGTGAGAAGTGTTGGATGTACCCAAAACCTAGATAAGCTAAAATTTGCCGTTTTCGAGATTCTTCTTCCTCTGCATAGATACAGACTGCCTCCACTGTCCACCTGTGAGTGGCTTCTCCTTTCTTCCACCTTCTTGCCCTTCTCTCAGAATCAATGTTCTATCCAGCGTTCTCAGCCCATCCTTCTCCCTGTCCTTGGGTAGGGTGCTCTGCACCCCATTTCAGCAGTTTGTTTCAGCAGTCCCTTCTGTGGCTCATCTGCCTCAGCATGGCCCAACCATTTTCTCTTGGAGCTAAGGAATAGGAGGATGTTTAGGAAATCCATACCTGTAACAGGGAACCCTGGCCCTGTTACCAGAAGACAGGTCGGCCCCTTTAAAACCAGAACTTTCTGGGCACAGCAAGCTGGTAAGGTGGGGGTTAAAAGCTGAGCCAGTGGAGTTTCGGGGCCACTCCCCAGCTTCAAACTTGCAACCACATGGCTGTGGGGACAGTGGACGGGCCTCTGGGCCAGGGAGACTGGGCTCTAGACTGCAGCAAAAAGGAGAGCCACGAGCCCCAGGATTAAAGAGCTAGAGCCTTGGAGTCAAACCCTATCTGGTGGGTTCAGACAGGGAGGCCTCACTAGAGAGAGACTGGGGTCAAGGCCAAGGGTGGCAGAAGACCCCAACATACAAAAACAATAGGCGGTCTCCTGCTTATATTTCCATCAAGATGTGGCAGGTGAGTAGACAGTGGGACACAAGAAACCTTAAGGGGACTCCAAGGTTGCCCCACATAAGGTGCGGATAACGCAAAAGATGGTGCTGGGGAGGGAGACCTGTTACAATACCCAACCTGGAGCACTGCCTAGCTGTGCAGAAGCATCCCCTCCAGCTAAGAGCGCTACAGCTTCAGGAAAGCTCCCTTGGCCACCTCCATTAAGTGCTGATCTGTCCATTTTCTGTTGTGCTTCCCAGATATGGTCTCCACTACATAACCTTGCTATCTGGATCTTTGCTCTCATCAGCCATCATGTTTACCACTACAGGCCATTACTCCATAATCTCCCTAACCCCTCTCCCTGGCTCACTGCCTTGCAGTCTCTCTGGCCTCTGGCTGCCCAGTAAGAGCAGTGTAACACCAGTCCTGGATCTCCTCAGGCCTTGCTAGCCTGCAGCCGAGGGACTTGGGTCCCTAGCCTCCTCCTTACCTATCACTACAGTGGCCAGAACTGTAATCAGTGTCCAACCTGTAAAATGAATGAATATTCAGTGCTACATCTAAGTAAGTAATAGAGAAAGTATAAGCAGTGAATACTGAATGCTGCTAAGGCAGGTTTGAACTCTAACCAATCAAAACTACTAAGTCTTGGTTTGTCAGGGTTCATACAGTAACATTTTAAACAGAATTATATTTGAAAGGCCTGAAATCTCTTTTTGGGAAAATACATTCTATCAAAATTTCAAAGATATTTGGTTCATATAGGCCTCCTCTACACATTACAGGTATTGAACAATTAACTGGTTAATTGTGCAATTACCTGAGACCAGCTACATGTGCAAAGTAGCTGTTACACAATAAAAAGTTTCAACCAGATATAAAGTTAGATTTCTGAAAGGAGTACTAACTTTATAGCTGGTTGTTATCAACCTTTAATTTATATGTGTATCGGGTTTTCCTTGAAGCTGGGAGCCCCGGAATCTGACAAGGGTCCCAGCCAGGGCTGCAAGCCCTGCAACTGCTGGGGACCCTCAGCCCCAGCAGCTGTGGACTCTGGGTCCGAGCTGCATCCAGCAGCCGCTGGGACCACCAGTCCTGTAGCTGTAGATGTTGGGCCCCTACAGCATCCCTTCCCCAGGCAAGAGGATTGCTGCTGAGGTAATCCTCCAGCCACAGAGGTTTTCCACATCCCCAGGGCAGAGGGATCGCCTGAACCTCCCAGCCCCAGGGAATTCATATAGCCCCAGGGAAGGGGGATGGTCCTTGCATCAATCTTTTAGCTGTGCAGATTTCCCACATCCCTGGGGCACAGTGATTACCCTGTAGAAATTCTTTGGCCCTGGGCAGTTTCATGCACCCCTGGGGTGGAGAGACTGCCCCAATGGTGATCCTCAGGCCCCAGGTGTTTCACAAGCATAGTAGGAGGCATAATGTGTGAATCACACATTAGATCCCATCGTGCCTTTACCTGCACATAGACGGGGCTGCAGCATACCTTTTACAATGAGCCATTCCTGGAAGATGTAGTTGTTTCACAAGCTCAGCATAGCAGACTGCAAGCAGTTTGGCTAAGTGCAGTCTAAAAATTGTTTTACAACTCATTTCCCTGCAAACTCCAGAACATGGAGTCAAAGCAGTACAAGAGACAGAATGAAATCTCCCGTCATAATGAGGCCAATCCACTGAGTTCCTTTTTTTTTTTTTTTGCTTATTTTATAGGAATGGAAGAAATATACCTGTTGATCTGACACACACCCACAAGAATCCAAAATTTTTTGTGGTGAACTAGGCTCAGTCTGCCAACACAAATCATTTTTTCTAAGGGAGCAAACGTAACAAGAGAAAAAAAATCATTAAAAGAAAAAAAACAAATATTTTATTTAACAGAACATGTCTACAGTATAGCAAACTATGACTCTATATTGACAACCTTCACATTCTAGTCTATAACAGTATCTTCTCTTTAGTAAATTGTGGGCGACTGTCAAAATGGCTTCCAATTTATCACGAAAAATACCTATGCATGCAAATCAGCCAATTAGTTGCTGACCTGGTGTTTGCATTCACAAGGCAAATAAACATGTGACCACAACCACAAATAATCTAAATTTGAAAATCCAGGCTTCTATATAATGAATACTGATTCAACAGAATAAGCCTTGCAATTGCTGACTGTGCCACCACTGATTTCATTCAAACTGACTAAAGGACTAATCAAAATTCCTCCAGAATTAATAGAAAGTCTATCGCTTACATGGCTTGAGATTTCCTCTAAAAGGAAGCTCTATGATATTTTTCAGCTGTAAGCAAGCCCAATCAATAGAGCATTTTTTAAAACTCATGCTATAATGGCCAAGCAAAGCATAAGAAAATAAAACACAGAAATAGAAATTATTTACAAAATCTCATATTACCTCTTATTTACTTTTGGAGGCATAGATATTCTTTTAAACTTCTATTTTGTAAAGGAAGGGAAGATTGTTCCTCTTCAAGCAAATAACAGTGAACAGCGGTTTGTTTAATGACTTATTATTATATTAAAAACCTTACAAAGCATGACATTTAAATAGCCGTTCCAAAAAAACGCATGCACTATAACAATAGCTGTAATCATTAAATCAGTCAAGTAGCGCATTAATAAAGATGTATTGTTTCACTTACATATCTTGTCTTGAGTACACACATGGATGTTGCCAGTCTGCAAAATATCTCAATAGGACATGAGAGAGATTTTGTAGGTCATCACTGTCAGTGCTGCTCAGAGACAAGGGAGTAATCAGTAAGGTCATCAGTACAAAGAAAACCTATGTTTGCACTCAGACCCTTACCAAGCTTACCTTTGAAATCAAGGAATCATAAATGAGCAATATGCCCTAATACTATATTCACAGCAAAAAGGCTTTACCAGGACAGAAAATAGATAACAACCCATTTTATCAAGTAAAAATAGAAGGACACCAGTTTTAACAATTAAATATTAAAATATTTAAATATGTACGAATTTCTAAGATCACTATGTGAACATTATCTGTGCCTCAAAGCCAATTATTTCTTCTAGATACTGGCATCAATCCCCACAAGCTGCCACACAAGAGGAAGATATACTCCTAGCATTTCATTTATAAATTCAAAGGCGTGGGCTCTCTCTTTATGATGACAGAATCTGCATCTACTCTTTTGATCTATATCAGGCAAAGGAATATCTCTGCCCAGAATACTAACAGATTATGCATAACACAGCATTTGTATTTGGTAGACTGGGACCACAGAACCTGTAAATAAAGCCCATCTACAGACATTGTAAACTCCAAAAAAACTACCTGTGCATACTGAGGTTAAAAGCAGCAAGGACTACAGGTTTTCTGAGTGCTATGCTAGATTTGCAAACTTTGGAATTTTTGTGATTATGCCTCCATACTGCTCCAAAATCTATCTAAGTAACAGAAACACATGTTATCATCATGTACTTAGATACATTATGCTCTTCAAATTCTCCAGAGCCATAAAATGAATGCTTACAATAAATGTTCATGTCTGGTGGGGTGGGAAGTCCTGAAGATTTTTTTTTCCTTAATAAAATCTGGTTGCTGTGTCATAGTAGTTTTGATTATGCTGCTTTTAAAAAGTTTATTTAAAAAATGACAGCTCTTTAAAGAACAATAATACTGTCCACACTTTTTGATGATAAATGAGCTCTTTACCTAAAGAAGGATTCTGCATTGTCATAAAGTCCGGGGGTCAACTTGAGCGAAGGATAATCAATTGCCAATGGCTTCACAGTAAACAAGGCCATTGCCATGGTAACAAAGAGGACAGGCAGTAAAACATTTGACAGAGTTCCTCTCCAGTTTCGTCTGGTGTGGTGAAACCTCTTCAACAGAAGGGCAGCAATCTGTGTGAGAGCGAGGCTGGCTCCATGCACAGTCTGAGCATCCATGAGAGAGCTATCTGCCATGAGACAAACACATCTCTTCACAAATAAGAACCCTTTTTCTGGGAAACAACAGGATCTTTGTACCTTACTATATTCTCAGAGAACAAAATGAACCCTTTTACAGAAAAGGGGGAAAAGAAATCCTGCCCCAGAAGAACAATTCACCTTCCAGAGGGAACAGTTAGTCCCTAACAACATGAAGAATAAAATAATGTTCAGAATATCAATTTATAATAATAAGTAAATGTTAATAATAACATAATAATACAAATCATGCCATCTTTACTTAGGCCAAAATTGCTACCGAAGTAAATGGTTAATGTGAGCTTTAACTGAATAAAAGACCATGGTAAAGTCAGACGAAACTGAAACAGTAAAGATCATCACCTCACTAGCACCTGCGTACCAGCTTTGGTATACAATACTTTTTTAAAAAACTGTAAAATATTGCATCTTAAACCATGATATGTAGCTGCTGGCTTGAGCAGTATAGTGTGGAATCACACTGCCCCAAGGAAAAAAACAAGCCATCTCAGAAAAACACAAGCTGACGCTTATGGCTCAAAGGGAACACTGGAAGTGGCATCATTCCAGCATCACAGAAGTAGAAAGGACCACCTAGATCTTTGGGTCTAGTGCACAGTAGGCTCCACCTATGCCCAACAGAGAACTGAACACAATTCTGTTAGACCCTTGCTCAAGTCATGAAAAAAGACAACCGCTTTTATAACTAGAGGTGATGAAGCAGGGCACCAGCCCTGGGTATTAACTTAGAAGGCAACCGACCTCCCTCTAGTACATGCTCATTAGCTTCTATGGGTTTATGGGGCCTGATCTAACTTCCACTAAAATCAGTGGCATTTTTCAATGAATAGGAGACAGAACAGGTGTCAAGAAAAGACATGCCAGGATCACAGTGCTAAGTCCCATAAAATCGATCAATTCATATTCCTGCCAATACAGGATTGAGTCCTCTAATGCATTTGCTAATGCTTTATCCAATCCAAGTTTTAAAATCCCAGCTCATGCATCTTCCTTCATTTCCCCAAGAGAGAGTTTCCACAGCCTATTACATCTCATAGGTCAGAGATTTCCTAGAGATTCCTTTTCTTAGTTTCGTCTCATTGCTTTTAGTTATACTCCTGTGAATCACCCTAATTACTTTGTCTCCATTCTTGACATTAACACCATTTAGATGTGTGTAAGATTATTGCTATGCCCCTCTTTAGTTGTTGCTTAGCCAAGCTGAATATACATTCAACTATTCCTTTTAGTTAAATTGTATTAGTCTCTGGGGTAGCTTTATAACAGCTGTTGTTTGCAATGTAAAAGGATTGAGAGGCCCTGCTTGCACTAAGAGTCAATACAGCCTCAGAAGACTTGCCATATCTAATGGCCCCTTAAGATATACCCCTTTTATCTTGAACCCTATATATTGAGCTTTCCATAAACGTTATTTCTGCAATAGCTTTTCACCATTGTTTGAATGGGAGCTTTCAATTAGCCTCCAATTAATTGTTCCTTGCCTTTCACAGTTTCTTCTGATGCACTAGCAGTTTATTCTTTAATTTTAAAAGGCACTTCCTCATATGAGGGTAAGGCCATATTTTACATAGAAAACCACATTAGCTAAAATAATTACAGCTGCAGGGAAGAAGAAGAAATACAAATCGCAGAGGAAGAGAGTTAGTTATGATGCAGATTAAAATACAGAAGTTAAGCGGGTGAAGAGAAAAGCAAAATCAAAAGACAAAATTTACCTAAAAGTTTGCATGTTGAAGAATACAAACCAAATTCTGTGCTCAGGGACCATGTACTCCCAGTGAAAGTCAAACTGACTGGGCCATCACATGGAATTTGTCCTATGAGTTTCCTCTTTCCACTGCAATATTATCATCATATTCCATATAAAGTCTGATGAAGGTAAGTATCTGAAAATAAGACACTCCCCCATAAAGCATCTCAAGATGAATCTCAAAATGAATGATTTTGATGCATTTCAATTTTGGTAAAGTCTTGGGCCATATACAGACATTCAGTTTCTCCTGGGAGGAAAAACCAAGAGTGTACAGGTGTTCGGTATTTTTCTACCAGTGCAAAAATATCCATTCCAGGAGAAAAAAAACCCCAGAACATGAAGAGTTAAATCACTCTTGGGAGAGTTTCTCCTAAAAAAGTGCATGTCTGTACATGTTTCTTTCAGAGAGTTGCTACAGCACAGTTCTCCAACATCGCCCCACGCCCTCTCTGAGAGACACTTGAACTAGACTCTGCTGCTCCCATTAAGCAGGGAGCAGAATACATTCCCGTTGCAAATCTCACATTACAAATCTCACATTGTGCTGCAGGGGGACACAGGCTAAACCTGAGCAGTCTAAGTAAATCAATCAGGGCTGCACAGTGCACTGCTACCATCTATCTACAGGCTAACTGAGGGAACCTGCAGAGTATATTGAAATGTGTGCACAGGGCCCCCTGACTGCAGCACCAGCACTGTAAGCTCTCTGCTTTTCAGGGGCTCAGCATCTGAATCTCTGGGAGGGACCTCTAGGTAAATTACTCTACTTGGAAAACAAACTCAGGAGAATTCTCCAAGATTATTTGAACGTGTATACACAGCCTGAATCAGTTCAAACAAAACAGCATGTTGCTGAATCAAAAGCACAAATAAGTAAATGGAGAAAAAAGCACAGTATGATATTTGAATCACTCACACTTCTTGATGTATAGCATATAATGCACAAATGCTAAAAACAAGCAAAGAATGGTTTAAAACCATTGGACTTTTGGATCGATAAGAGAAGCATTATGATTTCATAGAGGAAGGAGCTGACAATGAAAATAAAAGCTTGAGTTCACCAGCTCCACAGAAAAGAAAGAGGAGAAAAACGGGTTCAAATGAAGTATGGTAGCCTAGCAGAAAGAGGAAAAAGATGTAGATTGCGTCACACTGGACCACAGCAGCAGTCCCTGCTGTCAGATATCCTGACAGTTTCCCCAATGGCAGCCAGTATCAAATGCTTCAGAGGAAAATGCAAGGAATCCCACAGTAGACAGTTGGGGGAAAAAAACTCACTCCTGAGGGAAGATTTCTCATAATCCATACACTCGAATGTTAACATAAATTCTGATAATTGTATTTTAATCCCTTTTTATATTTTTACTAAACTCAGCATTGTATATTCCATTAAAGTGTGAAACCCCTCTGTCCATTGTGCTAAGTTTTTGGCCTAAGCGATGTCCTATGCAGTGAGCTCCAAAGTTCTACTTGCACGCTGTGTGAAAAGTATTTTATTACACCTTTCAGTTTTGATTGCCCACCTAGTTCCTACAGAAAATGTGGACAACAGAAACTCCCAATCTACCTTCTGTATAAACAGACCCAATCTTTTCAACCTTTCTCCACAAAAAAGTTTCATGGACCTAATATTCCTGCTGTTTTCTTTGAAATCTATTCCAATTCTACAACATCAATTCTAGAGAAGAGATGAAGGCTACACAGTTCTCTAGAGGAAGGTATGCCTTTGATTTATATAATGGCACTATGCTTTCTTGTACACAGTCCATCTGTATCATATCATTCTGTTTGACTGCAGCTGCATAGTGAGCAAAGGTCTACACCACTATGCCCCTTAACTGGATTACCAAGATATAAAATAACTTGGAAAAAAGAAAAACAAAGTCTGCACCCACTTGATATTCAACCAATACTGCTTCTCCATCTGCACATTCAGCCTAATATACTTACTTCTCCCTGGAATTTATGTGGTTATTTTTGCTTTGTAAATCTCTGAAGTAATTTCTCAGAAATCTTTGGTATGTATGTCAGGAGGTGTAAAGGAATCATGTAATTCAGGGAAACAGAATATTTTCATAGTTGGTAAAGTTCTTCATAAAGAAGAACAGAACAAGGCCAGGCAACTTCTAGGTTATAAAGTTAATTTTCATGCTAAAAGATTATGGAAATCTTCACATGAATAATTTAGCTGATAAAATTAAAAATTGGACCCAATTGTTAGAAATTGTCTTGTTAACTTATGAGTGCAATTATAGGCAGGGAGTGCAATTATTTTCACAATTAAATTGTACTTCCCAATTCATCCAGATTCTTCCTTTACATTTAGGAGCAAATTACTAGTAAATTCTAATTCATGCCACTATTAGCAAGTACTGGGAAATGAGAAGGAAAGCAACCTATTCATTTCATGAAGGGTCCTATGGACTTCTGAATATATAACCTGGTCAAAGGTTGTAGGTTCTAGCATTATGAACAGAGCCAAATGTTCTCAGACTGGATATATAACTGCCATATCAATATTTTTTCTTGAAAAATAGGTTTTCTTGTTTGAATTACTTTTGTCCATATTAGAAAAGAAGGCTGTCAGAGTATCATAGGATGAATGAGATTAGAGGTCCAGAGTTCTGTTTCTGACCCTCTAGGGCTTGGGGAAATAATTTAATTTACCCATGTACCTGTTTATCCACCTTAAAATGAACAAAGTATTTATGTGCCTCACAAGAGGTTTTAAGGAGCGGCCAATTTTCATGAAAGTGCTTTGAATCGCAGCTACTTTAACAATGTGAAACATGTAAAAGAACAAACCATACTCTTTGAATCCATCTTCACAGGATGATTATGCCGTGTCCTTGTAAGTAGGGGCAAAATACTGACTAACTAGTAGAGTGAGTTAAAAAACCTAAATTATCTTCTTGGAAAATTTCTCAAGAAAAATTACCTTCTGACAGAATTCCCATAAATACTATGCCACACTCTCTACTTTGAGATATTTTACTTAAAAACACAATAGGCCTTGCTTTTAATCCCATGATCTAACATTGTGCTGCCAGGGCCTAGGCTCACCACAGCACTCCTAGAAGAACATGAGCAGTATGAAGAGGGAAAGTGGGAAAAACAAAAATTTGGGGGCATATTCTTTACTGAACTAACTGCATGGCTGGGATAGATTTAGACAAGTTTATGAGTGCAACACAATCTTCTTCAGGTCTAAGACACAGCTTGAAGAGGGAAAATCATCTGACCATAATTAAATGAAGAAAGGATGAGCATGGCAAGAAGTGCTAAAAAAAAGAATTAAAAAAAAAATCAAATATTGTGAGGAACCCCCATATCTTATTCTCCCTGGGTGCATCTACACATGCAATTAATGTACCTGAATAAGCCTTGGTGCATGTTGTGCTAGAGTTTATTACTTCTGGGCACACATTTACTTATGTACCTGGGATTGCAGCACATTGAGCCAGGCCAATACAGCCCCAGCTGGCAGGAGACTTAAAGGGTCAAGCCTGCCACCCTAGAGCTGACTCCTCCCTAGCTCAACATGCTGCGGAGGGGGTAGCTAGGGCACAAGGGTGCTACAGTGCAAGGATAGATGACAGGCAGCCCCCACACTGTAGCACCCTCATGCTTTAGTCAGCCCCAGTCACTGTCTACACATACATTGAAAGTCAGTAAATAACTCCACTGTAGGATAGTACTTGTGTTGGGCACTACTATCCAACAGCATAGTTATAATTAGTTTATGGCAGCCTGGTAATGTTGAACATGTAGACAGTGATGCTTTACTGTGGAGCTAATAAGTCAACTCTAGTAAAGCACATATACAGATTCCCCTTCTCTGTACAGAAGTTGGAGTTCTGAAGTTTTACTGCATCAATGGCAAAAATGCACCCAAGTCACAGTGGCCACTTATACACATGATGCACCTTTGCACTGACATGTGCTAATCGGCACGCATCAAAGCCAGCTCAATCAATTGAGTTTGCTGCTAGCCTGCTGGAGCATGCTGTAGCAGCCTCCATGTCGATGTTTTCAATGTCCCAATATTTGAAAATGGAGGTGGGGGGACTTTAGCTAAAGCTTATTGAATGAGCTTTAGTTAAAGCTCCCCTGCTGCCATTTTGAAGCAGAAGATACTGAATATACATGACACTGTGGGTGCTTTAATTAGAGTGGTTCTCAGAGCCACTGGAATTAAAGTGCCCCTCCCCCCCCTCCACTCCAGGGGATGTGTATAGACATCCAGTGTTTAAATCCACATTTACTCTTTGGATCTAGGATTCATGTTCAGGTTTCTCTCATATGATAAATACATTGCAGTTTCATATAAAATAAATCACAGAATCATAGAAAAGTAGGGTTGGAAGCTACCTCCAGAGGCCATCTAGTCCAACCCTCTTTAAGAGGCAGAATCATCCCTACCCAAACCCAATGTCTTTCCTATTAGTAAAACTACACAGTCAACCCTGATGCAACCACAACACGTAACACCCTAACCTGCCAAAGGTACAGCAGGGGACAATGGCGGCCAATGTCTTGCTGCTATAATGGTATAGGTTGTAGCCATACGGTTTAAGGACATAGGCCGTCAAGGTCCTTTGGGTAAATCTGATATCTTTCATTAGACCAACTCCAATAGTATGAAAAATTCTTCTTAGCAACCTTTGGGGTATGAATATCCTTCCTAGAAAGAGTACACACCAACTGCAGATGCTTCCTCAGCCTGATGAAGGGTATTTACACCTGAAAGCTTGCTAAGATGAATTTTTCCAATTATTTGGGTTGGTCTAATAAAAGGTATTAGATTTACCCAAAGAATTGCTTGCTGCTATAATGGTCTTTAAAATACATTTGACTGATTCAAGACCATGCTCCACATCTGACCATAGGGTAAAATTCCTTTCTGACCCCAAATATAGGAACCAGACTCACCCTGACTAGGGAGGAGGACCCTGTAGCCAGGAACCTCCAGGCTTAAGTCCCAGCATGAGTTTATTTAAATGCTTATTTTAAATAAGTTAGTAAGTACTGGGAATAAAAAAACATATATAAGGCTGGAGTTTCATGCTCCATCCACGATTTGGCTTTTAAGTACTACATATTGCACTATGCAATCCTCAGGGAAATTTATAGTGCGACACACAATAGATATGTCAATTTATCATCAAATAAATTAGGCTCAGTCTTTGTTCTGGTTGGTGTAAAAAAAACCCAGTTAAACAATTTTCCAGTTGTCATGAAGCCAGTGTTTCAGATAAAATAGGGCTGATACAAATGCTTTAACCATCAATTGAAAAAGCATTGTTCATCTTGTGCAGACAACAGAAACTGTAATAAGGTTAGTAGCAGCAGCTCCCCTTGCTGGTAGGGTGTTAGCTCTGGGACAATTAACTACCAAAGTAACAATTAATGATACCTTGTGCTGTATTCCTGGGTACTAATAACTAACTTTGTATAGGTGTACAAAGTTGGGTATAACATTCTCCCGTATCAGGTTCCCTCCACATGGAGATGAAAATGTCTAGAAAAGGCAAAACAGTGGGGAAACAAGGTCCTAAAGTTCACTGCTCACATGGGGAATGTAACCAAGTACTTCAGAACATGTTATGTATGCAGCAAGAGGATATTTGCTTTAATGTCACTGCAGAAGGCTATGTGGGCTTCTGATCACTGTCCCTGAAACAAGGGCCCCGGTCCTGAGGATGTGATTATTGCTTAAAAGTGCAGAGAGCTAAGGACTCTGCTTCACTGTTTAGCTGTCCGTTTTATTAGAGCCCCATCCCATTTGCCTGTTCTATGCCCGTGTTGAGTCCTGGCCCTGGAGTCTGGGTACATACAACTGTTAGGTGTTGAGGCCCTGGCTTTGGCCCTGATTGGAGAATGTTAGCTGCTGTTGTAATAAGGAATAGGACTTTAGCAGCTAGGAAATCCACCCCAGATGCTGGCAACACTGTTTTGATTGCCACTTGAAAGCTTTAACTGGTATCAAAATATCTTCTTCCCCAATACCACCTGGAATGGCTTTGGAAAAATACAAACACAAGAATTTACTTAAATACCTGGAATTAACTGTTTACAAGCAAAAGAAAAAAGGAAAATATGGCCAGTGGTGTCCCTCAGGGGTCCGTGCTTGCTCCAGTACTTTTCAGCATTTTTATCAATGATTTGGATGTGAAGGTGAAGAGCTCACTGGCCAAGTTCACAGACAACATGAAGTTCTAGAGGAGTGTGATCACGCTTAAAGATAGGCTGCAGATACAGGTGGACCTAGACAGGCCGGCAAGTTGGGTGGATCAGAACCAGATGAAGTTCAACACTGAGAAGTGTAAGTGCTCCATCTGAGGATGAACAATCCCCAACATACTTACAGGCTTGGTGGCACCAAACTAACTAGCACCATGACTGAAAGGGACCTAAAGGTGATAACAGACCATAGTATGAACTTGAGCCAGCAGTGCAATACTGTAGCCAGCACAGAAAACAATACTCTGGCATGTATCAACCGATGCATCTCAAGCAAAATCAAGGAAGTGATTCTTCCACTTCACTCAGCATTGGTGAGACTGCAGCTGGAGTACTACATGCAGTTCTGGGTGCTCCACTTCAACAAGGATGTGGAAAAGCTTGAGAAAGTCCAGAGAAGAGCTACCTGTATGATCAGAGACTTGCAAGGCAAGCCATACAAGGAAAAGCTGAGGGACTTGGGTCTCTTCAGCCTAAAAAAAAGGAGGCTGAGAGGGGACTTGGCAGCCACTTACTGCTATATCAGGAGAATACATCAAGGGCTTGGCAAACAACTGTTCACCAGGGCATCCTCGGGGGAAACCAGGAGTAATGGCCACAAACTCCCGGAAGACCATTTTAGGCTCAACACCAGGAAAAACTTCTTCATAGCTGCTAAGATGTCTAGACTATGGAAAAACTCCCTCCAGAGATGGTGCGATCACCTACCCTGGAAATCTTCAAGAGGAGACTGGATGGTCACCCCACTGTTGAAGTTGTCTTTCCTGCCTAGTGCAGCGGGCTGTACCCGATGATCTTATGAGGTCCCTTCCAGCCCCTAACAAACTATGAATCAGGGAATTTAGTGCACTGGATGGGATATATTACATTTCTGGAGGTACAGGTGTAAGATTCAGGAATGGTGGTGGTTCTGTTATGGAGTGTAGTTATTGTGGGAGTGGTGGAAATGGTTGGTAGGTTTTACAATTTTTGTCCTGGAATGGTCCAGGTCCATTTGGTGTACTTAGGCCCACCAGTAGTTTACTTCTGGTGATGAGGTTGGTGAGGTTTGGTGCTGTTTAAAGGCTAGGATGGGTGGTTCTGGAAAGATCTCTTTGAGAATTGGGTCTTCTAGTATGGGTTGCAATTGTTTGAGGATTTTCCATATGGGTTCCAGGGAAGGATAGTATGTTATAACCAATGGTGTGATTTGTGGGGATTTTCTTTTTGTACTGCAGCAATTCTCCACATGATATCCAGGTGGTTCTTTCAAAGCTATGATCTATCTCTCTGCAGGAATGTCCTTGTTGGGTGAAAGGCCTTTTGAGATTTGCAAGGTGATAATCACATGTATTCTCCTCAGTGCAAATTCAGTAGTATCAGAGGATTTTGGCTGTATATTAGTTTTCTAGGTGTGTTTAGGGTGATTGTTAGTTCTCTGTAGATATGCATGTTGGTCCATGGGATCCTTGTACATGGTAGTTTGCATTTTATCATTCTGGATATTAATCCTAGTGTCTAAAAAGGAAATATTTGTGCTGGAGTATGATGGAGAGGTGATAGCTACTGAATCTGTGATGGAAATCAATCAGAGACTGCAGGTTTATGGTCCAAATGATAAAGACGTCATACATATATACCTTAGGTTTAGTATGGGTTTGATGCTGCAGTTCTTGAAGAATTCTTCTTCTATGTGAGCCATAAAAAGTTTGGCATATTGTGGGGCCATTTTGTTGCCCATGGTCTGAAGGAAGGGTTGGTTATTGAAACTGAAGTTGTGTGTGACGATGAAGTGTATAGGTTCAGTAATATCTTTAGGCCTGTATTCTGAGTTGTAATCTTGCATTGGTAGATACATAAGGCAGGCTTTTTGCAGGAACACACATACACACACAGAGAAATCTTCTGAAAAATGTATTTGATGAAAAATCCTTTTTCATCTAGCATCCTGATAACTTATAAATAGTGGATTAAACAAGTAGCTACATTGATTTTAATGAACTAAACCAACTGCTCTATTATTTTCTAAGGGTCTCTGATGAGTGTGATAACCTAGATCAGCAGGGAGACAGACAGAGGGACAGACGGACAGAATAATGTTCTCAATGAGTAAAATTCCCACCTACACTGAAGTCCAGAACAAACATTATGTGCCATACAGTGCCATTCAGCTCTTAATTGGAAGGCTGACCTGGCAATTATATCGCATAAAGACCTTGTCAAGTGTAAGCTGTCAATATGGTAACAGAATTTACAGAGACTACTGGATGGACTCTAACATGGCAAACCCAAATCCTGGTTACTTGGTGCACTGTCTTTCAGACAAAGTGAAGGTGGACAAAGCATGCTCAGCCAGTTAAACCAGATTCTTCTCCTGAAAACAGCTTTATAGTCCAGGATTCTTCATCTCCAGCATACTGTCTAGAAAACAGACTGAGTGTTACATCCTCTTCTAGTGACTAAAGTCAGGAGATGAACAATTGCTTCCTTCTCAAGCAGTATAGAGCTGAACAGACTGTCAGAGTCAGACCTGTTTCCTAGCTCAGAACCTCAGCAATGAGGCAAAATAACTCCCACTTCAACATGTATACCTGTTACATATCCTGTACATACTACCTATGACAATTTGTTCAAACCAGAAACTATGAGGTTACTGTTCATATTTTGTGCTAGACTGAAGCTTTTTAGGTTTTGAGAATTGGTAGGATGTATTCCGACTGAATATTTACTGTCACTAAGCCAAGTTTGTGTGTGTTTATAGAATCATTTTTGTGAGGCATTTAGGCAGTATGGCAGTGCAACAGAAATGCCTATAAATAAATAAAGGGAGCTATATAAAATATTAGTACACAACAGTTTCTCTCTCCAAACACAGCACAAGTACCAGCTTTTATTCAGGAAAACATACAGCCAAGCCTGAACTTTAAACTAAAGCCAAAATTGACGTACCTCAACTGACACTCATACATAACAAATATTTGTTTAGGAAAATCACCCAAGAGTTTCAAAACTACATCTGATCACTTAACCATGAGTAAACTAAAAATGACTCTGTGGCATTTTCTAGAAAACATGTTCTAGCTTACCTGGAAGCATGTGCAATTTCAATTGAGAAGGACTTTTTGAGAAAGCTTTAGGTAAATGCAAATCTACTACTTTAGAGCAGTATTCCCATCAACCTCACATACAGCATAGCTAGGATTTTGTATTCTGTACTGGGATGCAAGTTCTTTGAGTACATGCAATATCTTTTATTAGACCAACTAAATAGTTAGAGAAAAGTTCTTTGCAAGCTTTTGGGCACAAAGCTTGCAAAGAACTTTTTTTCCAACTACTTAGTTTGACTAATAAAAGATATTACATCACTCAAAAAACCTTGCCAGCCTGTGTCATTAGACCAACATGGCTACAACCAACAACCCTGCATGGTATTTTGGTATGGCATTTATAGATTAGTGACAACATACACCAATGTATTCACGCTCTTTTGCCAAGCATTTTAAAATACCTTTTCAGACATGTAAGTTGTTTTATTGAGTTTTTTCCTACTTGAAAAATGAAAACCTGATTTGCTTTAACATTAAATATGCCTGAATAAGGAATCTTGACTTTTGGGGGCTACCTTACAAACAGTGATATGAGATACATAAGATTTAAATAAGGTTATATACATCTGTATCACATACATTTGAAATATAACTGCATTTGCATTGGAACTGCAAACTAACGCAAAACACCAAAATTAAACTTTGCCAAGGAAACCTTTATTTTGCCTACTTCATGCAAACTTCAGCTGCACGATTCTTCTCCTCCCCAACTCTGGACACCTGCCTCATTAAGTCCACAGGCTGGAAAGAACACTCAGCAAATGAGTCAGCCATTCAACATTCATTCTTACATTCCTCATCACTCTGTAGCTGACCCCATGCTCTAGTTACACCAGCCAAATTTGGCATGCAACAATCTTTAGAGAAATATTTCTTGCAGGTTGTTGAATTCCATTCGTCACTGTCGTATTCAGATGCCTCACAGCCATTAGTTTTTAGCACATGAATACTTATTTGTATTGCAGTATCCTTGAGATCAGTGATATTATTATCCCTATTTTACATGGGGAACTTAGCCACAGGATGTTAATACCAAAAAGTCTCAAATGAAATCTTATTTTCCAAAATGGAAAGATTTTCCCCTTAGATTTACTCAGACTGTATTATATAAAATGTACTTTGTGACCTAGAGCTACTATTTGTTCCTACCAGAAGTGATTTTTTTTTCATTTATTCATTCTTATGTCAATTAAAAAGCAACTGTTAGAGAGCCTGAGTGACAGAGAAGTGTCACGTGAACTGCCATCTACACAGGTTTCCTTCCACAAAGGTGCATTTAAATTTAGTTTGTAAATTACAGTAACTTATGAGTTTTGTGACTGGCAATTTACATGATGAGTAAACACATACCCTTTGATGTTAATGTTTTATAATGCTCATATAAAATACTGTAAACCCTTTACCAAAAGCTTCCTTGATTTCCAAACATCATTCTATTTCACAGTACATTAGGCTTTATTACACCTTTTTCTTCCTCTTCACCATATTTTCATTCCCTTTATTGAAGTAAACTAAATTTAGAATATGGAACAATCATTCCTCTAAACTGATGGATCTCTCTCATAAAGACTCAGACTAGCCATGTCAATCTCTAAGTCCTATACAGCAGTATGGTACATTTGCTCATCATTGCTCAAGGGAAAATAGGGTATTATTTAACTCAAGAAGAAGGTTAAACATCATAATAATATAAGCAAAACTAAAATATCAATGAAGCAAAATGCCTTGGGAAGAAAATTGGTCATTTGGCCCTTAAGAATAAGCTTATTGCCCAAAACATTTTTTTTAAATAAGGACATATATGGGCCTTTGTTTCACTGAACTAGCTTCCAAGAACTAACTGAAAAATGAAAAAAGGAAGGGGGAGCTACAGTTCATCCCAAACAAGAAAAGTTTAAGCGCTGTTTTTGAGAAAGCCAGAGTAAGGCTCCTAAAATTTCTTAAGGAGGAATTCCAAGGGATGAAGGATGTTATTGGA
>NW_017728886.1:119956644-119959860 GCF_001723895.1 Crocodylus porosus
AGTGGTAGATTTGTACATATTTATAGTGGTAGATGTAGAGATAAAAGTAGCAGGAACATGACAGAACCTGGTCATTTTAAGGCACACCTGGATGACTGACACTAATTAATCACTCCAGATGGCATTGTGCTGAAACTCTGCCATGCTGTGGCACACTCCTCTAACCATTACATAGCCCTACTTTGCTTATTTAATGCATTAATTATTATGAAAATCAGTAATGAACCAACATGAACTGAGATGATATTGAAGATGGTGGCAGTTTAGTAGACTAGGGAGTGGCAGCTCTGCCACCTCTTGTCCTTGATGTACACTTCATCCAAAGGGATAATATACAAGTACTATGATGTCACCTGCATGTATACAACACTGCTGCCTAACAGTTTAGAGAGTACAGGTAGCAGAAGAAGTGAATGTTACTTCTTATATCATTATAATGCATAGAAGGCAATGGACAAAAATAACATGTGGACACTGGACAGACTGAAAGAAGGGAGGCCCATAAAAGGCTTGAGGTAGGTGGGGAGACAAGAAACACTGATGGGAGATGAACGGCATCACCAGTATGAGAGGAGAAAGTGTGCTACAATAGCAAGAGAAGAGTCCCTGAAAAGGATGCATGCCTGTGTAGTGACCCAATCCCTTGAGTTCAAGGTATCTAGGAAGGCAGATCCTTGTAATTATCTTCTATTGTGGCTGTAATTTGGGGATAAATGACATTTTCATGTGTGGCACCATGGCCATCTCCAGTGCTTTGTTCCCCAACCCTACAAATGACCATGGTCTGGTGCCACTCCTGACATAGGCAGCATGAAAAATTTCCAACTCTGTGACTGCAAACATGTACAATAATCCAGATGCTAGGCAGGTGACAAAGTAGGGTAATATGTTTATCAGATTCCATATAATGCCAATGTAAAGCCTTACTTAGAAGCAGGATCTGAGGGCTTGAAGTTGTTGTGCCTAACAGCAACCTGAGATGTGAAGGAGCAAAATGGACTACTGTATTTACTCAAATATAAGACAAACCTAATTATAAGAGGATACCCCCCCTTAATTAGATTCTATATATGGAAAATGTATACATTTTATATAATTTTCCAAGTATAGAATCTAATTCTTGGAGGTGTCTTGAATCCATGCCCCTCCTACAGCAGAGAAAATAAATCTTGGAGTCAGGTAGTCCCTTTTCCCTCTGCCCCGCCCATCTTCCCCTGAAGCCCCTTCCCCCTGTCCTTACTGTCAGACCCTGATCTCCCTGAGCACATAGAAAAGAGGAGCACGTCTGAAAAAACTACCCTTGATATAAACATAGCTGTAGCAATTTGCATATGATACACATAGACTTAGTTCATCCAGAATTGTTTTAACAGGGATACTCCATAAACATACTTTTAAGTCACTCTCGCTCTCACACACACACATGTACATATATATACCTATACATAGAGAGAGAGAACAAACTATGCATGGTATTAGTCCAAAAACAAAATGCTGAATATTTACCACATTGTTCATTAAGCTGGACCCTCAGCAGAGTCAACAGCATTCATTTCAAGCCATGATGATCTTATAGCCACACTAAACATATGCAACAGGTTGAAAGAGGGGCCAGAGGGATTCTAGATGAACTGTTTGGCACCCCATGTTTGCCACACATGTACAACTAATACTATCTTCTTCAGATGGGTTGCATTAACCTATCCTTGTTGTAGATTCTCATCAGCCTGGTTGCCCAATATGGGCCATGTACTTTATACTTATGCTCAGTGTTGGCTGCATTTAATCAACTTCATAGGTAGTTTCCATTACTAAGCACATGATGCTTTTAGCAGCAGTTCAAAGAATAACAATGTATTTAATGCAATTCTCTTATATGCTAATTGAGGGAAAAACCCCTCATCTTGCATTTGAGTAAATACAGTAAATTATCCTCACAGGAAATGCCTAATCCTGACACCAATGTACTGTAAGTTAGAAAGCTCTATAACTGGTCTTGATCATAACTCCCTGCTGCACTATCCAAACCAATCCATTTCCATAGGCAAATGTCCCATCACAGGTAGGCATAAAAGCTTCCCTCTTCAAATTCCACACACTGTAGGCCTGAAGATGCTCAAGGAACTTGAGACATGACCTGCCATCTGTATCTATTTACAGAATAGAGATCACTCTTCAAATGAATCTTTCATGAAAGAAAGGAGTGGTATGTTTAAAAACTACAATGCATATGAAGATGACAGAGACCACAGACAGTCCTTCCACGGCTAGACTCTAGTACTTCTGATCACGTGTTCATAAGTATTGAGCCAGGCCTCCAAACTCATGGAAGAGTCTGTGAAATTTCAGGGTTTTTATACACACACTCCAACAGATCCCCACTGATCAGCATCCTCTCTCCAGTAGCACAATGGAAAGAGCAGGGCAGGAAAGCAGAGGTGCTTGTAGGTTCTAGTTCTTCAGCATGTGGCTGCACAGAGAAGCCAAGGGCGGGACTTGCATGGACTGCCTTGCCTGTGTGGCCTCTTTACATAGCCCAGGACAGGGGTTTGGTGGGGAAGACGGCCTTCCATTGTCAGCCATCTATATGTACATGCCATTCCTCTGCAGGTTTAACCAGGGTGCTACACCCGCCATTTCTCAACAATTAATGAAAAAGCAAAATTAGTCACAATGCTAATTCCTGTTTTGCTCCATAAACCACCTTCCCTAACCCACAGACCTGTCGCCTCACCCCATCTCCATCCAGTTTTCCATTTGTGCCAGAATGTTTTAATCCACACCAACAGGGCTTAATTTCTCTAGTATGCTTCTACAGGGCATAGAATGAAGAGATTTACTAAAAATCATCTTCCATCTTCCTTTTAAACAGAACTTGATAGCAGAGTTCTGTTTAAAACGTGAGGATAAAATATGGCCCAAAATACTAATTACTGCACTTGTCATCTGCATGTTCTATAATTCGAGCCAATGTAGGATTTGTTAGACTGAATGCAGTGTCTTGACCTCTTTAAGCCTCATGGGGCATGCCCATACTTGCAAGCACATGTGCTTGCAGCAGCTCAAATAGAAGCAGTGCAAATTTGAGCCAGGGCTTTTTGCCTCAGAACACATGCTTGGACATACACTTTGTTGTGAAGCAAATTGTGCCACTTGGTGAAAAATAACCCTGCCTGGCTCCTTCCGGATCTGCAGCCAGGGGGAGCTAGAGCCCAC
>NW_017728886.1:119960940-119963929 GCF_001723895.1 Crocodylus porosus
GGAACTTTAAAAAGAAAAAGAAAGAAAAAAGAAAAGAAGAGAAAAGTAAAGAAAAGAAAAGAAAAGAAAAAAGACCTCTACTTGCCAAGCAGGGGCTGGGGGGGATTCTGGGGCCTCCTGGCAGAGCCCTTCCAGGCAGCACAGGGCAGTGGGGGGACAGCAGAGCCCAGGCTGGAGCCATCACTCTGCCCTGCACTGTGCGAGTGGGGCCCCACTGACCTTGACAGCAGCTCAAGCTCCTGGTAAGTGCTAGGTTGGGGTTTTTTGGGGAGGGGATGGGGCAGGGCAGGGAAGGGATCAAGGGGCTGTGGGAGCAAGCAAGGCTGGCAGGAGACCCCCCCCCCATGGTCTCCTCCCCTCTCCTCCAGCCCCCAGCCCCTTACTTATCAGCAGTGGAGCCTGGGACCAGCTTCCTGCTGCTGGTACGCTGACTGCCCTCACAGGCAGGCAGTGTGCTTCAGCACCAGGATGAGAGCTAACCACAGAGACACTCTGGCAGCCAGAGTATCTCTACGGAGAACCCAGCCTCTGGTTGCCTCAGGGCACAGTCCCTGCCCCACTTTTTTCTGTTCAGGTTTTTTTGACCTGGATAATAAGGGGTCTAAATTTTGCCCCCACGCTGCAAACTTGCAGTGCAAGAAACATTTTCTCATTCCTACACGTGCCTCTTGCAGCATCTCAGAGGGGTTTGAAACACTGCAAGAAGCACATGCGGGCTCATCTGGATGCGTCCATGATGTTTAAGGCCAAAAGAGCCTTGTTAGGGTGACTGTATTTGGATCTTGGGGAGCACTGGATTTGCAGCTGAAACAGGGCTTTAACCTGTGGCCTAGCAAAAGCTACTAACCACAAGGCAGAATAATATATTAAAAGTAACACTGCAAGACACTTAGGCAAGCAGATTTTGCTTACGAGCGATAGCTAAGCCAGCCATTTGCTTATGCTAAGTAACCATCTTAATTGTGTCAATCATTTTCTGAGAAAAAGCAGCAAGTGAGTCTGTGTGCTGTGAATGAGGTGCCATTTTAGGAATGGCAAAGATGGTACAACTTGGGACAGAAAAACAGACTGGAATGGAAAAAAGAACATGAGCTAGTGGATTATCATCTCCTAGTCATTGGGCACTGCATAGAGTCAGGGGTCTACCACCACTGAGTCAGACTTTCAAAGGCTACTGAGTTTCACTTCTACCTCTATATAAAGCCCAATTACTGTATAAAGCAGAACTTCCAGGAAGGCTTCCAGCCTCCACATAAACACATTAAGAAAGAATTCATCACTTGTTTGCTAGTTTGCTCTGGCTTATCCCAATGGCTTATTATTTCCACTGTTAGAAATTTCAGTCACTCCACACTGTTGTAACAATAACCTGACCCCACATTTTTAGGTTTGATTTTAGGAAAAAACAGGTTTTTTTCCCCTGTATATATATGAATGCCTATAGATAAAGACCTTGATTGGGTCTTGCTCTTACAAAATCCTACAAGAGAATGAAATAACCAAAAAAACAGACTCATTGGCAGCTTATAGACATGCTTGATTGCATTCTAATTATAACGTATCAGAGAAGACTCAATTAATTGAGTTTGCTCTGTGTTCTAATTAAAATGCTCCAGCATTACCTCACTGCCATGTGCATTAAGCCCCTTCCCCACTCCATTCAAAATGACCATGAGTTAATTTAACTAAACCTCATTGAATGATTTACTGAAATTGCCCACACAGCCATTTTGAAGTTGGGGGGGGGGGGGCACTTAATACATGTGACAGTGGGCAGGAACCACTTTAATTAAAATGCCCTTCATGCGCACACCTCTAAGCATGTGTATAGGCAGCCAATGACAAGGTTAAAGTGCACTGAAAATAATAACTGCACTGAAAAATCTTTCTGACCTAGCATTTTTATTGCATGGACAAAAATATCACAAATACAGAAGTCAAGCATGCCAGGGTCCTAATGATAGGCTGACCACGGGCATATTAGTACAGGGTGGTTTTTTATGGTTCTTGTGCAGGCAAACAAAAAGCAGATTTATAACGGGAAGAGTACAGTATTGCCAGTATGACTTTGCTTGGTTTCAGCTTTCAGACACTGAATCAACTTAAATTTTGTTCCAGTACATTAACCACCCCCCCAATTATTTTCTCCCCATGAAAATACTTTGACCTTGTAATCAAGTCACCTCTGCTTTTTGATAAGCTAAACAGAGTAAGCTCTTGAAGTGCCTCACTGTCAAACGTTTTTGCTTCAGCCCTTGAAATTTTTGCAACTCTTTCTTGTATTGCTTCCAATATTTAGCATCCTTTCTAACACATGGACACAAACACTGCATGCAGCATTTCAGTGCCAGCTTCATTAATATTGTATAGCGGGTAGATATACCCTCCTTCCTCCTGCTTACACATCTGAGGATTACATTAGTTCTCTTTGCCAAAGTATCAAACTGCAAGCCCATCTAAAGTTGCTTTCAAGTCCCCTGCATTCCTTTGTCCTAGGTTTTCCATTTGGCTACATTAAAACAGTTTTGTATTTTGTTTTTTTCAAATGGGCCCACCCAGCCATGTAACAAAGTCTGCCCCTTATAACTGTATCTTATTTACTATTCTGTCAATCTGTGCATGATATCTGAATATAAAATCATTGGTGCATTTATATTATAGTTTCATAGTTGGTAGGGTCAGAAGGGACCTGCCAAGTCCTACCATAGCAGTAAAGAGTACTGGGGTCAAACAACCCCAGCAAGGTGTTCATCCAGTGTCCTCTTAAAGACCCCAGGGTAGAAGCCAGCACCACTTTGCTTGGAAGTTGGTTCCAGATCCTAGCTGCCCTGTCAGTGAAGTAGCACCTCCTGATATCTAACCTAAATCTACCCTCTGCCAGCTTGTGACCATTATTTCTAGCCACTCCTGGTAGTGCTCGGGGGAACAGTGACTCCCGCAATGCCTGCTGATCCCCCCTGACTAGTTCGTAAACGGCCACTAGATCCCC
>NW_017728886.1:119964029-119966517 GCF_001723895.1 Crocodylus porosus
GACTCCCGCAATGCCTGCTGATCCCCCCTGACTAGTTCGTAAACGGCCACTAGATCCCCCCTCAGCCTTCTCTTGTGGAGGCTGAACAGGTTCAGGCCCCTTAGCTTCTCCTCATAGGGCCTGCCCTGCTGACCCCTGATCATGTGAGTGGCCCTCCTCTGGACCCTCTCCATGTTGTCCACATCCCTCCTAATTTCAATATCATTGCTGAATAGATTCAGACCAAGTACCAATCCCTGGGGAACTCTGGTAGAAATACTTTGTTGGATGACGTTTCCCTGCCAATGCCTCTTTTTTGCCACCTGTTAGTTAAACAAGCACTTAATCCATTTAAAATGTATTTTAGAGATATTGTACACTGCTGTTGTTTTTTTTAAATCACAATAAAAGCAGTGGAACATTTAGTCCATGATCCTTCAACAATGGATGGTAACAGCTGCTAGAGAGGAAAGTACAAGAAACCATGCTTTTCAAGGAAAATTTCCTCCTAAATCCCGAATTGTCAGATGATGGCAATTGCCAAGAAGCCTGGGGATTTACATCTCTAACTTTTTTAAAAATATTCAGTATTACCACTATGGATAACTACCCAGGTACCTTTTTTTAATCTTGATAAGCCCTTGGCTTCAGTGAAAACTGGTATCAACAAGTCCTACAGATAAGTCACGTTTTGTATGAAAAATATTTCCTTCTTTCAAATACATCTCCCTGCAGTTGCTGGGAGTGCCTTTTTGACACTTCAGTCTCTAATTGCTCTTCCTCTTTCCTAGCAGAAACGATTAGGCCCAGAGTAAGCGTCTCCCCAGAATCCTCTGTGTTGAAACAAAGTTATTTATTTAACTCTTCGGCAAGGCCTTTATATCCTTTTTCTTTTTAATTAATTCCTCCCTTAAGTCTCTTGTAGACTTCATGCTGCTATCCTTTAAGAATTTCATGTTATTTGTGTTATACCTTTAGCTTTTTGCCCTTCAATTTCAGTCTTAGCCTTGGCTCTAATGTCCTTTGTGTGTATTGCCTGCAATAGTTTATGCTATCTTTTATCAGCCTCACTAGAGTTGGATTTTGATTTTTTCAAGGCTATTTGGCTCAAATAACCTTGCCACATAGCCATTCTGGTTCATTCTTGCCTTCCTTTTTATTTATAGCTATACATGCCTGGCATATATGCACATACCTACCTATAATAATATTCTCTGCTACTCAGCAATTTGCAAATTAAATCTTAACACTGTTTTCATATGTGCACAGACCATACCCATAGCTGTAAGCAGTCCTCAATTTTAAAAAATGTATTCTTCACAAAAAGGAAAAAAGTATATTACCCACTTCTTAATGGACCTGCAGTAAAGGTGGCTAGCAAAACTTGTGGAAAGTAATAAATAAAACCCAATGGAAATCACAAGAATGACTCCAAAATTATAAATGGTGTTATCCATTATTTAAAGAAAGATTGTTTGAATTTTTTCACATTTTTTTTTCCTTAGCCTTTGGGTTTATGCTTTGGTTTTCAGTGCCAAGCATACCCTTAAATGTAACTTGTATTGGGAACCCTGGTTAAAGTTAAGATGTGATTAACAAATTAATCGCAACTTAAATAGTAACCAGCATACATGCAACTCAATTTAAGATGTGATAATGCAGTAAATGAGCCACAAAGTTATTCCACGTATAACTGCTGCTGCTACAGCCCAGTGCTGGGCTCCCTGTCCATGCGGAGTTGTATAAGTCCCGCGTCTTACCCAGCTGGGCAGAAATGTGGTTTTATAGCTCCCTGTACACGGGAGCCTGATATTGGTTATATGAGCCCCATGTACATCCAAGCTGGGTGACACACTGGGCTTATACAGCTCTCCACTGCCAGCCTCCCCATGAACCAGGACCTGTTAAAAGCACACCTACTGCTCAGTTGGGGGGCCTATGTGGTTTTATAGCTCCTGGTGCACAAAGAGCCCAGCACTGGGACATTGCAGCCCAGACTCTCCATGTGCTGAGCTCATTGTCAGTTGGAGTCAGGGACCATTGTCTGGTTCCCAGCACCAGTTAACAGTCAACTGATTGGTTTTATCTTGATAGTAGGGGGTATGATTAGGAAGTAATGCCCCATACCAAGATCACACGTCCTGCCATGTACGTGTGGCCTGACAGGAAGTGTGACAGTTGGAATCAAGGATTAGATCAGAGGCAGGCAAAATACAGCCTATGGGCTGTGTCAGACCCACCAAGCATGTTCATCCAGCCAGTGGTGCCCACCAACGAATTGTGCCCCACCCAGTACTTCCACCCACAAAGGTGGGAGCGAGGCGCCCACTCATATGCAGACCCCCAACATACTCTAATTCTGCCTCACCCCCACCATTGTAGACAGAGGGGCCCAGCCAACATACAGCTTCCAGGAGGGACTGCTGCTGGCACTGGGAATCTGCTCAACTTCCCAGGCATCCAGCTTACTCTGGGCAACAGGTATGGGAACAGAGGGGCAAGGCAGGGG
>NW_017728886.1:119966702-120023334 GCF_001723895.1 Crocodylus porosus
GGAGCACAGTCTGCCTGGCTGCCTCCATCATGGTGGCTCCACACGGCACCCCTGCAGCTCCCACACTCGCACAGGAGAAAGCCCCACACTGGAGCTGGTTGCTTTCTCCACCCCCTGCTGCATAGGTCCCTGGACTCCACTGGGAGTGGTGGGAGCCCTGTCCCCTACTTCCCCACAAAGTCAAGTGCAGGGCTTCCCCTGATGCAAGTGTGGGAGCTGCAGGCATGCCACACAGAGCCCCCTTGACAGAGGTGGTCGGGCAGGCTGCATGCACAACAGCGGTCAGAGTGTACCCAGCCAACTATAAGCACCCTGGATCCCCCCCACCTCA
Source organism: Crocodylus porosus (assembly GCF_001723895.1). Lineage (NCBI taxonomy): Eukaryota > Metazoa > Chordata > Crocodylia > Crocodylidae > Crocodylus > Crocodylus porosus. The sequence goes on from NW_017728886.1 coordinate 119,967,034, forward strand.
TGCTGCTGCCAGCAGCAGAGGCTGTGCACCATGGGTGCGAATATGGGGGGTCCCTACACCCACCACCCTCCCTTGCACATCAAAAACCTCACATTCCCACACCCTGCTCCCACAACCGCCACCAACATATAGACACCCCAACATACCTATGCCCCCCCACACTCCACCATACACCCAGCCCCACCACAATATACAATAAGACTTTTTTTTTTTTTTTTTTTTACTTATTATGCAATCACCTCTATATAGACTATGCAAACACAAATCATGACAAAAATATTTTTTGTAACAAAATTAAAATATGTTATGCTAGGTGTTTGACTTTTAGTGTATGATTCAGTTTTCTTCTGGTTCTAAGATGGCAACCCCACTCCCAAAAGGAATATTGGGGCGGGGGGGGAGAGAGGGGGAAGCAAGGTGGAGGGACTTCTGTTGGCAAAGATTAGGGGTTAGGAGGCAGGACTTCCAGTCCCAATATGGCAACCAGGGGCAGGACAACTATCAAGGGGCAGGGCTACCCATGCAGCCCTCGACAACTCACCAAAACTCTGTGAGAGGCCCTCCAGCCAAAATAATTGCCTTCTCCTGGATTAGATCCCATCACGTCTTAATCTAAATGCCTCTGAGGGGCCCTTGAGCCTCAGTGTTTTGATGAATTGAGACCTTCATCATTCTTGCCACTGCCATACATCAAATGCTACCATTGACTGACCTTTATGCAGAATCTTTGTTTCATAGTTGGTAGGGTCGGAAGGGACCTGAGCAGATCATCAAGTCCGACCCCCTGTCATGGGCAGGAAAGAATGCTGGGGTGAAACAATTTTGATTTACATGGAGAATTCTATGCAGGTGAGACATGACCAGAATTAAGGTGACGAATCATGCAGTCTGGACTTGAAAAGGACCTAAGAGGGTATGGCAGTGCATCTTTGGGTGCCTGCCACTTTAAGGGCTGCAGACAGGCAGCCAGCAGAAGCTTGATTAAGGCAGCCATTTTTAAACTTAGAAAAGACAGGAAGAGACAGACGCCTGCTGCCAGCCTTCAAGGCAGTAACATCAGCTGGCAGAGTTACAGGTCCAGTAACATCTTGGCAGTAAGGGCAGGAGCTATAGAGATGGCTTGGAGGCTCCTGGTCCTCGCCATGACTTAAAAACTGCACCCTGCCAGGGAAGGGGTTCTGGCAGGATTATCAGTGGTCAGACAGCCCCCTCAAAATACTAGACCACATACCCCACCCACCGGTAAAAGGCGGGTAGGAGCACCTTAACATCGGTCCCCACCATCTGGTGGGTAGTGGTGAGAGTAGTAGAAGCAGTGTGGGCCAGGTGCACTAATAATGAGGCACCTGAGCCCATCAGGGTGTGAGATCCCGGAGGCCCCTTGTGCGTAGTTTGAGGGTCCATGCAGAGTAGGGTGTAACCCTGAAGGACTGTACTAGTGGGGTGCAGAGTAGGGCTACAGAGGAAAGCTTGAAGGACTGCACCAGGGGTGTACCAAGCAGGGCTGCATGGGCAGCTTAAAGGGTAGTACATGGGCCAACCCCAAGTGTTTGTGCATGAAACCAGTTGCCCAGTGGAAGGCTTGGGGCAGAAGCAGCCCAGTGTTTGGCACAAGGCAATGCCATGTACAGTAGGGGAGAATGAGCAAATCAAAGGTGCTTCATGGGCTGTGCCAGAGAATTAGTAGGCAAGCCTGATGGACAGGAGGCCACTCAAGGGAGCAGGGCAGGTTGTATGTAGCCCAGCAAGGGGCGGCGTGCAAGAGGCCCCTGTGAGAGGGGGCGGAGTCAATGTAAGCATGGAAGAGGCCCAACAATGGACTGAATCTGACCTGGCCTGAAGCTGGGAAGCAATAATAATATTCTGGATGCCATTTGCAAGGCATGGGCCATGGTGTAGGGAAGGTATGGAGCCATGGATAGCAGCCTCTTGCATCAGGGAAATAAACTGGCAGCCTCCCACTTAATATATCATGGAATCATTCAAGTTGTGGCAGGCGAGTCAGGGCAAACTGCCCTAGACAGGCGAGTGGGCTAACTTGAGATGTAGCCCCGGGAAGCCCCCTGTCAGAGGCGAACTCACATTTTGTTCTTTTAAATATATACAGTATAACCTTGTTAGTTCAATCTTGGGTAGCTCAAAGTATCAGATACTTCAAATCTATTGTCATGCCCCAGCCGAAAGAATAGATTTTTGTACATTTTACAATACAGATAATTCATAAACATCTACTTTGGAATTCAAAACCATTTTCTGGTCCCTTGAACTAAGAAATCCTCATTAAATATAATATATATCATTAATGTGCTGTAACAGGTGCTCAGTCATAAAAACCAGCTTTGAAGCTGAGTGCATGAAGTCTGCGCTGAGCATGCCCATACAACACCTGGCACAAGGCTAAGGCCCATACTGCGCAAAATGTCTGCTGGGAACCTGCCATAAGGCTGGAGTAGTGCAGCCTACCTGAATAAGACAGTTTCATTGCATTCAGTCCCCCCCAGTGCCAGCTCTTTTCGAGTCAAAGTGAACCACTACATCAAATACATTTCAACTTCCTCTTCACTTACACAGCTGAACAACAACTTTCTCTCCTGTTTCTAATGATTTGTGCTGCTTCACCAGCCTTAAATGTCTGGTAAACATCTACATAGATGAGAGACACTGTCACACCTTCTCTCAGCCTGTTGCATGTGACCTGTGTGACCCCGCCCTCGATCCAATATGAGCAGACCAGGTCACTTCTCACCTCATCTGTATATAAATTTGGAGGGTCCTAGGAATCATGACAAGAACATCCAGTTACAGTCATGAGTAGGAAGCTAATTGGCATGTGGATCCTTGAGGTGGGGAGCAGAGAAGTTAATCTGGAATATACATATATACTGAGTAGGACCGGGTTGTTGAGTCACCATGGCTTGAAATGCTGTTGACTTTGCTGGGACCTAGACCAATGAACTATATCCTAAATGATGAGTCTTTTGGCTTTCATCTAAATATCATGTATAGCTTGTATTATACTTACCTGGAAGGGGAAACATCATATATCCAGGTCCAAGAAGGCAATTTTCCTTAAGTCCTCTCCAAGACAACTGTTCTTCTGGTGTGGTTTAGTACCCACGGAGGTGTTGGGGCTTAAAGCCTATTTTATGGAAATGGGAGCCTCCTCCCTAACTTGCTCCTGTGGCCATATGGCTGTGGGCAGGCAAAACTTGGGGCATCCAAACCCCAAGCTTCTGACCTTGGGCCTGCCTGCCGAAAGATGTTGGAAACATCTGAAGCTCCTGGTGGGGGTGGAAGCTGTTTGCTGGTTGAAGGGCCACGTATGGTTCTGGACTCACTCATAGATTTGGACTTGATTTGGCTTGGAACACAAAAAATGTGTTTAAAAAAAAACCAGCTTGTATTATAAGTTGGTACACAACTGCTGTGCAAAAGTGTGATTATGAAATACTTGTGCTGAGACTTGAAGTATTTTGCAAAAAGATAAAACACATCAGTTGAGTGAATTAAGCCTGTGGATACCTGTATTGATTTGCATATATGCAAATTGGCAAGTGTGTTTGTTTCAATGTTAGTGTTTTTGTTCCCCTGTGCTTTGAATGCATGAGGTTTTATTGTATTATTTCTAAATTGAAGCATGTTACATGAATTTTCTAAGCCATTTGGATTTTTCCCTGACTGCTTTTATGAAGAGCTCTGTCAGCCTCTTCTCACACCAGCATTGCATCACCAACAGACATACAAACATGCTTTCAAGGGACCAGTCTTATGTCCTCTCTACTCTGGATGGCACCTTTCAGAACACAGCCCATCTTTAAGTGAGCAGCAAAAGCAGGAGGAAGTGTTACACTTCTTAAAATCTCTCTCAAGGTCAGTCAGAACAAGGCTTCTTGGTTGGCTGGAGGGTAGATATGAGCTAGAACACTTCAGCTAAAGAAGCTATAATCTGTGGAAAGCACTCAGAGCACAACATAGCTAAGGAAAGAAATACCCTCCAACATCTGCCTTGAGACATATGCCAGGGCAGTCAATCCCAGCTGACTACTACACCACATGGAGAAAGGCATAGACAGCTTGATGGTCTCCATGATGCAGTTTTGACTTCCAAATTTGTGCTGTGCTGGCTTGGACCCTAACATATCTATGCTTTCCTTGCTCAATGTGGCACTCAGAAAACATGCAGGTTTTTTTTGTGAGCTCTGCTGCTGGGACCCACACACTCCATAGAAAAAGGTTTGACTAGCCAGGGGCCTGAGATACCTGGGTTCAACTCTCTGTTCATCCACATACATTGTGTAAGCAAGCTTTCACTCAGACACACAAAGAGACTCCAGCACAGTGCTGCACCATCAACTACTTGGGCATCTAGCCACTATAACAAGATCCATAGCCCCCACTTTGGTGCCTACATCTACACAATACACAGGCTGTGCTATACATCATAGGATGGAATTCAAAACAGTGAGCAAGAAGGCCTGCCCAAGCTGGGGAATAGTGAGTAAGGAGGAGAGAGACATATCTTAAATCCTGCCCCTTTTTTGAGCTTAGTGCTTAGAGCTGAGTCTGTGCTCTAAGAGATCCCTTGCTCTACTCAAAATTCACAGCTGAAACCCTTACCTCTAAGGGAAGTGTATGAGCTTCTCTTTCAAAAACATTACAATCCAGAATATTTTCTTTTAAGACATAGGAGGAGGTAGTGATTGGGAAGAAGATCCTCATGTCTCTGAGAGCTCCAGTGGTTACAGCACTCATCCAGGAAGCAGGAGGGCTGGGTTCAATTCTACCCCCTGCCTGAGAAATTCAAATTCTAACCACTGTTATGCTAAGAGTGGTGTTTTTGGCCTGGGAAAGTGCTAACTCCTTTTCTTTAAAGCTATTCTTCTGCGTATTCATGGACCATGTCTCCCAGTGGCCAGAACAATTACCTGAGAAGTGGGAAAGATCTGGTTTCTGGTCCCTACTCCTAAGGCTGTTTATTAAAAAAAAAAAAAAATTGAATAACCAGGAAATAAAGCACATAAAAAAAACCCTGAAGTACAACTGGAACCTCTCAACAGCATGGCACAACCATTAGACTAGAGTAGAGATGGATATTTTGGCTAGAGGGCTGCTTAATTAGTTTGGGTGTCTGCAAGGGTAGCTTTGCCCCTTGACAGGTGCCCCACCCTCTGGTTCCTATCTGGGACTAAAAGTCCCACCCCTAACCCCTGACATTTGCCACCAGAAGTCCCTCCCCTTGTCTCCCAGAAGTACTCCTTTTGGGAGGGGAGGTTCGCCATCTTGGAACCAAAAGAAACCCAAAGCATACAGTAGAAGTTAAACAACACCTACTATAACGTATTTTAATTTTATTACAAAAATATTTTGTCATGTTTTGTATCTGCATATTATAAACAGAGGTAATAACTCAAAAATAAAGTCTTATTCTTGTATATTGTTTGAGGGGGTGTGGTTGGTGGTAGGTGTGTATATGGTGGAGTGTGGGAATGTGTGGGGGCAATAGGGTATGTTGGGGGAGTTGTGTATATGTGGGGGTGTTGCTGGGGCACAGTGTGGGTGTGGGTGTGGGTGTGTGGTATTTTTGAGGTGCAAGAGAGGGGAGGACATGGGGACCCTCCACAATCTCTCCCCCCCTCCCCCCCCGGCACACAACCCCCTCCAACAACTATTTGGCTCAAATAACTTTGCCATATAGCCATTCTGGTTCATTCTTGCCTCCCTTTTTATTTACAGCACTCATGTCCCATACAGGTGCTGCCACCCAGTGATGCACAGCTCTACCCAGCACTGCACGTGGGGACAAGGAGCTCAGCCAGGCTGGCCCACCTCTATTGCAAGGGGCTCCATGCAGCGCACGTGTGGCTCCCATATTCATGTGCCACTGGGAGAAGCCCTGCACAATGGAGCTGGCTGCCTTCCCCGCCCCATGCCATGGAGGTCCTGGGACTGCCACAAGTGGAGGGGAGCCTCGCCCCCTGCTTTCTAACAGAGTCCTGGGACCTGCATGGCAGGGGGCAGGGAAGGCAGCTGGCTGCGTGGCAGAGAGGCAACTAAGTCCTGTCATAACCTTCAGTATTTGTACCCCAGTTTCCAACTTGTAACATCAGAACAAAAGAACTGTGCCTGGTTTGTTGTGAAAATAGGTTCATCAAAGACTGCAAGTATGAGATAAGGCCCCCATGGGTAACTATTATAATTCAGTATTGAACAGGCCATGTATACAGGGCTATAGCCCTTCTGCACTGGGCTTTGATGCTTACCTATACCTGTTACCCTCGCTGGTGTTAGCCACCATGTGTCATCTCAATCCCAATTCCCTTAATTTGCATAGGAGAATCCTGTGATCTTTTTAAATAATCCAGCTGTTCACTCTAGGGCTTTGCCAAAATTCATTGAACTACTTTGCCAAACAGAAAGTTTGACTGTCTTTGAGTCTGCTTTCAAAGACAAAATTATATAGGTCAAGCTATTGCCCATGGAGTATTCTGGTTAACTCTGACAAAGATGGATACCTTTCATGACCAACTCCCAAATCCCTTATGCCTACACTTCACAACTGTCCTTAATGATGAATGACAGTCATCTTCCATGAATGAAAATTTCTCTCCATCCTTCTCCCCGCAGAAATAGCATTATTATCACATTTTCTTACGGTAATTTATCAGCCTCAGAAATAAGAACTATTGCTTCTAATTAATGGTTTCTTTAATTATGTGAGACACCTAATAAATACATATCTATATGTTCTGAAAAATAGCTGGCTATTAACTTAAGATATAAGGTACAGTAGAGGCCAAACATTGATTACTTTATACATTTCAATTTGTATACATTAATGAAAATGTGACGTGCAGGGGACAAACAGCTTGATAAACTGCCCTGAGACTTCCTAAAAGTTATCTAACTTGATATGTGCCATGGAACTTTGTTTTTAATTAGTCCTAAAATAAAGAGATATCTAAAACTATATAAATAATACAGCACCTGTTGTCATTTCACAGAGATTTTTTCTTATTTTAGTTTTTTTTCCCCAAAGGGCGCCTTGTTGCTTTCATTTTATCATCTCTATCTCCATAATTATATGATGAGAGGAAAGTAGACGTAGAAAAAGACAATCAATGAGACGGTCACCACAGGGCATTTATAATGTGATGTCTGTGTTCAAACCTCATGCTATCTGAGGTAGGGAAAAATCACAAAATAGAAAACTCTAAGGAGGGACATGTTCTAAAGTGCTCAGCATTGCTTTAGCTGCTCCACTGAAGTCAATGTAAAACTCCCACACACTGCTGTGGGAGCTGAACAAGGTCAGCAAGGAATGTTTTTGAACACGTCACCCACAGAGTTTGCACTTGTCAAGATTTTTGTAAGCACCACAGCCAAGGAGAGTATTAAGGAGGCTTTTTGAGGAAAACAACAAAGTGGCTTTCTAGGTCCTTATACAAACCACCCCCAAATGTGAGGGGACAGCATGTGAGGGAGCTCATTCTAAAATTTAAACAAGTGAGTGAAAGAAGCCAACATCCAGGGCTGACTGGAGATGGGAGTTGACATTTGGATACAGAAATGTTGGACAGGGAGGGCACAGACCACCAAGGTTCCTAAAAACAAAGACAAAATGACTTATAGCTGATGCAATGCAGATGAGGGAGGCAGAGCAGGGATGCTAAGATAGAGCTAATATAGTCAAAGCAACTGGCTCACATGGTGATCTTCAACCAGTGTTCTGAAGGGATGTACGTATGGTAAGACTACAGTTGTCAAAGCCAGAGAAAAGAAGGTTACAGCAACTAAGAGGATTTTTACACATGCTCCAAGGAAGGGGGTGAAGCGTTTTAATTAAAACACTAACAGTGTCCCATGCATCAGCGTCCCCTCACTTCAAAACAGTGGTGGGAGCACTTTAACTAAAGCTCACCAAAGGAGCTTTAGTTAAAGCGCCCCTGCCACCATTTTGGAGCGTGGGGTCACTAATACATGAGACACAGAGGCTGCTGGAGGCATGCTAATTAGCACACACTGTCAGACTCGATTAATCAAGTCTGCCCAACACACCATAATTACAGCACATGGGAGCAGGCTCTGCATGTCTACAGCTGCCCTAAATAAATAACCAGATGCGAGTTTCAACTGTGTAGATGGAAAGGGAAGAGTATATATTTTAGAGATGTCATGCAGAAAGAATCTGCAATACTTATACAATTGTGAAGAGCTTGCAATAGGTCTAAATTGAAGATGACATCTACATTATTGGGCCTGAATGACGAACCTGATGGTAATGCTGTCCATGATGACAGAAAGAAGCAGCTAAAAAAAGATTACAAGGTCTGCTCTAGCCATATCAGTCCGAAAGTAAGCCAGGGCAAGTGTTGAAGCATATAATCCCAAGCAGGATATCTAGATACCTCTGAATACGGCACGTGAGAAGACATCACACAGGATTGTGATGACCTATAGTAGCCCACTCCTCTCACACATGCTGCCAACTGTAGGGAGGCTTTAGCCTGATTAACTGTAGACCTCTCACCTTTCTAAAACCAACTGCTTTGAAGCAAGACACAGAATTTTTTTTTTTTTTTTTACTTACACTTCTGATAGGTTGATTCAGTACCATTAGCAACTGGGGCCTTCAAGTCTATTGCCAAGGGCATAGATGGCTTCTTCCCTGTGTCCTGCAGTAACTTCAAAAACACCTTTCAGGAAACAGAAAAATAAATTAGTTCCAGTTTCCTACAGATCAGCTTTCAAGCTTCACCTTACAATATCTCTACTGAGAAATGACTGTACAAAACAATAGTAAGCGTCCCACAGATTCAAAAGCATCCGCACAAAGAGCTTCTGGCCCTTTCACAGTGCTGTACTGGCACTCTGCCGTCTAAGGGCAAAGCTCAGTCACAGCTAGGTCACCACAGACTGGGCTTCCCTACCTCTGAGCTGTAGCATTTATAGATTCATAGATTGTTAGGGGCTGGATATAGGGTTCTGGACTTTATAGGTGCCCATATATGTGATGATTTGCACCATTAATACATTTTAAAGCATTCACTTAATACACATGGGCAACTTCAGAACATTTTTAAAATGGTGGAAGTCACCTTAATAAACTTTATTGAATGCATTTTAAATGTAAGGCGAACTGCAGTAGTGCAACTCGGTCTACCTAGTTTGCCTTCATTGCATGTGTATTTAACTGGGGCTTTTCAAAGTGATAATTACTACTTGCTACCACCAGGTGTACCTAGCTCTGGAGTCCAATATCAGCATATTTCTCAAAAGAATATCCAGCACTCCCTGCCTCCTCCTCTATAGGCATGAAACTTGCGCAAAACTATGGAATGCCTATTAAGTTTTAAGGTATTATACTTAAAGTGCTGTAAGTAAAGCAAAAAACAAAAGTTACAGCATCTTTCAAAATGCCTGCCCTGCACATGTATAGGCATCCCATGCTTCCATGAAGCAGCATTAACTCCCTGCTTATATTCTAGAGGGGCATCCACCAACCCCATGGAAATTTCTTAGTTCCCTACCCTGTCACATCGAATGCCCCCAACTCAAACCACAAAACCCTACAGAATCCTGAACCCAGCAGCTCCAGCAAAAGGGAGAAATTCAAGGGAAAATTTAGCTCTCTGAGAGCAGAAACACTGCTGAAATACACATTTTGTAGCAAATGCAGTAGCTATCCCCACCAAAGTTGCGCTCAATAAATCAGTTTAAGGGTATGTCATGGAATCTTGTTTGAAAAGCCTCAATTATAATAAAAATAAAGAGAGGTAGTTAGCCATGTTAGTCTGAAGTCAGGCAGAAGGCAAGGAAGGGTGGCACCTTAGAGACTGGTTCATTCACAAAGACAAGCTTTTGTAGGCAACAGCTGACTTCATCAGGTGCTGTCTGTAGGTCTGTTCATAGCAATGGCAATACATAGAAAGGAACAAAGTAATTTAAATACAAAGGATAGGGAAAGGGGGAGAAAAGGATAGGGGAAGGAGGCACTACTGAGAGAGGCAAAGGTAGGTTAAACAGATAAACAAAACAGTTAACTGCTTCAAACTAGCAGCACCCCTATTACCCTAACGTTACTGTCACACAGTAGCATTTAACTCTTCCAACAAAGGAATCCAATATTGGCTACAACAAAGGGGAAAAAACCCTTAAAGCACCCAAAGAGTCCATACAAAGGCCTATAAAAGCCAGTCTATTTTAATTTCTTTATCCTGGTAAAAAGGCTGTTTTTAGCTCCATTGAGATCTGTCTGTTAGATGGATTTTGCTTTGTTTAGTCAATATAATTGCTGTTTAATAGTGATTATCGATTGTATAGCTACCCGTCAATTTCCAGTAAACATTTCTGGCTGCTAACTAGAGCGAGCACAATAGAAATTAAATGTTTCTTGCCTTTGTTATATTAGATACTAGAGGGAGATTTTGATTGTCCAGGCCTACACTTAATTGGTTGCTTTGGGCCTATGTGATTCTATCACTGATGTATACCCATTTCCACCACTACAAACAATACTAGGCTAAACACAGTTAATGAGATTGAAATAATTAGGGAGGAGTATTTTCCTTTCTATTGGCAAGTCCCTCACTACTGTTAATGAGTCAGAAATGATCAGTACCCTATTTAACTGATGGAGATTGAGGCACATAGATTATAATTTACCCACTGTCCCTCAGGAAGTTTGTGACATAATAGTCTTCTGAACGAGAATCTTGCTGCCAAGCCATATTTAGGGAGGTGGAGGCATGGCTCCCTCTACCATCCCCCAGTGAACCCCTGCACTATTCCAGGCAGGAAAGAAAAGGAAAAATGTAGGCCAGGTCAACACACTAAGCTTCTTGGGTCACCAAGCACACCATGCTGCCCTTCACAAGCCACTTCCTAAACAGAAAGCAGAGTAGAAGCATTCATGTGATGCTGCAGACTGGCTAATTAGCCTGGGGGCACAGGCTAATTTGCCTGTCATTCAGCAGTCCTAACTGTCCTGTCCAAAATCTACCTCTGCTACCTGGTCTCTGCCTGAAGAAGGAGCCTGAGCAGAGCAGCACAGTGTGCAGAGGACACTGCTGCCAGCTACAATGAGCCTGCCTTATGAAAGCAGTCTCAGCTGCAGCTGGTGAAAGAAGGAACAACAAGAGATGTTGACTCTTCCTTCAAACCCAAAAGCATTGGGCTACCATCTCAGAAGCTTTTCTTGACCTTCTACTCCCATTTCTAATGTAAATCCTGGAGAGGCCACCTTTTTTCCCCCCACAAATAGAAAGTAACTGTGGACAACAAACCACTACTGAAAGGGCAGCCAAGATTCTGGAGGACAGCTGGTGGGAGAGAGAGTCAAGTGAGCACATAAGCAAAAAACATAAAACACCTAAAAATAGAAAACAGGGAGGAATAGGGGAAAGCAACAAGAAATGTAAACACGCTGTAGGGAAACAATGCTTAAGCTTTTCCTCAACTCTTTTTCTTCTGCCCTCTCTGAGACTAATAAAGGCTATGCCAAATACAACAAGGAACTTAAGAATGTAATGTATTTTGCTTCTTTGTACATTTGGAGATCGAGATACCCCTGAACCAAACCTGCAAACCTGTAAATCCTCGCCTTTGAGACTACTCAGCTTCAGGTTTAGACATGTTTATATGTTGCATGGCTCTGTGGCTGTAATTTTGGAATGATAGCTGGATATTTTCAGGTCACATATTCATGGGATGGTTCCAATTTCTGAAACACTTCAATCTCTTCAAAATCTATGACCCTAATCTATTTCACTTTAAACTTCTTCCCCTCTGTTCTCCTCCTCATGTCAGAGCTAGAGGCAAAGTTTTCTTCTCTGATTACACTTTTTATTTATGTCATTTTTATCTTTTCTTCAGTACAGTGAGTAGTCAACACAGTACAGTACAGCTGCAACTGAAGCTAATGGCAAATGCCCATTGATCTTAAATGTGCAGAAGTATGCTTACAGCCATTAATTGTGGGTTTTTTGAGTTGACAAAGAAACTGGCAGAAAGTAGGCCAGGGTCCCACCTTAGTCACTGGTTCAGAGAGACATGAGCTTTAATAGGCAATAATCTAATCTACTTCATTAGATCCATCATACAAAGAATCTTGTTGCCTATTTAAGGGTTCGTGCTTCTTTAAACCAGTTAGTCTCTATCACCACTGACAGATGTTAAATTAAAGGCACGATGGGATCTGATGCATGATCCCAACAATTATACTTCCTGCCATGCCACATATGCATGGCAGAAGGCACAATTATAGGACTGAGCATCAGATCCCATTGTGCCATGCTAGCAGTGCAGGGGGAGCCACAAATCATGATCAGAACCCATCACACCTGCACCAGCAAAGAGCAAGCTCAGCTCTCTGATCAGCTGACCTAGGGTCTCAGTTGGGCGAGCACATGGAGCCTTTTGAATCTGATACCACTTTCCTGGCTGGGAGCGCCCATCAGCTGATTGGGGCTCCCAGCCTCTGAAACACATAGGAGTCCTGAAGGGATTCAATTCAAGATGTGATAGGAACCACCCACAAAGTTATTACATATTTCATGTAACACCTTTGTGGCTTATTCCTGGATTTATCACACCATAACTTGAATGAATGCCAGATCACTCCTTAAGACATGTTCATCACATCTTACATGTAAAGTCTGTCAAGGGCTCAAGGTACAACTCTGAATTTCCTTCTGCCTGACTTCAGACTAACATGGCTAAGCACCTCTGTGCTCAGGCAAATGAAACTGTTGCACAAGTTTTTTGCTTGGCCAACAACAGGGGCATGTTTATTTTAGTATAACATTTAGAAGAGGGAAGACCACATAACTCCTGGATCACAGAAACAACCATTTTTACAAACAGGCATTCCAAACTGTGTGCAAAATAAATTAATACTGCATTAATATTATCAGCAGTTGGACAGAACAGTCTTAACGAAATGTTTTGAAACCTCAGAAATACTTATCCTAAGGAAGTGTCACTCTCCAATCGGCCTTAAACATGAAGGTTATTTTAATAAATCACAATTTCAAATCTACCACATCTGCTAACATTTCTGGATTGCCTTTATGTTTAAACTCTTTAGTATCCATTTCTGACTATAGCTAAAAATCAAACACAGCAAGAAGAAGAAAGAAAAGGGTTTGAAGCATTGCCTTAGATCATCAAGATACTGCCTGTGATCATATGATGTCCCTTAATGGGTTAAGATTCCTAAAGCATGCAAATGTCCCATACAACCAATTGAAAGAAAACAGAGAGGAATTCTGAACAAAAAATAATTTGATATATTTTCCTTTTAGAGTCAGAATTCTTTGTTTCCAGATTGAATTGTTTGAATAGACTCAATAGCACTATTATATGCTTTCTATTTAGTTGCCAGCATAAAGAGGCTTTTGATAAGAAAATGAAGAAAGAAGCTGGTAACAACAGTTAATGATGAGCATGCAGAGATGACAGAAATCACACCAAATTAATATGTTAAATGTCTAAACCGCAGAACAATGTATCAGTACCTACTACCATTTTGGAAAGCTTTTCTTACTTTTCTGCAGGAAGTCACCTAGAGTAGCACCCTTAAATTGAATGACACAGAAAGAGTATTCTAAGAAGCTTATATCTTTATTGTGACTGCTTTATGTTTGCTTTTGCAGTTGCCTCTTTAGGAAAATGTCCTGAGGAATTCCATGCAAATGAAACAAGCCAGCAGAAAAAGTTTTATATAAATTGTCTAAAACCCTCTGGTAGTCTTTTATATTGTATGTTAATCACTAACTCAAGAGAGAATGACCACCATTCAATAAGCTTCTAGACTCACATCACCTCATAGAACTCTAGAGCACAGATATAATTTGTTTAATTGTACATGCTAATTATAAAGCCCATATAGATATTTCCATTGATGTTATTACCCTTATTGCAGTTACAAATTCTTGCTCCACTGCACTAGGTTTTGTGATCTAATTTAATAGCAAGAAGCTCCCTGTTCCAAAGAGCGTTATCCATTTTACATAGCTTTTAGCTTTGTATTTTGGGCATGGGCTTGTTTAGTTGTGATCCCATTTTAAAGGAAATTATTATGCTTCCTTGCTTATATTAATCATTTGGAATCCAAAACAAACAAATCTGTTTTGAAAAAACCCTTAAGAACTATTGGCTGGAAAGGACTTCATGGGACAATGAATCCACTTTTATGGCTGCATATACTATTTTATCCAAGCAATATAAAATGCAAGGAGCCAGAAACCAGGGCCCATCCCTTCCAGGGCAATGTCCATCTTATCAAGTAGCACTTTCTCAGTATTACTCTTTTCCTGGTCCCAACCTATCTTTCCCTCTTGGAAGCAGGTACAGGGGTGTGCTGGAGGGTGGGCAATCATCCTGCTGCAAATAGAATCCAAATGCCATTTAGGTCCCAAGAATATCACTTATAGAGCTATGTAAGCATCACTTTGGCAAGCAAAGGTGAAATAGGATTCATCCTTTCGCATTTTGCTGTATTTACAAATAGAGACAAGAGAAATTAAAATCTCTCATTATTACTGCCTCTTATGTTTCTGATTTGAGGGTATGTAGTAGACAGATCCCCAGCCCCTCTATCTTCAACAAGATGCACTCAAGAGGTCTGCTACTTACTCTTGGATTTTGCAGCAAGTACACAAGCCCCTGCTAGGACCCTTTACCTCTCCTGATCTCTCCATGTGGGACACCATAGTACATTACAGGAGTCTGAGAGGCCTTTGGCTTTTTGTACCTAATAATCCTGAGTCTACTACATGGCATCAGAGGCTGCTTTGTGACAAGTGATGTGTGTGGGGAGGAAGGAAGGGGGCAGAGTGGGTGTTCATGTGGGCTCTTTTGGATCTCTGTGGTTACACAGGCATGGACTCCATGGCTAGGGACAGACATTACACATAAACTGGTTTAAGTGATCAGAAACTGGTTTATACCTGTAACAGAATAGATGTTCAGTGCACATAAACCAGTTTGAAAATGGCTGAAACTGGTTTCAGATCAACCTGGTTGAATGTAGTATCAGACTTAACTAATTTGGGTCAACCCAGTTTATGCAATGTCTGTTCCAGACCCCCTGCTGCTTTAACATAAACCATACTCCCCCAGCATCCCAGCATGCTCTCTGGGCTGGGTGAGGCTCCTTGCTCCACAGCAGAGCTGGTCCCTCCCCTCTGCTCCCTGACTGGAGCTCAGGCAGAGACTGAAGACACAGCAGGGTCTCCCTGGCTTCCCCCTGCCCTCCTCTTCCCCTCGCTGCTCAAGCGGGAATCCCCCTCTTCCTCTCTTCCATCTCCCACAACACAGACCCAAGCCCCACAGACCCAAGGCATGTGGTATGCTAGCTAATGCTGAGAGGTGTTTGTGTGCATTTCCAATTTCATTGGGATAGGTGGACAGAACAGTGACTGCATAGGACTTTTGGAGCTAATCAACAAGTCAGCTGGTAAGCTGCTTAAGAAGAGTTCGAACTAATGGAGAAAGGCTATTGTTTTCCTAATGGGGTGATAAACACTGTTATCAGCCCCATGCTGGCTTGCTTCCTGTCAGTTTGCTGCAAACATTATAAAGAGGCAGGGAGAGGGAGAGGGAGACTGAAAAGCTCCGTATCATCAACAGATGCATGCACTGTGTACCAGGCGGGGGAAAATGTCCTAGAGTTGCTGTGCTCTCCCCTAGCGCCCCCTACCGTGCCAAGTTTGCATTAACGCACCTTCGGTCTCGCCCACCACGTCTTGATCTTCTGAAAGTAAAAGGGAGGTTGCCTCTCATCTTCCTGGTCACGGTTCCTACTACCCCAATCCTTGTTTGTACAACGGGGTTCTGAACACCCCAGCCTTATGGGCTATGCGTGGCTCCAACCACCCCTGTACCATGCCCCAAGCCTCGAAGATGTACCAGACATTGTTTGGTCTATCTCACTCTCTGCGCCCTCTCTGGCGCTCAGGCTCTCCACAGCCCTCGTCTCTCAGCTGCACCTCACAGGCACTCTGGATTCTTCAGCCTTGTCTCGGAATCACGCCCCACAGGCACTATGGCTTCTGCAGCCTTGTCTTGGACCTGTGCCCCACAGGCACTATGGCTTTCCACAGCCTTCGGACATGCGCCCCACAGGCACCCTGGCTTTCCACAGCCTTGTCTCGCAATCACACCCCACAGACGCTATGGCTTCCACAGCCTTGTCTCAGAATCGCTCCCCACAGGCGCTCTGGCTTTCTACAGCCCTGTCTTGCAATCATGCCCCACAGGCGCTCGGGCTTTCCACAGCCCTGTCTCGCAATCACGCACCACATGCGCTCTGGCTTCCACAGCCTTGTCTCAGAGTCATGCTTCACAGGTGCTATGGCTTTCTGGGACTTCTTGCTGTACCCCCCCCCCAGGGCTTCTCTGGGGTCTCCACACAGCCGTGGTTCCCCTATGAGGCCTCCTCCATCCCCTTATAGCCTCACCTGGTCCTCCGGTCTTACAATAACAACGAAACAATAACGGAAGCCCCTGGGCTATAACACAAAGCTAAACTGCTCGGCTAACCTCCTTTGAGTCGCCCTCCACAGGTGCTCCATCCTTCATTAGCACAACTGACTGCTCGTGTTCAGGCCTTTCCCCTTTGCTTAGTCAGGCAGCACTCCTTCTCCTTGGCTGCCAGCTGAAAGCCCACTCTCGGCCTCCAGCCTGTGCTTTATAGAAGTCAGCCCTGCCCCTTCCGGTCAGCTGACTCAACAAGTGTGGGCCCTTAGCTCCTCCTGGTTGCCCTGGCAACTGGCACCTGGTGGGAATTCCTGCTCTTCAAGTAGCAGGCACCTTAGTGCCCTGCTACACACTGCACACCTCCCCTTGCCTCAGAGTGCTAGCTGGGGGCTGGCGACACTCCCACCTCTTGAGCAGCCACCGAAGAAAAGCCTGGGGTTGTGCAGACAGACCTCCCTAATCAGAGGTCCTGCCAGGGCCTGGCCACACCCCCCGCACTCAGCTCAGCACTAAGCAAAAGAACAGAGGGCTGCTCTAGCAACCCCTGGCTTCTAGCCTGAGACACTGCAGGCATGTGTCTGAATTTCCTCAGTTCAGAGAGAATGTCTGTCCAGTTACAAACCGGTTCAGCCTAGCCAGGTTAGACTAATTTGCAAAGATTGAATCAATCCAGGCTTGGGCTTTTTGAATGTCTGTTCCTAGCCTATGACTCATGTGGACCAGTTCTGCCTTCTTATAACCATCCAAAATTTATTTATTTTTTCTGTGGGGGGGGGGGAGGAAAAAGGGAGAATGGGGATAAGTGTGTACTGCATAAAATGTTTAATACTTTTAACACACAGGGTCTGTTACAGGTATGCTTTACTACACAAAGAACTACTAACCCAAAATGTGCATTTTATAAGCTTGTTATGAGTTTTATTCTCTGCCACACTTCAAATTCTCATTTTGGATGTGGTTCACTCCTCTGTCTGTCTGGGGAAAGCAGTTTTATGAAGTACTACTGAGTGGATTGGGCATCAAATGAAATTGTCTCTCAGCTATTGAAAAATCCTAGTTTTATTCTTGTATCATTTGAAGAATGAAAAACTAATATTTTTTAAAAACATTTAGAGTCCATTGCTTAAGTAAAGGTAGGTTAGGGAATTTCATAATGAATTGATATAGTTGGGATAAAAATTATTCAGGCCTGGCATAACCCACTGAGAAGTATGAATGTTGAAATCAGAAGTGGTAGAGACCATGCAAGTGGCTGCTTCTGTAATAAATTTGACTAAGTTATACAAAAAAACCCACAGGTAAATCTGAGAGAAAGACGATTCTTATGACCTTATCAGCTCACTTCTGCAAATTCCTGAAGTCTGGTCATTTCAGTCAGGATTCAGAGAACAGATGCTAAACTTTGGAGACCTGTATGGAGCAATCTTTCCAGCTTCTTTTACCACTGTAATCAAGGTGCAAGTTTTCAGATTTCATTAGAGATTTTGGGTGACAGGGATTTTAAGATAAGTCACTATCCTATAAAAACTTCCCAAAACCAAAACAAGTCTTCCAGAGGATGATATGATCTTTGAAGCTTATATCAGGCCTTTTGGAGAGCAGAACAGTTTAAAGTGTAGAGCAGTTGCTACAAATTAATAATACAACAACATTTTAAAATATATATTCTGTACAAGATGTTCTTTCTCGTTTCTCACAAAAACCTGTCCTGAAATATGAGTTGATTCACATGGAACCAAGAAGGCTAGAAAAAAAGAGAGTTACCTATTAGAAACCACTAGAAGCTAAATGTGCAGGGGACTCAAAAATACCTGCTCCAAGGTAGTGTCTGAAATGCCATAACCAGTCACATGTAGATGTAGAAGGTTTTCATCCAAAGCCTGAAAAAGACCTTTAAAGGAGGCCTTGTCTGCCACCCTTGGAATCAGGTAGGTCAGCTCACTCCCACTGTTCTCCTTCAGGAATGCTTCTGGTAGATGGGACTGCACCAGAGATGTAACTCGGACAGTATCCTTGGGATCCTGGATTTCAAACATGGAGGGCTACATAGAAGGGAAATATAACAGTAAATGGAGCTTAATGCCACCAGAAAGTGTTAATAAAGGACAGACTGCAAACAAATATAGGACCCAATACAGGAAACACTTTCTCATGATAACATTTCCACTGAAGCTCTGGAGCCTAATTTTGTGAGCAGTGTTTCCTATTCAGCAAAATATGAACTTGCACCTTTTTCACTGAGAAGCAAGTATTTCTGTGGGTGATGCTTTTACTGGACCAACTGAATGGTTGATACAGACACAGGCAAACATTCAGGTATCACAGTACCCTTCCCCAGGCCTCTGAGACAGAAGTAGACACAGCTGACCTAAATACACATTGAACAAAATCTTGTTAAGTAGGGTCATATCCTTACTATAAAAACCTGTTCAATCTGCTGTTTAGCTCAGCTGTGTCTACTTCCACCTCAGATCCTGAGGAAGGGTACTGTGATACCTAAAAGCTTGCCTATGTCTATCCTGCTGGGCAGAAAAAATACTTTGAAAGAATTCTTGCTTCTAACATGTCTCCTGGACCATCATGGCAACAACCTCACCTCAACTCCACCAAATTCTCACCAAGTTACTCAGTAAGATAAAACAATGGAAGATAAAATAGCCATGAAACAAAAGTTACTAAAACAAACAACAGCAACCCTTGCAGTGCTGTCAGTTTTACATAAAAAATAAGAATCATAACATTTATCCTGCATATAAAAGTTACTGACAATATTGGAAGGTGCCTTCAGAATAAGCATGTCCATTCTTTGGCAGGCACTGCATATGGTGTAAGAAGTTTCCTCAACCTACCTTTTTAATGAGTGTTAGGCTGTAACCCTGGCCATATTTTTCCTTCAGGTAAGAGGGAGAATCACAGCAGTGCAGCTGCCCATGCTGCAGGATAGCAATACGATCGCTGAGCACTTCTGCCTCATCAAGATGGTGGGTGGTGAAAACCAGAGTGCGACCTGCCCCAGGAAGAACACTACACGTGACTCAGGTTTGAGTGAAAACATGGTCACATGAGAGACATCTCCTGCTTGCCATATGCCCTTATAAGAAGAGGGTGCTTCCATATCATATTGCACATCATGCAGGACCATTGTGCAACATGGCTGTAACCCTCTATTTCCCATATAAAACACTTCCTGAATTTTTTGAGGGCTAATATCAGTGAACAATTTAGAGCTGGACCTAAAGTTGAAGACAAATGTGAAGCAGATACAATTTGTAAGCTTCTAAGGTGATTAAAAGATACTTAAAAGCAGTGGCTTCTGCTCTAATGGATCATTCACAGAAGTGTGGGGGGAGGGGGAGGACTGTTCCCTCAAAAGCTTGCATTCTTGCAGCTCATTTTAAAGGAAAACCTTTTAAAGTTCTGTAGTGGCTAGACCTATAAGTGTGCCAGCATTAGACATATATATACAGCCATCTGTGAAACACAAAGTGAAAGACTGGAAGGAAGCAAAAGTACAGAGTGCTCAGGCCAGCGGATAACACTTTTCACCCAGGGCAGAATTGGCAGCGTTCAGGGCTAAATTTAATCTTGCACTTATGCCATTAGATCCTCTGCCTTTCCTAAGGAAACAGAAAGGAATACTTTGAATTTTAGCTGGTTGTTTTAAAACTTCATCAGCTGCATCTAAATATGGATTTCTAATCATTCACTGAAAAACATAATTTTGAACCACCCCTTGACTTAAGCAAGGCACCTTAGGAAGCATATTAGCTGACAAAATACTTGTCTCAGTTTTGTACCAGCTCTGTACTTCAAGAGAATGTCCCAGATGCTACGCCGTGAACATGGATCTATACCACTGGTGGGCTCATCGAGAATGACTGTCCTTGAGTTTCCAATAAAGGCAATGGCAATTGAGAGCTTCCTTTTCATTCCCCCAGACAGGGTCCCAACTAGTTTGTCCTTATGTTCAGATAAACTCACATCCTTCAGGGCTCTAGAAGGAGGGAAGAAATAATGTCCTCTTAGATCAGTTACTACACTGGCCTCATCCAAAGTGGCCATGACTACAAGTCACAAGTATGCAAAATATCCATGTACAGTTCAAGTAAAATGGAGCAGCATGCATATCAGTAACAAACTCGTCTGAGCCCAATCACTGCTTGCCCACAGCAGGGGACCAGGCTTGATGATCTTACAGGTCCCTTCTGGTTTTATGTTTCTATGATTCTATGTTTCTTCTCATATTGATCAACAAGAGGGAATAGTAAGAATACTGAATCTCTCTCATACTTTCTAATTCTGGATAGCTACAACATAAAGATAAAAAATGCAAGTAGAATAAATTGAAAATTTCAGGTCTAAGCTCAGTGAATTCAAGGGCAGTTTTACTGATAATTTCTTTAAACTTCAAATCAGACCCTATAAGAATCTAAGAGGGGAAAGACAGGTCAGGAACACTGAATTTTTCTCGCTCAATAGTTATGTAACTGACTGCAGAGACAGATTAAAAATCCTGGCCATTTATTAAAAAGAAATAGCTACTTGAACTAGCTGATCATGCAGTACATTCTGATTCACTTTAAATAATATAACAACTTCAAAATCACACTTCTGCCAAACAATCCACCCATGCAAAATAATCATCCCTTCCTTTAGCAAGCCTGAGGCCTTGGTGAATTCAGTGCTTCTAAAAGGGGTCATATTGCCAGCCTTAAACAGTGAAACCAAGAGAACAAATAATATGCAAGTAAAAAAGTATATTCCTCCATACTACTCAATCAATATGCCTGCAGGTTCATTTTTAGCAACAAAGGCATAATTTATTTTGTACAGACTATTCAGCTCTTGTCCTTTGTGGATACAACCTCCTAGTATTATATGGACACCTTTCCAACAAGAAGTGGACTGCAAGCTATCAACCTATTTCACATAGGTCAGTGCACAGACACCAGACGCTAACAGCTTTCAATCACCGTGAACCTAGACCAATTTGAACTGGCAAGCATAGATAAAAGGCTGGGGAGCCTTATGCTAATCTGCTGAATTGTTCTGTCCTTCCCTGTGCACTCTACCTTCAACTAATCAGCCTTTTTAAAGAAGCAAAATGTCTGCACCAAAAAGCAGATTTCATATGAACACACACTTAATTTCTACTTCCATATCTTTCTAGATGCTATATTAAAAGTCTGAGCTTCTTTGTATAGAAAAACAAGAAAACTTTAAAAAAAAATTATAGAAATGAAGCCCTCAGAACAGGGCTAGGCAATTATTTCAGCTAGAGGGCCACTTAACGAGTTTTGGTGAGCTGTCAAGGACCACACACAAAGTATTCTAGTAGATACCATTTTAACATATTATAGAATAAAAAAAATCATATACTAAAAATAAAACATCTACTGTAACATTTTAATTTTATTTCAAAAATATTTTTCTCCTGATTTATGTTTTTGAGTAGTGTATATAGAGGCAACTGTATAATAGCTCAAAATAAAGCCTTGTTCTCATTCATCATGGGGGCTGGGGCTCTCGGTGTAAATATGGGAGTGTGTGGGGGGTTGCATGTGGGGAAAGTTGTAGAGGGGTGGGGAGAGTGGATGTGCATGTGTTGGGGAGCAGGTGCACTCAGTGCCAGGAGCTGGCCGGGGGTGGGAAAGGAAAGGGGCGGCAGGAGGGAATGTTCGGCAGAGCTTGCCCAGATGGTACAGTTCCAGTGCTGGTGCAGGTGCAGTCTAGGGTTACCATACATTCTGGTTTTCCTAAATATCTCCTCTTTTTTGAACCCTTGTGCTGCATCTGGGTGGGCTTTTAAAATAAGACAAATGTCTGGGTTTTCTGCTCTCCCAGGGTGGCTACTTGGGGCTGGGAGCAGCAGGCAAAGTGATTGGCTGTCAGGGGTCATGGCATGGCAAGGCAGACAGAGAGAGAGAGAGAGAGAGAGAGAGAGAGAGAGAGACAGCGCGGGCTCGCAGGCAATACAGGACCTGCTTGGGCAGCAGGTCTGGGGGGTGCAGGGGTCTGCAGGTCAGGAGTGAGGGGCACCAGCAGGGCTAGGGGGCAGAGGGCTGCAGGTCAGGAGTGAGGAACACTAGCAGGGCTGGGGGGCAGTGCAGGGGACTGCGGATCCAGAGTGAAGGGCACCAGCAGGGCTGGGGGGAAGGGCAGGGGTCTGCAGGTTGAGAGTGAAGGGCACCAGCAGGGCTGGGGGGAAGGGGGTTGTGGGTTGGGAGTGAGGGCCTTGGGCAGGGCTGGGAGAGGTGCAGGGAGCTGCAGGTCTGGAGTGAGGGGCATTGCCAGGGCTGGGAGGGGCATAGGGAGCTGCATATCAGGAGTGAAGGGGACGGGGGATGGGACAGACTGTTGGTTGGGTGTGCAGGGCACTGGCAGGGTTGAGGGGTCAGTGGGTCCAAAGTGAAGGGCAGCAGCAAGGCTGGGGGTGGGTGTGGCTTGTCAGTGAAGGGCAACAGAATGGGCAGGGGCAGGGCACCAGCATGTCACTGTCTTCCCACCATCATATTCCCCTGCCCCCCTTCATGACAGGTGTCCTGTTTTTTGGACCTGGAAATATGGTAACCTAGTGCAGTCACACCCCTCCATCCAGCCCGTGGCTGCCCCTAGCCAGAGTGCGCAGCTTCACAGTGGGGCTGCTCATATTGCTGCTGCAGCTGCCTGGGTGCTGTTCAACTCCCCCTGCCTCCAGTGGCTCCTCCTGCCCCTGTCCCGTTGCACCATTCTAGGTGGGGGGAGGTGGGGGCCTGTGTGGCAGAATGCCCTCCCACTATCTCCCCAAATCTTTCTATTAGGTTTTTCCTTGCTATTGTCTTCTTACTTGTCTATAGCTCCAATTGCTAAGCAACCAGCTCTACTTATGTGACCTGGACAGGTAAATTCCTGAGGTAGGGGAAACCTGCTCCCTTTGTCTCAAGTTTCCTGCCACTGCAAGTCATGTGACTAGCTTCCTCAGGTGGAAAGGTGATGTCATTTGAAAGCACCGGACTGGTGGGACCTTAGCAATGAGGCCACAATAGGGGATAAAAGAGATCCCTATGAAGAAGGAGAGGGAGAGCCATCTTGGAAAGCCATTTTGGCAGAGCCATGCTGGAAAGCAGGGAGAGAGCTTGCACGTTGGAGTCCTAAGGCTCCTGGGGAGAGAGGAAGAGCAGCTGAATGCTGCAGCCCTCTCCCTCTCTCTCAAAACTGGACACACAAGAAACTACCTGCCTCCAGAGGAAAGGAATTAGCTTCTGGATGATACTTGTGAGGAAGCTATTTGAGATCTATCTAGATATATAGCTTGCAGTACAGCTGTTGTATGATCAATGGCTGCCTAGCCACACTGTTTGCTTTAAGGCTATTCTTTGATATTGCTCTATCCTGTACCCTACCCCAAACCTACTCCCTGTAATCAATAAAGTTCACCATCATCCTAAGTATGGTGAACTGGCTGGGAGAGGGAAAGGGGCATGCTTTTGTGTCTCCTTGGTCCAGCTAAGAGAGATCACTACTTTTGCTCCAGGCCAAGGAAAGCACCCCAAGTTCTTGCAGTGGGTCGAGCACCTTCAAGGTCTACAAGGCCTCTGCATCCCAGGGGGCACAGGGCTGTGGACAGACCAAGATTCCTGGGTGGTGACCCCAGGCTCACGAGTGTGCTCTGGGAAAGGGAGTTGGCAGGATGTGAGGCACCCCAAGGAGACACTAGGAGCCTAGTAGGTGGCAGGCACAGTGAGGTGGGTGGCTCAGTGCAGGATCGCTCCCTGCTAGCTTGCTACAGCCTGCAGCCAAGCAACTCCTGCCCGAGAACATGGGACTCCAGCTCCTCACTGCCTTGCACCCACTCAACCACCCACAAGTTGCTATTCATTGCACTGTGTGGGCAAGTGGGTGGAAGGCAGTCAGGAGCTGGAGCCCCAAGTGCTGGAGCAGGAGCCCAGCTGCAGCATCCCTTCTCCTGCCCCCCTCCCCTTCACCAGGAACAGTGCAGTAGGGTCAGGAGGAGAAGAAGGAGCCACTGGAGGCAGGGGGAGCCAAGGAGTACCCAGGCAGCTGCAGCTGCACCAGAAGCAGCCCAGCCAAGAAGCTCTGTGCACTGACCAGGGCTGGGGCTGGGACTGTGGCAGGTGCAGGAGGGAGCATGGCTGCCCCAGGCTGGAGGGGGCAGGGCTCAGCCCCATGTGGAGCACACCATGGGGACAATTGTGGGCCGAATCCAATCAATTGACAGACACTTGCCCCCATGCCAAATATAATCAGTTAGCAGGCCAGTTCCAGCCCAGGAGCCATGTTTTACCCACGCCTTTCTTAGCATTTAGGGCCTAATTCAATAAAATTTAATTCTGGACTTTCAATAGATTCCCTTTACTTAGTGGCAAGACTTGTTTTCTATCATTCCTGTGAAGGCACCAAATACCCATGCACAGAAATGTTATGACAAAGTCTATAGTATTCCAAGTCTAGTGGTCCAAAATAAATTAGAAGAAGGTTCCTTTACATCTAAATTTTGCCTCTAACCACCACAAATTGGGGGGAAGGAAGGGACATTGTGGAAAGAGGGGAGATTTAAGTGAGTTTTAGAGTGCCCCTGTAATTGAGGTGTTTTAAATTCAACATTAAAAAAAATAATAGGCCAGGTTGTTAATAGTAGTGTGTTCATAGAAAAGTTATGATCCTGCACACATTTATACCTAAGAAGACTTCAATAAATCTACCCATAGTACAGTAAGTTTGGTACAAACATGTAACTTTTGGAGCAATGAAAGATGTGGTGGTTGGGGTGGGAATAGGCTTTACCAAAAGCAGCAGTGCATTACTTTGACCTGCAGGATCTGTATAGATCAGGAACTTCAGCAAGGCTTTTTGGTGCTTTTATCTAACAGCTGATTCAACCAGCTGTTAGATAAAAGCGCAAAAAAGGGCCCATTATACAGGCATTGAGAAAGCCGGATGCAACTAACGCGATGACTCTTCTGGTCATGCACTGGGCTTGGTACAGGAGTGTAGCAAATTTAAAGTAAAGCACTTGTTTTGGGGAGGGGGGGCTCCACATCTGCAAGCAGTGCCTAGGACTAAGTTCTTAATTATGATTAGGGGCTCCTGAATTGTACTAGTATCTGCATGGGGAAACTCCTGAGTCCACATGAACTCCAAAGAAGTTCATGATTAGGAATCTCTTTGAAACATTCATTTCAGCTCAGGCAGTACCTTGTGGCCTTCCCACTAGAAACAGCAGTGGTTCTCAACCTCATTAGAGTCAAGGCACCCCTCTTAGGTTTTCACTTGTTTTTTTGGCTATGGAAAAGTAATAGAACAATTCTTCTGTTGCAAAGAAATTGGAAAGACCACAAGACTTCAGAATGATTTTAAAACTACTGATTCCTATTTGAAATCACTGGTCTGTATCTCATGAATCATGTTAGCACTGTTGGGTACACAAATATTGTGCAACTCCTGCGGCACCCTTGAAAGGGTCTTAAGGCACCCTGGTTGAGAATCAGATTTAAAGACTATAGTCAGGATTGCTTCATTACATTAGGCTCTGTACAGGAGAGAAACAACCATAGTCCTGGTTTTGTCCATCTTGTTCGAACTTGGTATTTGTTTGCTTGTTTTTAACTCCTTTGCCTATTTATTTTCAAGATAGCAGAGCCTAGATTTAAAAATACTCTACAATTGTCACCAAAGGTGTTGCTAAAATATATATTCCTATAATTGCATTAGGTCTCACTGGACTCTAGCAATTAGGACTCTAATTCTTCATGTGGCTTTTTTTGTTGGACCTGATGTTCTTGGAGTGGTTATGAAATGACAGCCTACAATAGCACTTTCCAGCCCAAAAAATAGTAACCACTAACCTAAAGACTTGTTGGTTTAACTGTTTCTTTGTCCAATGAGATGCCTTCACTGAGCCATAAAGCAAAAGATGCTCTTGCACAGTTAACATGTCAAACAGTACATCGTGCTGTGGACAAACACCAATTTCCAGTCTGACAGCAGGCAGATGAGTACGCATGTCCCTTCCATTGATGATAATGGTACCAGAACTGGGTGGGGACAGGCCTGTCAACATTGATCTGATACAAGAAAAAAGAGAAATTCAGAAGCACACACCCCATGTTCAAGCCATACTGTATGTTGTATCCTGATTCAGTGATTCATTCATTTAAATAATTCTTATTTAAGAGCCACATCATATAAATAACTGTCCTTGAGTTCTTGAGGCTGGTACTCTGTTCATGTAGATCAAAGTACTTCTATTAGTTACTTTCGCACAATACTGACTTGTGCCAGGAGATATCTGCCCATTTATAATTACAGAAAAGTTGCTAATAATCATTTTTTTCCTAATTAACCCAGATTTCAATCATCTCTCCTCTCCTTGGTGCTTCCAAAACCAGGGTCATTTTCCTAGCAAAAGTAAGCATTCAACTGAATTATGTTTAAATAAGAAATATATTTAAAGTTTAACAGTAAGCAAATGATCAGATACAACTCCTAACTTATAGGGACTCAATGTTGAATCCCTTACTCAGGTTAATCAAGTTGATTTAATCTAGAGTCTAATTCATTCTTATTAGTAATTTATGTACCTGTGGAAGCTTAGGGGGGGAAAATGGTCAGAATTCTTGATATTTCAATTAACAGAAAGGGCAGAAATAAATTAACTTTTTAATTAAATCCCATTTTTAAAAATGATTTTCATTTTGTTATTTCTGCTTCCCTCCATTTGTCAAAATACCATCTTCAACATCCAAGAGCAAAGCCTGCAAACCCAGAAAGCCTCCAAGCTCTTCATCTGGTAGGCACAAAGGGGCAATGCTGTGCAAGAAGATTTCCCAGAGGTCACTATGCACCTCTACATGAGAACCAACTTCCACCTTTACTTCCACCCTTCCCCTTTACAGCATCTACCACCACAACTGCTTAAAAAAGAGTTACTCTGTTAAGGAAGCTCTGTTCAAGGGGGCCCACTTTTCCAGAGCAATGCATTGGTTTTGTTATGCACCAAGGCAAACCCAGTCCAGTTAAGCCATGTCAGTTATACCTTTTGAGTCCTTTACACCTTAAAAACGTGTAATAATAATAAGTTAATAAGCCTAGAGAACATTTGCTGCCTTACAAACACATTTTAGAGCACCAAATAAGTGGAAAAAACTGTAACAGCTCATTGTTAAACAATGGACATACATAACTGTTGTCTTGCCAGCTCCATTGGGCCCCAAGAGAGCTGTGATCTGATCTCTGTAGAAAGTGAGGCTTAGATCTTTAACTGCAGTCTTTTTGCTCTGTGTATATTCTTTGGTGAGTGAAATAAGTACTACGCCTTGAGCTATTCCTTCTTCACTAGTGATTTTCTGCTCTTGAGGCATTGAACCTAGATAAGTGAAGAATCACAGACCACACGGGCTTTAGAAACACTAGCATTTATAAAGTGACTATTCATTAGCTTTACTTTTCCTAACACGGTCATGGTTGCTATATATTAAAACTAGAGAATCCATTCCTCTGGTGGTGTCAATTTGCACAGCTCCACTAGAATAAAAAAATGCTGTGTTGAATATACATTGGTGAAGGGTCCGTAGTTGTACTTACCATATTTATTTGATTCTAAGATGAGGGCTTCCCCCTATTTAACATGGGGTGGAAGGACCCTCGTCTTAGAATTAAATATGAGGGGGTGGGGGGCAGGGGGCACATGGCTGCTATGGCTCTCACTCTGGCCCCTACCTGAGGTCAGGACCATCGCCCCAGCAGCTTCAAGTTAATTGAACCTTGATAACTTTTGGAAAACTGCCTTGCTAACAGAGGTACCAAAATACATCAGCCCTGAATAGCTGGTCCTTCTCACCTCTCCTATAGGCTAAGCCATTTCAGAGATACTAATTTTCAGAGCTCACAGAGGAGTTTCCAAGGCACAGGAGTAGATATGGGTGGCATGTGTCTTTACCTGAAAATCTTTAATGAAAAGAAACACAAGAGAAAGTTGTGAAATGGGCCTCAGAGGAAAGAAAATAAATCTGATTTTAAGCAGCAGAACATGTAGGGAATTGATAAGCAGCCAAGCACAGAGCTGGAAATCAGCAGTGAAAATGGTTGTAGGCAGCAGCAGTGAAAAATAGAGGCGATAACAGTCTGTTATTGAAATACAAGGCTAGAAAACAGTCTGAAAGAGCAGCATTTAGAAAATAAGGGAAAAGAAAAAGAAAACTCCCAAAACCCCATATAAAAAGCCTTTCATGGAAACAACATGCAGATAACATCAGACTTTTTGTGATGAAATCAAAGTGCAGAGAAACTGAGTTTGACCATATGCTTTAATGAGCATAAAATTGTTCAGACTATGCAGCAAACACTATAGAATAGACTGAGAAACTTCAGGGAGCCTAACAAAGGTAGGTGGATTGGCAGCAAAATGGCTGACAAAATTCTATATTGTCAAGTGCACATTTAAACTACTTGTTCTAGTTAAACTGCACCCACTCGGACATCACTGTAGGTAACTCAGTGAAATATTTTACATATTGTATACTGGAAAAAATAAGGCAATTTTCTAGGAAGCATAAGGAATGAGATATGGATTTGGGCTTAGCCAACCACGAAAAATGATTGATTGGAGAGAAGCAGAAAATGAAAGTGGTCCTTATAAAGTGTCCCATCCTATCGCAAACTTCTTCCTTGAAAATTTTCATTGAAAAAAACCAAAACAAAACAAAAAACAACTTACCGTAAGTTAGAGGTTTGTTTCTCCTGTCTGTACTGCAGAAGTTCTTCCAATAGGAGACACTTAAGGGAAAGTACCATGGCTCCCTTAATCCAAATCGACCTCAGTGTTAAATATAAGAAAAACAATTGAAACAAATCTTTGAAAAATTAATGACTTTTTCAGCTTCAATATTTTTTATCCTTTTTTTTGAAGGAGTTGGGGGAGAGGCAGGAAAACCGTACAATATGTTATCTATATTATTGTATCACTTGGATTTTTATCACATGCATTTTTCAAAATGTCTGACCTCATTTTCAAGCTTTGGGGACAACCTAGCTATCACTAATGTCAAAAGAAATGCTATCATTGTATTTTGTGTGTGGAAAAGGCATTCTGAAAGCGATTCAGACATTAGTGGGAGAATCCAGGTGTAATTAATTACCAGTTTTGCCCAAGATATTGAGGTCTGCCAGTTTGGTACACTGGAGTAAAAAGTACCATTAATCTCTGACACTGGAGACATTTAGCTGTGGGATCATTCCCTGGCAAAAAAAACAATGGAGTCTCAGAGTGTGAAGTTTCCTGCCAGTGGGCTTCAGAGGAACAGTCCAACACCAAGGCATCACACCCTGCTCTACCACCTGGCTTCGCCTCCCATCCTGCTGGTAGGGGAATTGACATAGGATATGCTCAACTGCTGATGAGCCTCCAAGGAATCATCTTGCTACACAAAAGAAATACTCAGGATTCTTTTTTCCTTTTTCAACAGATTGTCGTCAACTGCCAGCATGGGACTCATATATTGTAGCAGAAAGAAGCAGAAGTACAGCTGCACAAGCCAACTCATGTTTGACATTTCTTGACCTTTCAGTGCTTCATATAATATTTGCATTATGTATATTGTTCATGTCTAAGACTGTGGAGCAATAGTACGTGGCATTGAATGGCAGCAACATCCTTCATTATAAGTTAAAGGCTTTTGCTTGAGATTCTGTTACTTACATTGGCACACCTACGTTTCCATCTCGGGCTTCTATTCTTTTTTCATTTTGAAATAGATATAAAATTAGCACAGCAAAACATGTGATATACAGATGTGTGCAAGTGTAAATCCCAGATGCTCAGAAAAGCAAATTAGAAATCATTCCACGTGCCTCAACCACCAAGTCAAGAACACTCATAAATGTGTGGAGAAATTTGGAAAAATTAAACATCTCAACATTTTCTGAGAATAAACTTGGGATTTAGCTACTCTCAATTATGCAACTGTGGCCCACAGACATACTTGGGATATGGAAGCAGGGGGTTAACAAGAAAAAAACAAAAACAAGCTATTTAAATACTGTCCTTTGATGTTTTGAAAAGCAACCTTTTTTGTAAATAAGAGGCCAGATCTTAAGATTTATTTAGAGAGAATCTCCACTTAACTCCAATAGGATTTTGCTACTAGATTGGACTCTGTTATTATCAAGTGTCAAATCAGCCCCAGAAGTCCTTACCCAACAATTTGTACTCTTTATAGAGAGCAAGACGTGGTACCACATTACAAATTCCAGCCCATCTGTTAACACTGTTTGCTGCCCTAGCTACATATGAAATATCTGTTACATATTAGTCATGAATTTGGCATGTCAAGGCTCTGACTCTGAGTACTGAAGATTTTTCTACTTGTATTTAAAAGGGGAGGAGGAAATCAATCCATTTTATTAAATTATTAAATCTACAGATGCCGAAAAAGAATATTTAAGTGGGTGGTGATTAAAAAAAAAAAGCCCTCATTGATCTTACCAGGAATTGTGTTGCTGAAATACCAGCCAGCTATAAAACACATAATTGAGTCAAAGAAAATCATCCAGCATGCCCATCCAAAAGTAATAGATCCTCCTTGTGGCAAGGTCTGGTACATGTTGCTCCACTGAATTCCTAGAAACAGAAAAAAAGATCAGAATTAAATCTATAAAGCACAACAGGTAGGCGGGCCATTAATAGGCCAAGACGAAACACTTAATATACTAAAGCACTGACAGACAAAAACAACGTAGTTAATAACTGTAATTTTAAAAGAATAAACTGTTAGACCTCTTGGTCTCTCTTTGGAACAGCAGGTAACATTACTGCTGAGAAAATGTAAGAGAATTCAGAGTGGCAGGGTTTTTTTTTTTCCTTTTCAGTTTTAAGTTGCTTTTTTTTTTTACTGGACTGTTTTGGCAACAAAAAAAAGTCCCCAAAATTTCAAATAAAATATGAAAAGGTGTGTGTGCATGCATGTGTATGTGCATGTGTTCAAAAAAATCAGGCATGTGTGCATATATGTGTGCATGCTCATGCAAGAAATCAAATGCATGCATGTGTGTGTGTGTGTGCACACACTCACATGCACAATAAATCAGGCATGTGTGCACGCACGCCATTGTTTGGGCACGCATGCAATAAATCAGGCTTTAGGACAGAATGTTGATACCCATGATGAAATAAGCTTATAAGAGACCTAGAGCAAATTTATTTAGCTGAAACCCCCATATCATAACTAAATGGAGCATATCGTTGTTTATCATTTATATGACAGCAGTGCCTGGAGGTGCCAATGCATTACTGGGGCTCCCAACACTAATCAGTTCAAAAAGTCTTACAGTAAGTTAAAGTAAGTAGGAGGAAAGGAAATAAGATATGAATCAATAGAAGTAATTAGGATTTATACTTGATAGAGCTACTTTATGG
Organism: Crocodylus porosus; assembly: GCF_001723895.1. Classification (NCBI taxonomy): domain Eukaryota; kingdom Metazoa; phylum Chordata; order Crocodylia; family Crocodylidae; genus Crocodylus; species Crocodylus porosus. The sequence continues at coordinate 119,998,925 of NW_017728886.1, forward strand.
CTCAAATTACAAGGTTCAAAAAAGTCACTGCATTTTTCCACATACTTTGTCAGAAAGTGGCAATAGTGCAACAGAGCAGCTCAGGAAATCCTATGAGGACATTTTTCATATCTTGAGAAAACCAGAAATTTGGGAAAATTTTCCCCAGAAATGTCAATTTTGGCCCCAAAAAAGCCATTTTTCCTCACAGCAGCAGGGATTTTTCAACCAGATCCACCATACTTCTTAGCTTCCACTTAATTACAACCCCCTCAAACAGCAGCTATGCTTAAGATAATTCAATGTTGTTACTAGGAGAGTTTTCCCACTTATGGCAGAAGAAAGAGAAGACTGAACCTTGGATCAATCACAGAGTTAAAAAAAATCCCTACTCAGGCTATAATCATGAGGATTTAAAAAAAAAAAAAAAAAAAGGGACCCACCCTTCCCCCCTTGGCAAACTCCGGCTGGTGTCTGGGGCCAGGGATGAGGGTTAAACTTCCCATCCCCTGAGTACAGAGCTGCCTTGCCATGATAAGAATTTACTGCTGGCTGCAACTGTAGACTACAAATGCCAGAGCCACCTGGAAGCAGGAAGAGGAAGCAATGAGCAAGCCTGCAGGGTCCTGCTTCTGTAATTCTGGATTGCAAATCCCAGAGACCTCAGGGGCAGCAGGAAGAGGAAGCAAACATACAGCCCATGCTGGCTACATGCCTGAGAGCCGTGCTGTAGTGCCCCCCAGTTTCTGGCCTGAGATCCTGCATGCATGTGGCTGCATTTCCTGAATCAAAAATGAATGTCTGTCTAGTTGTTTCTCAGTTTAATCTCTGCAGTTTAGACTAACCTGCAAAAACTGAATCAATTTAGCCTTGGGGCGTTTGACTGTCTGTACTTAGCCCTTGACCGCTGAGATCCCCGGGCTTTGGATCAGGCACAATATAATCTTCCTAACAGATTTTGCACCAATTTGCCTCATCATAATTTCTCAAATGCAAGTATTTTCAACAGGTTGAACCCCAAGCAGTGCTGTCAACAAGACGACACAATACAAGATTGAAAGTACAGCTTTAATACTTGAGTCACCTCTGAAAGTCCTGATTGTGAATTTCTTAACAAAACAAGTTTACAATGTTTTCCTACAATGTGAACATATTTGAATTACGGAACCAATATAAATTGCCTAAAAATCATCTTAAATTTCAAATTTAATTGAATACATGAAAAGACCACTTTAAATCACCTGAAATGTTGCTTCTGGAAGGCAGGGAGAGATGACACTCATATGGTGCCCAGAGCTCCCCTTTTTCTTAACAGTTAAAGTAACTTTCATCCTCAATACTGAATTCCCTGTCCATTTCATAAAACATTTCCACAGCCAAAACTCCATTGCTGGGATACTGAGAACTCTCTCCAGTAGTAGACCAACACCAGATCAGATCAAAGATAAAGCCACTCACAGTGCTATTCTGTTAGATGTAATTTGGCTACAGATTTAGCCTTCTATCTATCTTCACAGTACTGCTACTGGATGAAGATAGCATGGCAGTGGTATAGTGCTACCTAACAACTTCTGAGAACTAATTAAATACTTCAGTTATCTTCCAGCTGCTGAAAAGTATCTGCAATGTTGGGAGTGTGGATAGGGTTTTCCCTGCATCCTGCATCCTTTCAGTCACTGTAGCCTTCCACAATTTAGAGCAGTTTTAAGAGGGGAGAGGGGAAAGAATGTAGGGGCATTATGGGGCTTTACACCTTATATTCTGAGTTCAGCTGCTCACTGGCAATCTGATGCTCTTTAGCACAAAGCAAGGGGAATGGGTTTTCACATTTAGCTCTCTGTAAACCATTATTACAAAAGCTTCTAGCTAACAGGAGATCTTACCTATTTCTTGGCCTTCAAAGAATGTAATGAAAAACACCCCTTGTCCAAAGGCAGTTGTAGACAAAAGGCACTGCAACAGTACAAAAGAAGCAGGAAATTAACATGTATAAAACTTCATGAAGAAGCTGAACTAAGTCCAAATGAAGAAACAATGGACCTTTCAGTTCCACATAAGTTAATGATCCAGCCTTTCTTTTTACTTCTTGAACAATATTTATCTGAATTTTGCAGAAGTATACTCTCGAAGTTAGAGAGCTTTACTGACTTAGTTATTAATATTTGAAGGCATTATTTAACTTTACCACAATTTATGGAGCATCATAAATCCACCACATATTGAAAATATATAATGCATAACAGTGGAAGTATGTATAAAGCAATTTATTTTCTGTAGTAAGTGAATGACCCAGAACTCACAAGAGGCAGAGGTTGATGGAACATACATTGTGTACTGTACGCTGGGCAGGTATTCTACTGCAAGGAAATAACATTTAATTTCCAATGGAGCAATATAAATGGGGCATACTGCATCAGAAAAGCACAAAATGGAAAATGACCAAGTTCAGGGACATAATGTAACAAGAATAGATGACTGATGGTAAATGGAAAAAATCACTGGCCAGCATCTGAAGGCTAATAGAGGAAACCAAATCATTACTATATATTAATAAAATATAAGGCGTTGTGGTATGTGGAAAGTTCTGTCGTTTGAATGTGAACTCATAACCAAGGTCTCATGTATTTTAAGATAGTGATGTCCAATGTGGCTGTATCTAGAGCCTGTCCAGTACATTGCCCCACCAAGCCATAGCTATTCCCACTGTACATACCCTAAACCTGGGAAAAAAGCAATGAAGCTGTCTTGGGGACAAGCCTCTGCCACTGCCCTCAAGCACACCAGAAACAGAGTTTGAGAGCATTTACTGCCCCATTTTCAGGTTTGGTTCATGAAAACTGGGAGCAAGAAGGGTTATGGGAGGTTTGGGGGTGGATGGGGGGAAGGCCAGTATGCTTCTCAGTGCTCTCTCAAATACCTGGGAAGCCATACAGGTATCCCCTTATGTTTCTGCAGCATTTCATACCCTGGGAATGTACCCAGGTACCTAATATGAAAAGTAACTTGCATTACTTTTCAGGTACCTAATATGAAAAGTAAGGGCAATTGTCCCACTCCCCCAAAATAAAGTAGCCCTTTAACCTGCTTAGACCCCAATCTTGCAGTGGCAAATCATTATGCCAGGAGTGGCCAACCCATAGCACACATGCCACAAGTGGCACAGGCAACTGCTGTGTGTGGAACAAGAACCACACTTATTGTTTATGAACATAAAGTTATCTGATTGCCTTTGCTTACTTTTATGTAATACATAATGTGTGTATACACCTACCCTAGAATCAAAGAGCAGTAAGTTGGACATCTAGGTTATATTGTTTCTCTGTAGTTATGGTATGATTTAAATTGTTTCTCTGGTTGTATTAAAATATTTAATTTGTTGTCACAGCATTAACAGGAAGTTAATGGTGTGCAAAATATTAAATACAAATTCAAATACAAATGACTTCTAAAAGTCATTGAGATTATATCTGAAATATACATCAAAAAGAGAATTGTTTGCCTAAACTATTTCTGTTTCTGTCCTTACTTTAATACTTAAGACATTTATTGGCCTAAACTCATGTTGTTATTAATCCAAATTACAGAACCTTCTTAATCCTTCTGGGCCTCAACAGAAGTACCACAGGCTCCTACCTGGGTCTAATTCTGAATTCTTTACACAGGTTTTGTGTGATCTTCCAAGAATACTTTCAAACTAGAGGGTTTTCAAGTTCAGTATTAAGTAAGTTCTCTCTGGGGTTTATTCTGTCATTTATAAAAGACTTGGTGTATAAATGCATGAGAAGAGTCTTCTGAAGTAGATGTAGTCTTTTACATTAAATAAATACATTAAGAGGAAACCGGACAAGTGAATGTAAGTGTGATACTGATTCACAAAATGCTTTCTGAGCAAGTATACTGATTCTTAAAACAGAAATTTCAGGAGAATAACCACTAGGCATGTGCAAAGCAGCTAGTATTCACTTTGGATTTGGTCGATTTGGGGGACAGTGATTTGATTTGGTGATTCGAATCACTGTCCCAAATCAATTCAACTGAATCTGATTCATAGATTCAACCATCACTGAATCGACCAAATCTCCAAATCAAACAGGCCTCATTCCTGCCCACTCTCCCAGCCCTGTCAATGGGTGCCCTGCCCGGCCCAGACATCCCAGCACTTTAAAAAAAAAAAAAAAAAAAGTCGTGTTGCCTGGCAGGAGGACAATCCCTGCTGCTTCCCACTGCCCTGTGCTGCATGGGAGGGCTCTGCCACAAGCCCCAAGAAGTCCTGAGGCTGCTGCAGTGAGTGAATGGTCAAAGGATGGGGGCTCATGGCAGAGCCCCCACACAGCATGGGGCAGTGGGGGGCAGCAGGGATCGTCCCCCCACCCTGTCCTGGCATCAGCCAGTGTGTGTGGAGCTTTGTTTTCTTTTTTCTCTGAAGAGCTGGGATGCCAGGTCCAGGAAAGTGGGAGGGGGATGGGGGGCACTTAGGGGGACTGGGGGAGCAGGCAGGGGATGGGGCCTGGCAGGGGTCCCCCCCATGGTCCCCTCCCCCCTCCTCCAGTGCTCCCCCACCCTACTTACTGGCATGGAGTCCAGGTCCAGCTCCCTGCAGTGGTGAGCAGGGACTACTCATATCTCTGAAGCTTTCCAAATCTTTTCCGAATTGATTCGGACCTTTTTGTCAGTGTCCTGATTCAATTCAGATTCAGAGATTTGGCCACTGAATCAGGCCAAATCTCCTCTGAATCAAATCAGCACTCGAAGCTTTGCACAGTCCTAGTAACCATCATCACCATAGTTCAGTCCATCACAAAAACATGCATGACAAAACTGCTAAGCAGAATATAGCAAAACTCCAACCAGATAATATGGTAACTAGTTAGTGGATAAGTACCTTACTCCTATTATTATCCTGTCTGCTAATGTACAATTATTCCACTGTATTTTTAACAAAATTTAAGATAACATCTTAAACATTTCCACAGCACAAACAATATCTGTAAAAGACACAGAAAGTGCAGCATGTATTCTTATACTCTTTTTCTGTAGTTATATTTTAAACATGAGTGATTTCTACCTTTCACTAAGTTTATACTAGTTTTCCTGTAAAGAAGAAATGTTTTTCCTCAGATGCAGTACCATCCCTTTTGTGGATGGCATTAATTTTTCATGGTATTCTTTTGTGTAAAAAAGAAAAACCATGTGTTTAAGAATGTATCTTTTTCCATCATACATGCAGCACTAGGAATGTAGAGCCTTATGCTGTTTATTGGGTTCTGTCAATTCTCTTGAACATTCATTTTCTGATTCCCTTCTGTTGCATTCAGAGTGGTATTTCTTGGCTAGTTTCCCATCAAGGAAAGCTATGCAGTTTCAATGAGATATAAGCCCAAATAAGAATCTACAGACAAAGTAAGGGAAGGGGTGTTTTTTGTTTGTTTGTTTGTTTTATAATGGTCATAAATGATGAAAATGAATAAAACAACTTTAAAAGAGAAAGAAAAAAAGAAAAAAGTACTTACAGCGATGATCTGGTTGGCAAAACTCAGTTGGTTCTGCAAAACGAACAGAACTATGTAGGGTAAAAAACTTATCATATACACAAGGCTGGCACTGAGGGCTGCTGTATTGGCACTGCTAAAAAATGCACCCATCAGGTAGCTTAGCATAACAACTGCAACTCCAAAATCAAGGAAGAAGAGGAAGATGAGGAAGCTGTTGCTGTAAGCAAAGATGCCGCTCACTTTTAAAATGATGACCAGAGTGCAGCTGCTTATAGCAAGTACAGCTATATTCTCCAGAAACCAGGCTAGGAAATGAATGGATGGGTGCACACCCATTGTCTTCATGTACTGCAAAACCAAAGAAATATCTTACAGTTAATATACAGCTCTTAAAATTTAAGTAGAAGAGAGACAACAAGAGACATTGCTAGCATTCTCCCCAAAGATCACAACTGTATTAATTTCACCCTTGTATTAACAATATGTGGGATAAGAGTGAGACCCGGTAAAACATTCTGGTGCTCTTTTTTTTTTTTTTTTTTAAGTTATGGCTCTCTCCTGATGACATTTGCTTTTGAGTATAATGTAGATGAACAGGAGGAAGACCAATGAGCCTAAAGGCCTACTCATGTTCATGGGCATAATGTTTTTTTGCAAGTATTTACAGCATCAGACTCTTAAATTGTACCAGCCCCTGAAGTGGGAATCTCCCCCTTTTATGCTTAAAACTGTGCATCTTTGGCCTGAAAAAAACAACAGTTATAAAAGACGGCATAATATAACCATAATAATGGAAACCTGTGAACAATTATCAGAATGACAAAAACTAAAAGAGCCCTGCAAAAAAATTATAACATTGTGCAAATATGAAACACTCCTATGCTTCATTTTTTGTTTTTCTCACTAAAGTTAAAGCATCTGAGAAGAAAATGTGCCATTTTAACAAATATGGTAACATTTACAATTTTCCTTCTTGTAGAACTTGCAGTAGAATATGGACTAAATTCTTCCATTCTCAGCTTCTGCATAGGAATCTTCATGAAAGCAGATATTAATGACACCACATACCTCCAAGACCACCACTTAAAAAAGCACTAGCTGAAATAAAATAGTATTTTTATACTATGTTTCAACCAGAGTAAAAGGCATTTTGCAGACATAGTGAATTAATATTTAAAACACCCCTGTAAAATAAATGAGCCCTCTTTTAGACACAGAGAAAAACCAGTCTAAAAAGTTTAGATAATTTGCCAAAGTTCAACAGCAAGTCGGCAGCAGAATGAAGAACAGCGCTTGGGTTTGTGGGATAGAAATGGTACTACATCTACACAGCATCTACATAAGGTCCCAGTTCTGCAAGATACTGAAGACAGGGTGTGAACTCCTATAGATGCTACCTTCAATGAAAGAACATGTTTTCCCCCTGTGCACTTCTCCTGTAAAACTCTGAAGAATACTGTTCAGAGCCATTTTTATTTAGTTCAGCAAAAACTATCACACTGTAAATGCATGTGTGTTTTCTCAAATAGACTGTCTTTTCTTGTTTTTTTATTCTCCTACTCCAAAGAAAGGTCATGCTGATTGCTAGTACATAGTTACTGTTTGAGAATGGATAAACATACCATCAGCTGAAGGCATACAGCACCTAGGAAGATCGGGATCTCTGTTGACAAGACTGGTTTTAAAGAAAGGTTCTCAACTTTACATTTTACAGTGTTTTCAATTGTTGCTCTCCTTTGTTTCAGATATAAATCTCCACACAGCAATGCAAAGCTCAAATTCAAAACATCCCTGTGAATCTGAGCTGGCAGGTAGAACTCAGGCTCACAGCTCAAAAGAAGAAAATAAAAAATAGAGCAGTTTTATAAGTACACAAAACCATCTCTCAACGATTTTTATTGTCGCCATTGTTTTTAGTCTTTTAGGCACACCTTTGGCAAACTCATTTTATAGTAAGTCCACTAATTCTTACCTCCTCAAGACAAATTTCTCTCTCATAAACCAGTTTCCGGACCATGCCAGCAACAGATACCATCCATGTTAGCATCATTATGAGTGGGAAAAAAAACCCTATGTTGTTCAAGAATCTGAAATCACAAATATATTTGTCAACCCCTAAAAGATGAAAGACTATTATATAGATGTTAATATCCATACAGTGTTATTCAGAACATACACATAAAAGAATAATGTATGGTGTGTGTTTAACTCAGGTCTAGAAATACTTTTTGCTGCTATTAGGTAAATATATGTACTATAATTTAACAGTAACAGTAGAACCTTTATATTGCCTCTTTGAAATGAGGCTCTATTTACAGTGAAATATAATTACTGAAGTATATTTCAATGTGCTATTTCCAAATGAAAATACTGAAAGTGCTTGACATATTATCAGCTTTGCAGCATTGCTCTAGTAGGAAGTATTCCTCACCTTAATGTTCACTATTTGCATTCTCATCTTTTGGTTTTAGTGACACTTATCTTCTACATATAAACCACATACTGAATCACTGCATGCACATAGTGTCTCCTCCCTCCAATCCCTTTCCCTCTATATACAATTATTTTTTTCTGACAGTCCATTCATAACACCTGGTGAAATAGGTTGTTGCCTACAAAAGCTCATGCCTCTCTGAACCAGTTATTTTACGGTGCCACCCTACCCTCACTTCTGCCTAACTTCAGACTAACACAGCTAACTCCCTCTGTGCTCCTGGAAGGCACTGTGCCCAACTGAATAAAAATGATTCCAATCAATCTGCTCAAGAAACTTGCTTGGGTATCTCAAATGTCTTCTTCCTAATCAGATACCAGTCAGATGAACCAACCAGTTGTAACCCAGCTACACATCTGATCAGTTAAACAGCATGATAAAACGAAATAAGCCACACGGTTATTCTACAAAAAACATGTAATAACTCTGTGGCTCATTGTTATCACAGCATTAATTGAATGTGTGGCTATGTGCTCCCCTGTGGCTGGGCGCCCCAACAGTAGACAAGGCTCCCCACTATGGGGGTACACCATGCACTGCCATGGATGCAAGTCCTGCAGCTAATGGGGCTCACAACCATAGGTGCACTCCATGTGCTGCCACCGTTGGGAGTCCCACAGCTGACAGGGCTCACAGATACAGCAGTGCGTAGGGCAATCCTGTGATTGCAAGCTCTGTCACCTATAGACCTCCCATCCACAGGAGTACATGGGGTGCTGCAGCAGCTGCAAGTCCCGTCAGCTGTGAGCTCCCAGCCACAGAAGCTTGTTACTTGTCAGTACAGAGAGAACCCGGGATGACAATAAGCCATAATAGGATCTGCAGCCCACAATCGTGCCTCCTGCTATACACAAGTGATCCTAACTTGCCTTTACCCAAATGTCTGGCAGGGGCCCAAAAGACTCCAGGTGACCAGGTCACATTGTTCTACATAACACACAGCCTGTTCTGAAAAGCTGTACTTTATTCTCTCAAAGAAAAGGAGGAACTGCCTCTTCAGGGTCTTATACAGCAAACAGGAATAAATTAGCACCAGGCTCACAGAACTAACAAGCAGACCATAGAGTCACCCAGATATAACAGACCTTTTCCAGGGGGACATCCCTGCATCCATCCAGGAAGCCTACCACAAATACGTTTAACTTGTTAAAGAAGATGAAGGAAGAACAGTCTTCTACACTCACTCTTCAAAAACAATACTACAGTCCACATCAATATCATCAACCTATCAACCCACACTCTCAGTCCCCCTAAAGTGCTCTGGGTTATCCAATCATCTTTCCTTCTGCTCTCCTACACAGTTCAATAAGGTGCAGCTTTATGAAGACCTTTTGGGCTTTCTCCATCAGCTACAACTAAGGGAATACCTCCATGACAAAAACAATACACCACAGTCCTGACCCTTACATCAAGACCTTTACATGAACTGTCTCTACCCTCACACCCATTCTGAGATTGCCAAGAATAAAACATGTGTACACTGCAAGTCTTGTACATTGAAGAGCCATAGTCAGATTTCAGACTAACAAAGCTAACCACATCTGCCTCATCAGGGTGCTATACACCTCATACTCAGAAACAGCTTTTCATCTGCTGCTCAGAAGTAGAGGGAGATAGGAGTACAAAGCTTTGGTCCCTAATTCTATCTGGCGGAGATTCAGCCCAATTTGGTGGCTGAATCTCTGAATCGAATCAGAGGACCCTTTAATCTCTCCAAATCAAATTGGAACCCTCTGAATTGATTCAGAGAGATTTGGAAAGAGTCAGAGATTCAGACATAGACACAGCTCTAAATGTTTTTTCTACATAGCTCTAGGTACCAGGCAGCTCATGAATGCTGCGATGGTGGGATGGATGCAGCGTCCCAAAGAAGCTCAGGGGACTTCCCAGCATGCTCAGCAGCAGACCTGAAAGTGAACTAAAAGCATTTCCGGTCCACTTCCCTGTGCTGGGGGGCCTCCTGGGTCTGGGGGGGGGCACCTGGGGTCCCCTTGTGGCCAATTGCTGGGATGGGGGGGTGCAGGGGGGCCCCAGAAGACCCAGAAGTCGACTGGAATACTTCTGGTCCACTTCTGGGTTTGCCCCCGAACACGTGGAGGACCAACCCCCCCGCACTCCTGTGGGACACTCCATGGGCCCCAGCATTCACAAGCCATGCTGGTACCTCAAGGTATGTAGGAAAAACTTTTAAAGCTGTCTATGTCTGAATCGCTGATTCTCCGAATCAGCATTGAATCTTTGGATTCAGCCAAATCAAATCAGGGACAGTGATCCGAGTCAGCAAAGCGAATCACTGTCCCCGATTTGGGTTGAATCCAAATCAAATAGGACCCACTTCACACATGCCTAATAATCGAGTTGGTTCCAAACCAGTTCCCAGCTCTATTGGCATTTTGAACACTGGCTGATAACAGCTCTTACAAGGCCATCTACCCAGGTTAAGATGTCACAGTGAGTTGCTGCTGTACTTGTTCCCTCCCAAATGTTCTCTTCTGGGAATCGCAAAATGAGATCCACCAAAATCAATCATGCTGGTTTAATGCCTTATTGGGGCAACCACCAGGTAGAGAAATCCAACAGGTTTCCAGGAAATTTCTTTGGACAGTTCAGCCAGATCACAGCTAAACTAATGCCACTTAAGGTTCAAATGAGCAAATTTACTTACAGGTCACTGGTGTGGCATGGATATGGCATAGCTTGCACTTGTATTTCTGGCTCTGAAGCATCAGTTGCAGCATGCACTGAAACAATTGCACTTTCAATCACGTCTTGCAGTGGAATGAAGATGTGGTTGTATTTGAATCCATCAGCTGGCAGGTTCTGCGGGTGGAATTTCCACAATGGGTTTTTAATCAAATCTGTTCTCATGCTGAACAGAACACTGCTCCGGACTGTATATGAAATGTGTGGAGGAAGGTAATCTGTGTTTGCCTTGTTGTCTGATGCATGGAATATGATGCCTGTTACAAGAAAGAAAAATACAGTAAGGTGTTTCACAGATTTAAATGACCACAGCCTCAGAGTCCTGTATTTTGTGCACCCTGCAGTACAAATTCTAGTCTCAGGTCCCCAACTTTCTACTTTATTTATGAAGGTAATAAATAGCTGATCAAATCATTTCATGACACCTATCCATTTATAAAAAGTTACTGTCTACCTGTAAAGAATATGGATGCATAGTTTATCCAAAGAGTAGCACTGCATTTTAAGCCATTTCTACTGCAACCCTATGATTCAACACAGTGGGATTCAAACCTTGAAATAGGAACTCCTTCAAGTCTCTATTAATCACCCAGTGAATTTCTTTTCTTGAAAAGTACTGGGTGATGTTTTGGAATATTAAACATAAATACAATGAAAGAGCTCATTCTTTTTCCTCCACTTCTAAGATTTGAAACTGGCTCAAAATGGCATTTTTTTCTTTAGCCCAAAGACAAATCTAGAGCAAAGCATTTCTATATTTTGACCTTTGAAATTTCTTCTCCACACTTCCTATACTTTTATCTAAATTTTCTGTAGTTGCTGCAAGAAAACTTAGCCTGCCTATACACGTGCTCTAATGCATTCTAATTAGAACACTCTAGCATCCCTGCCATGTCAAGTGTATTAAGTCCCCCCAGCCACATTTCAACATGGCCATGGGTCAGTTTAACTAAAGCTCACTGAATGAGCATCCCGCAGCCATTTTTAAACACGTAAGGGCTTAATACACATGATGCTATGATGTTTTAATTCAGCAAATCTCCAGGAACTGCTCCAATTAAAACACCCCCCTCAACCATATGTATAGGCAGCCCTTATGATCCTAAACATTGCAAAGTTCCCAATACATTTGGCCGCTTAAAAATTATACTCCCTTGAATGAGGATCAGAAGATTGTACCTCTGAGGCAGAGCTTTATTCTTCCATCAAGTGGGTGGAGTCACTGCTCCTATATAGCACTAGCATGGCAGAATAAATGTTTTTTTTCTTTTTATCTTAACTTCAGGGAGAGTGGGTCAATCCTATTTCTGAATCATGAGAAATGAAGTCAAGTACAGGAACAGGAGACTAAAGCTTCTCCTGCCCTACTCCTCTGACACATTCCTTCTGGATAAATGGTAAAAACACGTTTGCCATTCTTGTTTGAGAAGCAAAGCTGTCTTCATTTTCATTATAAAGGGCTGTGCATTGAAAGGAACCCAGACCATCTTTGTTTCTGAGGAAAGAAATATTCTTAGGACATTTTAGTCTCTCCTTTCCTATTTTTTAAGCTGGCCAAAAATTAAAAAACAAATACAATTTCCTATCTAGGAACCCTGCCACCCAAGAAGATTTAGAAGTTGCCAAATATTTTTCAAAAATTAGATAAAGGAAGCCAAATTTCAGTTGTACATCATTCACTAAAAAGGAAGATGTGCATAGATCAGATGATGTAACAAAGAAGTACTGCATAGATTACCCTCATAAAGGGAAGGCAATCCTCTTCAAGTTTTCAGAAAGCTTTGAACCTATTTTCTTGAAGGCAGGCAAGATACTAGCTTGCATGGAGCCTCTAATACAGGAGAAGCAGCAAGATAAAGCTAAAATGTGAGTAGTCAAAATTAGCTGCCTTTGGTTCAGAACCTGACAAACGTGTTGCAGGAAAGGTGCAAAAATCCTTTGCCTGTCTCCTTTGTGGCTCCTACCTCCCTCTATTTCTGAGCAGAAGATGAAAATCTGTTTCTGAGCATGACAGAGCAAGGTCACGTAAATATATCTGTGACAGAATAGGCAATAAAAACTCCAAAGTACTGGTCTGATGTTTTGCACTGCCCCAGATTTTGACTGATATTAATTCCTACATCTATTGGACCCAATTTCCCTTAAAGATCACCTTTAGGGTACAGACATGCAACACATTTGCTCCACTGTAATTTAACTTCACTCCAGGGAAAAAGTGAAAAGTGGAGTGGACACACAGCACACAGCCTTATAGGCACTCTATTCCCTTTGGAAAATGGCTATGTATCCTCTCCCTAGTCAATTTATCCTAGAGTAGATATTTGCTCAATATAAACCAGCATCTCCTTCCTCCTCAGCTGTGAATAGACATCTCGACTGTCCCAGCAGAAAGCCTTCTGTCCTGGGATCCTACAGATGTAAAAGTCCACTGTTTTGTTTTAAGTCCTTTTGAAGTATGTGGGATAAAATGTGCTAACACTTTTTCATGAGACATGGTTGTATGAATCTAAATTTATTGTGGGAAATCTCCAGGACAGGCCAGCTAGATTGTGTGGTCTCACTGAGAAGAAGCAATTCAGCTTGGAAGGGCAACCGATGTAAATGGCTGTGCCAAGCTTGTTTTTTTCCAGGTCAAACGCCAGGGCAATTAGGCCCACGTCAAACGAGACATTATTTAAAGCCTTAGTGGCCAGGCACTTTATTTGTGCCTACTGCAAGCAGTTAGTTTGCAAGAGCTGGCTGCATATCTGCTCCCTATTAAGAAGTAAAATCCAAAGTTTATAGTCTACAGTAAATCATGTTGCATAAGTATATCCTAAGCCCTGAAGACTTCAGCACAGAATTTACCAGGAGTCAGAAATGATAAAATAAACAAAACTATGGATGAAATCCTAGCCCCAGTTAAATCTGTGGCAAGGCTCTTTTGGCATCAACACAGCCAGGACCTCACCTTTCTATTTAGCAAGAGGAACATATGCCCATGCAACTCAGGCAGGAATAGGAAGCTTCTTAAATAGTAAAATAAAAGAAAGAAAGAGAGAAAGAAAGAAATCACTCTTTAGCACACTAGATAGCTCTCCTGCAGCAAGGAGGATTTTCAAGAAAGAGGTATAGAGACAGAGACAGTCATCCTAATGACCAAAATCACTAAACTTACTCAGAGTAAATGATCCAATTCAAAAGTTACCTTCTTTATCAAACATGACTACTAGAAAGATTACTTCATTTTGTTTTGTAAATCCAGAAGACAGAAATTAAAAATTTAAAAAGTGCTGCCTATACACATTCTGGGGGCAGTTGCATTTTAACTCCAACAGTTCCTGGAGAGCCACTCTAATTAAAATGTCTCAGCATCATGTGTATTCAACCCCCATGGGTTTAAAAATGGCCATGGGATGCTTTATTTGAATACCGTTCAACAAGGTTTACATAAAGCGCCCCGTGGCCATTTTTAAACACGTATACACATGACACAAGCTGGAGCATTCTAATTAGAACATGGAGCAGACTACTAATTTCATTAGAACATGAACCAGCACATTTATAGGCAACCAAAAAGGTGAAAACTTGGGTGACCTTGTCTTAAAAGAATAGTTACTATCTTCATTTGGCTGGTTTGGGAGGGTTAGAGCTCTTGGCATTCTTTCACCTCAGTGCATTCTAGCTGTATATTACATATTTGTTGTTCCAAGTATAATATTTATTAGGTATATATGACTCTGGGGATTCATTTACTAATGTTTCCACAGTTACAATAGCAACATCATTAGCTTTCATTACAATGTTCAAGATTCAGAGGTGTATTTGTACCAAGCAAATGTGCTTGTGATTATAACATATTTATATTTTAAGCCATGTATTCATAGCTGCCGAAGCACTACAGCACCCTCTTACAAGGAAATATGGGACGCAACAGGTCTATGAAGTCTGAGGTTTCCTGTCAATATGTATGTTAAATGAGGTACTTACTAGCCAAGAAATTGTTTTGTTGCATGAGCTCATAAGCCTTTGCCTCCAATTTCTCAACAGACTCTAAAGGCTGGAAGCGATCCAGTAACACACAGGAGGAGATATTTATCACGAGCTGTGACAATAGGTCAATCTGCTCAGTCACTGAGTTGTTGAGCATCTTGTCCATCATAGCCTCTGAGCAGAGTAAACAAATTGAAAACTATTGGTTTCAGTACAGCATGCATAAAACAAAGCCATTCATTGTGCAGTATGAATATACTACAGAAATAGAACATTTTTTGTAAGGAAAGAAAGAATCAATTAAGGAGAGAGATTTCAAAAGCACCTAGGAAATTAAGAAGTACAAGTACAAGCTTGTGCTCCTCTACGTTATTTAGGTGCTTTGAAAAAATCTTTCCCTGAATTCACATTCCATTTCAGATTAACAATGATATTATGTGTGTCCAATTCCAGAAGGAAGACCCTGTTCATGAAAAAACAGTAAAAGTTTAGATGCTTGACTCAGCTCTGTTGGTACCAATTCCATCTCCTGACGTGTGAGAGTAATTCTGGTCTGGTAAAGACAGGAAGTTTCCACACAGGCAAATTTGAAGTTCACATAAGACTTCCTATGAGTCATAGGTGAGAGTGTCATTGTACACTTCAAGTATCGCAGGGTTATCCTTCATCCCCGCAGGACACCAGAAACTGCACACAGATCATCCATTGGCAATCTGGGCTTCATATTTTAAAAAGTACCTAGGCAAAATTTCCAATTCAAAACCATTTGGAATGTTTTGCTCCAGATCTAGATCTGAGATTCAGGACTGGCCTTTGTCTGCACACACAGTTAAATCCACTTCTCTCAGCCTTTGCTAAAGTTCAGGTCCGCATACATTTTTCTGTGGTTTGTGCTAATCTCCAAGTATATCTGAGATAATGTTACATCACAAGACAACGTGAAACAAAAACAATTCTTGCTACATTTATGTTGAATAGAAACCTGTGGATAAATTCTCCAGATCTAGACACGTACTGGATCGTTCATGTTACTTTAGGCAGTCAAGAGTAGGTAGGGGAGGTTTCCAAACTTCTTAAGACTTTTCAAGAAACATAGTTTCATAGTTAGTGGGGTCAGAAGGGACCTGAGCAAATCATCAAGTCCAACCCCCTGCCATGGCACGAAAGAGTACTGGGACCAAACAACCCCAGCAAGGTGTTTGTCAAGCCTTGTCTTAAAGACCCCCCAGGGTAGAAGCCAGCACCACTTCACTTGGAAGTTGGTTCCAGATTGTAGCCGCCCTGACAGTGAAGTAGCGCCTCCTGATGTCTAATCTGAATCTACCCTCTGCCAGCTTGTGACCGTTATTTCTAGTCCCTCCTGGTGGTGCTCAGGGGGACAGGGACTCCCCCAATGCCTGCTGGTCCCCTCTGCAAGTCTTTGAGCCTTATAAATTAAGGTAATAACTAATCTGACTGAGAATGGTGGCAAACATACATCAGAACACAGTGAAAAAAAGAGCAGGGATTGCAGGGGGAAGGTAGAGGAGCAAAAATGTACAGTGATATGGAGGGAAGGCAGCACTGGCAGGAAAACAGGTCAACAAAGACTGGAGAGGGAGTCAAGACTAACAGATAGTAGATGTACCAGGAAGTAATGGTATGAATTCTTGTATCCAAGGGGAATGTAACTTGGTTGGAAATATCACATGCATCTACAGCTATTCCTAACAGACAGCACAAAGGAAAGATGATGCAACATTCTTGGTTTTGTAGCATTCCAAGAAGTATGACATTCCTAATACTAATTGCGATAAGTATAAATAGATATATTTAATATCACCAGCTGATCTTTATCGGACCTTAATTTGAATAATACATCAAAAATTAATTTAAAAATTTTCTCTCTCAACTTAATCACTTAAATATTTTAGCATAAGACATATCAGCTAGTTAGCTGCTCTCTTGGAGTATGTTGCAATTAAATATTTCTGTAAGTAAAAGATAATATTTAACTACATATGACACAATCTCTACTTCTATGGAAATCAAACAGTTACATTTATGAACAAATAAAATCTGAGGGAAGTTCCAAAATTTAATCAAATAACAGTTTTAAGAACAGAAAAACACCCCCTAATCTATGATAGCTGAAAAACAAAAATTATTAATGAAAAACAGCAAACTTTGCCTTGCTGTTTTTGTTCCTTTCTTTGTATTGTGTTCCATATCTTGGCCCTGGTACTACAAAGGTACTGGAAAATGAACTAGAGACAAACAAAGCATCTTGTATCCAAAATAAACAATCCAAGGATCATTAGCTCAAAGTAACCTTCTGGGTCATTATGTCCCATGTCCCACTACTCCAGACAACCACATCATATCATCCCTCTCACATCAGTTTATTAAACTGCATCCTAGAACCAATTTGGTTTTCCTTCCTACTCCTCCTATTGGATGGTGGGTTCTAGACTCTCACTCCTCCGCTGGGTAGGAACTTCCTCTTAAATTATGGCCTAAAAATCTGCTCATCACCTGTTTACATCTATATACTCTCTTGCCATCTTAAATACCTCTTTTTACTCCCCAGTATTTAATTATCTGATGTATTTGTAAAGAGCTCCTCCCCTTCTCAGCCTTCATTTTGCTATGCTGAACAGTACTGACTCTTTGTGCTATTACATTTCATCCCATTTTTATTACTCCAACACTGACATTCTAATCATCTTCTGTATCAGTGATGCTTCCCCAGCTTTGTGCCATCAGAGAATTTCATTAGCACACTCCTACATTTTTGCATCAGCATCACAAATGAAAATATAAAATAAGACTGGTCCCAGGCAAGTCCCTCTAATGTGAGCGTGTGCAAGGCCATGCACAACTAAAAGTGTGGCTGCACACAGCCTTTTTAAGGCTGCACACCAGGAGAGGCTGGGGCAGGAGCCTGGTGCAGGCTCCGCCAGCTCCGGGGAAGCGCTCTGCTCCCTCGCATCAGGGCCAGGGGATGGAGCACCTGCCCAGAGGCAGTGGAGCCCACACCAGCCCCCTGCACCAGCCTCCATCCCTGCCTTGCCACACCGTGGGGAGGAGCCACTGCCTGGCCAAGTGGGACACTGCTGTGCTCCCCGGCATGGCCTCAGGGGGCATGTCCCACACTGTCCCAGAGCTGGCGGAGCCTCACTCAGGGCAGGCAGCAGCTCCTCCCCAAGGTGAGGCAAGGCAGGGATGGAGGCTGGGACGAGGGGCTGGTGCAGGCTCTGCTGGCTCCGGGGAATTGCTCCACTCCCCAGCCCTGATGCAGAGGAGTGGAGCACTTCCCAGGAGCCAGCAGAGCCCACACCAGTCCCTGGCTCCTGGCTCTGGCCCCTGGCCCCTGCCTCCGGCCCCAGCCTCTGGCCCCCAGCTCGAGCCTCGTCTGGCCCCCAGCTTCTTGGCTCCAGCCCCCAGCCTCCTTCAGTAAGTGCCCAACGCCAGACCAAGGCGGCGCGCTCATGGACCACTACTGCTTAGAGGGAACACTGGTCCCAGGACTAACCCTTGAGGAACTCCAGATAAAATCCAGCCCTGATCTCCCTATCAGTACTATCTATTGTTGCCATCTGCATTTTATCCCATTCCATATTCAGTTGACATTTTTCATCATACTGATCCTCATCTCCTCCTACATGACTCAGAATTATCTTCCACACCAAATGTTTTTCCAAAGTTCCATAGAGTTACCCCATTTCCATTGTCAGTTATCTTATCAAAGGAAGACAATGAGTCTCCCTGACACACTCTATCTTTGATAAACTGGGCTGTATTCTATCTTATTTTCTCCTTACCTCCAAGTCTTCAGACTGTGTTAAGACTGCCCTGTTCTTCCAAACAAACAATTAAAAGAAACAACAACAACAACTTTTGAAACGAAAATGAAGGATTGTCTAACCAAGGCAAAATGAAATTTGTAACAGCAAATCATGAGCAAGTTTAAGTCAAATGCAAAACCTGCTAAGGTACTAAGCATGCATTTAGGTATACATACCATATATTCGCAGCTTGCCAACAAATTTTCCCACATCAAGATTCAAGTGACTTTCTACGAAGTTCTTTATAAAACTGTTTTGCAAAGCTTCCTAGAAACAAGAAATATGATTTACAATACAATGCTTATACTATTCATCTGTGCTGGAAGTATATATTGACTCACATTTAACACCCTCCTCAGCCATGGATTTCTCACATGATCTTAGCACAAGTCACTGGGCCACTTTCTAGATGGCAAGTTTTCCGTCCATGGCAGGGGTGCCCTCAAGCAAGCTGCACTTCCTAAACAGCACTTCTTGCAGCACTTCAGGCAGGTTAATTAGCACTGATGAGATATAGGGCCAATTAGACAAACAAAGACAATATGACTGCCTATGGCACCATTCAAATGTTGTTGCACTGCATCTGGCATATGGGACAGCTCATGAAGACTTGCCTAGTGTGCTCAAGGGTACCAATAGCAGTCCTAGTAAATGTACCATGCTGTAAAGGGTGGATCCAGAGAAGATGTGGCAGCACAGTCACACACCCCTGTGGCTGTACTGCACATGAGCTCTCAGCATGGGGTCTGGCTGGAGTCCCTGCTTTCATGTGGCTCTGGAGCCCAAGGGATAAGCAGTGCCCCCAGAGGGGGTGGGGCAGTGAGAGCATCCCTTCCAGGAAGAGGGAGAGATGGCAAAGATGAACAGCAACAGTGTTCACCCCCAGGTTCCATAGCCAGGCAAAAGTAGGGACTCTACCCAGACTCCTGCCCCCATCTACCTGGTGAACTCAGAGTCCACTGCTCATGTGAAGACCCAGCAGAAACTTGCACTGATTAGGCATTAAGCTCAGAGCTCACTACACATGCATGGAAAAGCCAAAGTGGGTGGCAGGGAGGCCTCATCCTCCCTGCCCTGTTCCCGGATCTGTTACTGCAGGTGGTCACAGCCTTCATCTTCCTATGATCAGTTCTTGACATGGGAAATAGAATTAACAATGTCTTCCTACTTCACAGATATGTTGAGGATAAATTTAAAGAGTGTGTATGTATGCTCATATATACACATACCCACCGCCCCGCCAGAGATTTTAACATGTTTTATAGGAAGGGTGGGGCTTTTAAGATCAGCTATGGGTTTCCAGAAAAGGAGAAAATTCTCCTTTTGTTCTATACCCAAACATTTCCTAGTGAACTGTTTCTCCAGTGTTAGGAGCCCCTGCATAATCTATCTTATTTGATAATAAGACAGCCATATGTCTCAATTCAAGGAGACTGAAGGTATTATGATTTTTATATAAATATACAATACTCACATATAATTTATATATATAAATCTAGTCCTATCCAGAAAGTCTCAGAGCAGCTTACAATAAAAGAAGACCAACCCACTAGATAAGAAACAAATTCTCCAACTGACACCCTAAATCTTAATAACTCCACTTCAGCCTACCCGCTTCCCTGCCTTTTACCAAGTACAGCAAACTGTCCAGCCTACCCCAACTGACTCCCTGAATTCCTTTCAAAGTACACAGCAAAGAATTAAGACATGGGTAGATGCATCATATTATGTAGGATTCTTCATATACTATACAATGAGTTCTTTCAATTTCCCTCTGTCTTTTTACACAGAAGTACATTTTCTTCTTTCAATATAGCAATAGATACACATACTGGTCATACCACAACCAAGGCTAAAAGGGTGATATAGAAAGCCTTTTTTTAATGCCCACTATAGGAAATTTGCTTTAAAAAAAATCAATTTTCAAATTCAACATTTTAGATCCCAACATATGGCATTAGTGCTCCAGAAGTAGAAGTAATGGAGCCCTAAAATAAGTAGTGCCCTTCACAACAAGGTGCATTTAAAAAGATTCTACATTACAGTTATCATAACAGACTTGGAAGCACCACTGATTAAAACCTCTTTTATGAGCAATCTAATCCTCAACACTTTACAGCATTGTTGGCTTCAATGGCCACCCCTTATAATTTCTACAAGTCTGACATAGCCAAAGTATAAAATCTTCAAGACAACAGATTAATCATCCAAAGACAGGAAGAATCTAAGACAATTATTCAATTACTCTCATGGGTCCAACTCAGTCTCCCTTTTTGTACTTAGGTACATCACAAGTTCCCAATAATATAAATAGTCTACCATTTGTAGAGAATAGTTTCTCCATAGCAAAAACATTCCGAACTTCAGAAACAAGAGTCTGAATGCTAAATACCATGGGATTTTGATTATTTTTCTTCTATGTCCTTTTAAATTACTTATTAGTATTCAAATGATTTAGAAGACAGCACCAAGAGAACTATTTCTATTTTATCACAAACTACCTAACCATTCTACTTACTCAAAACAGAATGTGCATCATGCATTCTGAACTATAATTGCTTCACAAAGCTGGAAAATAGCCCTGCTTGTACTAAAGGTAATTCTTCTTATATCTAGTCTTGGTTGTCTTTGTGTAAGTAATGATTTTTAACAAGTAGTCTAAGCCTGTGGAGATCTGAATCATTAGATAAGACTGCATGTAGTTTTTCTAACCTAGGTAGCCTGTAATTCAAAGAAAATAAAAAGAACACTTCATGATATTTTTCTCGTGTTCCTACCATGGCATTAACTATCTCTCATATATTTGATACTCATATGTCCCCCCCTCTCCATAGTATCTGAGTGTCTTACAATCTTCTATCCATCTTTCCTTATAGCACCCTTGTAAGGAAAGTAAATCCTATAACTCCCATTTCACAGAAGGACATCTCCATGGCAGTACAAGTCAGGAAAATGCCCACTGTTCTCTTAAATCTTTGGCTTCCACCTTGACTTCAGAACCATTGCTTCTCTTGGGTACCAGTCTGCTTCTTACAGTGCAGGAGCCCACACGTCCATTAGTAAACCCTCCTGTGACTTAGGTGGACTTATTGACAGAGTAATTCACGCTGAATGCTGCCTGAATAACAGCAGCAGACACTTTACAGAAACAGGCCATATCCATGCATAGTGACTAACCACACACACTTAGTGTAGTACGCTTAGACTTCTCTCACCTCTCCTACCCTAAAACAAATTGAATCAAGCCTCTACTTTTCTTGTAAGTTCACTGGGACAGAGACTTTTTCTTTCCTTGTTCTGGAGGAAAAACACAATGTTAAAGCAACTTATTAATTACCATTATAAATAATAAAAAAGGATAAAATTCCATGGAGAAAATGTACATTGAGATTCTGTGTTTATTATCTCAATGTCTTCATTTCATTTGTTCAGTTTCAGAGGAAAAGAACTAAGTGTTCATTTCACAAAAGCATCCTGGGATCAGCAAGCTGCATGCATGATCACAAGCAGCACTCCTTAATTGAATCTTAATTAACAATTCTATCATTGATGTATGAGCCACAACAGAATCCTATTTATTTGCCAGAAGCTTAATAGCTCTGCAAATCTTAGAGAGTAAAACATGGCAAAATTACACTTTAGTGAGTTAAAAGCATGATTGTGAGACTTGGAAATATGCAGAAGGAGAACTATTAACAAGGTGCTTTGTTTATATATACTCACTGCTTTTTCTTATCAGCACTGCATTTTACATTTTCCCCATCAGCCCTCTGGAAACATCAATTACATGAACCATTGGGAGATGCAGATGAGCATTAAGGAAGTTCCATCTATTATTTTATTCCTTAAAATCTTGTCAATTGCCTTACATATTGCTTGCCACTGTCCTATTCATTATATTTGCAGTATTATACAGGAATTCTGAAAATAGGTAGTATCACTTTCTTAAATACTTTTAAAAATGCTTTCAAGTAACAACTTTACAGGTTTGATAAGCCGCAGTACAATCCCACTGTTACACAGACACTTTCTTCAGTACCCCTATTACAGAAACTTTCTCCATAACTATGCAGGCAGACAGCTCCTATATTTTATAATATATATGTGCACTAACTGTACCACATGGGACTACCACATCTCTGCAACTGTTGCTCCTGAAAGTAGAGCTTTTGTACATTCCTGAATATATTCCTAGCTCTAGGTCCATGATTTGTGTCGCATGCAAGCATTTGTTTCTAGCGGTGGTAAACATCGACCACTAGTAATGATTCCAGGAGAAGGAGCCATTAAGGTGTTCAGCTAGCAACCTTCCCATCCCCTGTTCCTGGTGCCTTCCTGAGACTTGGGTGATCCCAGTCTGGGAAAAGCTTGGGGAGCAGTGGCTGCTCCAGTCTTCCTGTTCCTGCTATGCAGAACAGGCAGGGGCTTTCCTGCAATGCTCCCTCCACTCAGTTCCCAGGCACCAAGCAGAAATAGTAGTGACAGTAGTGCCCTGCCCACTCTTCACACTGGAGTCCCCAGTATGTGAGGACCCATCAGGGAGCAGCTAGCAGCTGCTCCTCACCTCAGCCTACAAGAGATGAGGAGCAGCTGTCTCCTGTGCATTCTCCAAACCAGTGTAACCCCTGTCTCTCGAAGGCACAGGAGATTTTGCCCACAGCTCAACTTCTCCCGGTCCCCAGGAGGAGTAAAGCTACAGGAAAGTGTACAAATATGTGTTCTCTTGTGGAAAACTCACCAACAAGCCACTTCTGCCAGGTGAAAGTTGGGTTATTTTTCCCCTGAAGCTGCCATTTTTGGTCCAGAAGAAACAATGAGAAAGTATGTATACTTCTGGTTTCTAACAGGAGAATGGTGGTTCTCCCAGTAGAAATGTGACACTTGTATGTGGCCTCCTAGACAGGTACCTCTACTGTTCAATTGTAGTTTATATGGTTAATATTAGAAACTAGGTAGTTGTCCATCATTTACCAACCTGAAGTTGACTAAGCATGAAGAAATTTTCGCCATGTTTAAACATCTTGGACACCCTGAGCCATGCCTCTGCGTAAGTCTTCAGATTCTCCACAAAACTGAATGTTTGATTAGCCTAAAAACAGAAATGAACCAAAGTGAAATGAAAGTTGAACCCATAAATCCCATGGAAACAGGAGTAATTTGGATGCTTTGAGTCCTTCTGTAACATTTTTGCATTTCAGTTTTGACTGTCAGCAGTGTGCACATCTGTGTCTTCTCTTTCATCCTCAAAAAAACCTGAAAATAATTTATTTGGTATTCAAAGACTGCAATGAATAAAAGAAAAAGCTTCCTGCAGTGTATGTTTTCTGCCTGAAAAAAACAAAATACAATTTCTTTTTATACAGCATCTGTACACAAGGTAACATAATGTGCTTTAGAAAGTGAGATGGTGAAAAACAAAGAGAAGTTCTCAAATGAAATACTGCATTGATCACAGTACCACCTGTATGGGAAGAGAGTGGGTAGTCTCTGGATTTAATTTTCAATTCGTGTAACCTGATAGGTCTGGCACTGCCTGAAAAAGGGATATCTGACAAGGTTTGTCAGAGATTCCTTGCTCCTTTTCCTGGCCCATCAGAAAAGGAAGAGTCAAGGACAATGTATTATGATTGAATCATCAGAGGACAAGTCAAGTCGGAGAATAGTTGGGAAAGCACTGAGGTCCCAGAGGGGAGGGGAGCCAGGTGTCCAAGAAGAGTGGTCGTTCCTTAAGGAGACGATCCTCCAAGCCCAAAGGGAAGTAATCCCAACACAGATCAAAGGGGGCAAGAGGGCACAAAAGCCCCCATGGCTTACCAAAAGCATCCGGGAATGTCTCCTAGCTAAAAGGGAGGTGTACACCCAATGGAAGGGAGAGGCCATCACTAGGGAGGATTATACTGCGGTTGCTTAGGGATGCAGGGGGGCAGTCAGGAAGGCCAAGGC